>NC_084527.1:31032363-31354030 GCF_024500275.1 Phycodurus eques
GCTGTATACCAGCTCTTTTTATGTCATTCAAGCCACAATGCCTCAGGCCTCTGTCCTCTGAGGCGTCACGCTGCCATAGGTATGTTTTGGAAAAATATACGTACATTCTCAAAAAAACTAAATCCAAAAAGTTAACATAAAAATGATCTTGGTTTTAAGTCAGAACAAATGTAACACATCTTAAATGTAATATTTGTCAATAGCAATCAAATCTATCACTTAAATAATATTTGCATTTGGATATGAGCTTGAGTTTGCCAGTGGTTTGTATTTCTAAATGTGAGATCTTTTTTTACATTTTAAAAAGACCTGAGTTGAATGTTGAATGCTACTTGATGCCCAGATATGGTGCAATGTTGCATAGCAATGTGCTAATAATCAACAATCCTCCGCAAAGCTTAACTTCCGCACTTTTCTATGGGTTTTTTAGGATAGGGGTAATGAGAGTGGGAGGAGGAACGACGTTCAGAAGAGTGTAAATCTGATGTGGAAATGTAGTCTTAGTTGGATTTATCTATTTGAGAAAAGACCTTTTCACTTGTTTTGTTGGTTTATCCCCTAAACCCCATCTCACCCCCCAGTCTAAAAGCTTTTGACATCTTCATCTTGTTCACAGTGGGCAGCCTTTGTTTGTTCTGCTTGGAAAAAGCGACTGGGGCTCAGCCCCCCCTCTCTGTGGCACAAGTGTAGGACTTTGCCATGGCAAAAGGGGGATTTCTCTTTCCTCCTACCCCCTCCTTTTTCACATAACTACAATATGGTCATTGTCTAGCAGTGAATAATGTGGCCACTCGGGCAGCATGGACTGCTCCTCGGGCTTTGACTGTGAACCAGCTCTTTTCTTCAGCGTGAAAGGACTCTAATCCATGTAAATATAAGACTCAGGGTACAGCTTGGCCATGGTGAGGAGAGTGAGAGGGAGGTATGGAGGGGAGGGTCAGCAATTTAACCTTTGACCCAACAAATAAGAGGCATGTAAGTTTTAGAATTACTCTCCAAAGAGGGGCTCCTCTGGCAGAATGAGCTTCTTTTGTAATCCTCGCAGTCTGGGGCTGATTGCAGGGGCTTGCATGGGAGCATGTGCGAAACAAAACCAGGAGAAAAACAATACTGCAAAACCTAACAACGACAAACAAACAATGCTAATGATTTATGGCAATTTATTTATTATTATCTCCTCTCAGAATGCAGCTGTGATCAGGGAAGAGTCTTGATTCATAGTCCAAAATTAAGATTTATATGGTTTATTATCATAAAAATATGAAACAAACCATATCTGCATTTTGAGTTTCATTGAACTTAACATGCTCTGGTCACCATTTCATGATTTCTTGTTTGTTCTTATGCCATAAAATTTGAAGAAAATAATGAAGGCAGACTAGTCAGATGCAGGTGAAGTGTAGTGAGAAAAATATATAGCGTTAGAAAAGAAACATTTTCAGAAAACTGACACATTAGTATTCATCAGTCAAAATGAAGATTATTTGTATCTTTGTTATAATTATACTGTTTATAAATGCAAAATTGCAAATGTTGTATGACATTTGCAATACATATATGTAACCTTCAATGTCATTTAGTGTGAGTGTTTGGATGTGATGACCTCGATTGCAATACAGTGGACCACTGCCTCCTTGTAGTTCACGATTCACAAAATTAACCTATTATTGTTTATTTCTGTGGAGCTTAGCCTCAGTTAGGCCCATTTTTGTGCTCTTTCGATGATGATCTAGGATGCCACAAGTTGGCACCAGAGCACTGGCTAATAGGAAATTGGTAATAGGTGTATGTTGAAATGATCCATCTGCAATAGCTTGAGAGACTAAGGTCTTAATATGGCGGGAGAGCGTTTAGCCTGGGTTGTTAATGGAAGTCAAGGAGTGTCTTTGCCACGGGCATGTTTGCTGAGAGCGAAAGCTAACAAATGACAGAGGTCTCGTTATTGTTTGACAATTGGTATTTTTGTGGGGTGCAAAATAGCAACATAAATGGCAGCATTCTCACACTTTTTTCAAAATCAAATCATCTGTAAGTCAAGGTAGTGCTGTAAGACGAATTTTAAATTACACAGTATTAAAGTGTTTTTGGATCATAATTTGTGATCATTATCTATGATAATTACAATTTAAATGAGTAATACATTGGAACCTCATGCGAACGGACGAATAGGGGTGGGGGGTCGTCCGATATAGAAGTTTGTTCGTTACATTGAAGCACTTTTTTAGGCCATATGCACCCATATTACTGGACAGTACAAAATTGTTTGTTGTTTTTTTTCGTGGCCTTAAACGCCCAGTACAGTACAAATTTATTGTAAATAAATATCAAAAAAGGCTGCTGACCTCAACTCGGGACGTTGTGAGTTGGTGGGGAGAATACTTCGAAGACATCCTCAATGCCACCGACACGCCTTCTCACGAGGAAGCAGAGTCTGGGGTCTCTGAGGCGGGCTCTCCTATCTCTGGGGTTGAGGTCACCGAGGTGGTTAAAAAGCTCCTCAGTGGATCGGTGCAGCGTCTGCAGTGATGCGAACTTTATATTGGTCTGTTGTGGTAAAGAAGGAGCTAAGCCAAAAGGCGAAGCTCTCAATTTACCACAGCTTTGTGTCGTGACCGAAAGAACAAAATCCCGGATATATGCGGCCAAAATTAATTTTCTCCGCAGGGTGTCCGAGCTCTCCCTTAGAGATAGGGTGAGAAGCTCAGTCATCCGGGAGGGGCTCAGAGTAGAGCCGCTGCTCCTCCACATTGAGAGGAGCCAGATGAGGTGGCTGGGGCATCTGATTCGGATGCCTCCTTGGTGAGGTGTTCTGAGCACGTCCCCCCGGGAGGAGTTCCGGGGACGACCCAAGACACGCTGGAGAGACTACGTCTCTCGGCTGGCCTGTGAATGCCTCGGGATCCCCCCGGAAGAGCTGGATGAAGTGGCTGAGGAGAGGGAAGTCTGGACGTCCCTGCTAAAGCTACTGCCTCCGCAACCCGACCTCGGATAAGCGGTAGAAAATGGATGGATGAATATCAAAAAAAGCTTGAAAATGTTTGCAAGTTTCCCGTTCTATTCAAACTTACCACACTGTTGTCCTTGGTCATGGTGGAATTGTTGACACACAGTAACCATCATAGGTGAGTCGCTTTCATGAGCCACTAGGAATTAGTGTGCTTCCTAGTTCCAAATCCATTGCCAAAAATGTTACTGTACCAAAAATGGCATGTTCAAGAGGCCAGAGACTAGTGTTTCGTCATCTTCAGAGTTAACACCGGCGCCATGCCTCTCTCTCTCCCCGCAGCGCTCTATGCACAACAGACAATAGATATAACCATCATGACATGGCTGCTATGTCAATGCCCCACAGTCAACATGGCCGCCACGTAAGTACGGAAGGTATGTCAAGTCATATTGTATATCTGTGACCCGGAAATACATAAGTCTCATTGTCTGCCTGCATTGCGCCACAGTGCCAGTGAACAACAGCGGTCAATTCTGGAAAAAACACACTTTCAACGTCAGTTTAAGTGACAAATTCTTTGGACATATTGTTCAGTCCCGATGGTTAGTTTTTTCTGCGCCATTCGTGGCAGGGCTCAGTTCCTCCTCCCCGTGCAAAGTGTAAGTGTAAAGGCCACTGACTAAGCATGCTTCCAAAACTCTTTTTTATTTCTTGCCCAGTGTTTTCTAATATTGGCCCAAACCACCCTCACATGAATAATTATCAGATTGGCTAACAAACATTAGCACTAAAAAGTCACCTAAACCAAGGAAGACACATTTTTTCTTCTCTTATATATATATATATCCTTAGAAAACAGAGGAAGAGCAATTAAGGATTTCAAACAAGAAACGTCACATTTGAATAAAGGTTGAGTGGGTATACTCCATGTATGTATGTTTATGAACAGTATTGTACTGTATATAATGTTATTGTGTTTCAATGACGATCATGCAATGTTTTGTAGCTTAAAGAAGAAAGAGAACAGTTCAATCTTGTCAGTCTTGTCCTTATCATATTCAGGGTCTGTCAGTGGATGCCGTCTCTCCCAGTAGACACTGGACTGATGACAGTCACAGGATGAATGTTAAGAGGGCATTGAGCCAGCCAAAAACTATATTAATGACTCATGTGTACTAACCTTAGGCACCAGAAAATTATCTTGAATGGTCAATGCAAAAATAAGCTATTACTAATCACACTATTTTTGTGTATTGCAAGTAACAAAGTATTAAAGAAATAAGGTGGAGCTTAAAAATGGACACGGAAAATCCTTGATAAAACCAGACTAGGAAGAGCTATATTAGAAACAAATTAAGGCTGCCAGAACTAAACAATGAAGTTAAAATCTTAAATTAGAGTTTAGCATATTGGTAACAAAAAGTGTTTTTTAAACTTGCCAGTCACATCAAAGGAAACTGAAGCACAATCCATTCCAGGACACTGGTCTGGTTTGTTTAGGTTTTGAACCAATGTTTCCAGTTTTGTTTTTTTTCAACAACATATTTCCAGGTTCAAACTGTGTTCTAAACCCTTTATTAACTGTAGTGGAAAACTTTCAATTGACAATTAATAGTCATAACAAACCTAAATTGGTTTTATGCGACTTTAGACAAATATTGTTCCAGGAAATTTAGGCAGAATCCCAAAGTGAACCGATTCAGATACCTCTCCTTCAGAGGTATAGCAAAGCAGCAACTGGCATGCAAGAGTCCTGAATTCTATGAAAATTAGGAGAAGAACACACAATCTTTTCTTGGCACAGTACACACAGATGGCAACCTTACATTCCCATATCTCAGTTGTAAACTACATTTGCTAATACTCTACAAATACCCAGCAGAAAAAAAGTACTGTTGGCAACAAAGGCAGGGGCGAATCTTCCAAAAGGAAGAAACCTTGAACAATGATAGTGTAGGGAAGCCGTCTGCCTCAACCAGTTTGATTAAGAGTTAAAGAGAGAGCTAAGGACAGGGAAATACAGTAAGTGGAATGCTAGAACAATCCACATAGCAATTGTGGCACCAATAGTTGTAACAGAATTCTATAATGCCATGCACAAATGATGTAGCACCACAATCCGTGGGAGTATAATACTACTAGTAATCATGATAAATGCAGTAACCTTGTTGGCTGCTGCTCTGGAGCCTGGGGCAAGTGAGCACATACTCCAGGGAGTCATCTTTGAGTTTTGATGCCATAAAATGCAGGGCGTCAAAACGCTTTGTTAAAAAAAACATTGAATTGTGTATTCACCCGTAACTTTGATAATGCATGACTGACGTAGACGTAGTGACAAATTGTGCAGAGAGATTACTGCATCTAGTTGGTAGGTCTCTTCACAGCTCCATTTTGGTGTGCATTTGCTTTTTTTTCATTATGTTGACTTTTATTTGGATTATTTTATTGTAGACTGATTGTATACTCAGCAACCTGGACACAGACACAGGCACTGCTTTCCTTCTTTGCAAGCTCAATTTACAGTACAGTTCTACGATCATCAAATCTTTCATCTTTGCCCTCACTGATACCCTGGACTTTACAGGCAAATTTTATACAGTTAAATTGTAGGTGAATTATATTTGAGGGGCTCAATGTATTCTATTATATTATATATGTGTGCAAGACTCACATATCCTATAGTAATAGTGTTTGCATCAATGCATGCAGTAATCATGATGCTAGTTAGATGACACACTTTGTTTGAACATGTCCCTATGTTCAAATTAGTTTAAATCTTTTCTAGTGGTACCATCTTTTTTTATCAAGGCGTTTTTCATGAGTTTGTTTTTTTAAATAATTATTTTGAACACCAATTCAAAAGCAATGTCTTATTTTCATTGATTCATTTTCATAATTTTTAAATGATTTTTGTATTACTTTTCTCAGGTTTAACTTGTTTCTGTGATCACTGTGGGTTTTTCTTTCAGTAACAGAGGGGTAACAACAATTTTATCCACTTGTATATACAACCCCAATTCCAATGAAGTTGGGATGTTATGTTAAACATAAATAAAAACAGAATATAATAATTTGCAAATCAGGTTCAACCTATATTTAATTGAATACACTACAAGACAAGTTATTTAATGTTCAAACTGATTAACTTAATTGGTTTTTGCAAATAACCATTAACTTAGAATTTTATGGCTGATACACGTTCCAAAAAAGCTGGGACAGGTGGCAAAAAAGACTGAGAAAGTTCAGTAATGCTCAGCGAACACCTGTTTGGAGCATCCCACAGGTGAACAGGCTAATTGGGAACAGGTGGGTGCCATGATTGGGTATAAAAGGAGCTTCCCTGAATTGCTCAGTCATTCACAAGCAAAGATGGGGCGATGTTCACCACTTTGTGAACAAGTGCGTGAGAAAATAGTCGACCAGTTTAAGGACAATGTTCCTCAACGTACTATTGCAAGGAATTTAGGGATTTTATCATCTACGGTCCATAATATCATCAAAAGGTTCAGAGAATCTGGAGAAATCACTGCATGTAAGCGGCAAGGCCGAAAACCAACATTGAATGCCTGTGACCTTCGATCCCTCAGGCGACACTGCATCAAAAACCGACATCAATGTGAAAAGGATATCACAACATGGGCTCAGGAACACTTCCGAAAACCAATGTCAGTAAATACAGTTTGGCGCTACATCCGTAAAGTGCAACTTGAAACTCTACTATGCAAAGAAAAATCCATTTATCAACAACACCGAGACACGCCGCCAGCTTCTCTGGGCTCATCTAAGATGGACTGATGCAAAGTGGAAAAGTGTTCTGTGGTCCGAAGAGTCCACATTTCAAATTGTTTTTGAAAATTGTGGACGTCGTGTCCTCCGGGCCAAAGAGGAAAATAACCATCCGGACTTTTATGGACGCAAAGTTAAAGAAGCCACCATCTGTGATGGTATGGGGCTGTGTTAGTGCCAATGGCATGCGTAACTTACACATCTGTGAAGGCATCATTAATGCTGAAAGGTACATACAGGTTTTGGAGAAACATATGCTGCCATCCAAGCGTCTTTTTCATGGACACCCCTGCTTATTTCAGCAAGACAATGCCAAACCACATTCTGCATGTGTTACAACAGCGTGGCTTTGTAGTAAGAGAGTGCAGGTGCGAGACTGGCCTGCCTGCAGTCCAGACCTGACTCCCATTGGAAATGTGAGACGCATTATGAAGTGTAAAATACGACAATGGAGACCCCGGACTGTTGAACAGCTGCAGCTATACATAAAGCAAGAATGGAAAATAATTCCACCTACAAAACTTCAACAAATAGTGTCCTCAGTTCCCAAACGTTTATTGAATGTTGGAAAAAGAAAAGGTGATGTAACACAGTGGTAAACATGACCCTGTCCCAGCTTTTTTGGAACGTGTTGCAGCCATAAAATTCTAAATGAATGACTATTTGCTAAAAACAATAACGTTTATCAGTTTGAACATTAAATGTCTTGTCTTTGTAGTGTATTCAATTAAATATAGGTTGAACATGATTTGCAAATCATTGTATTCTGTTTTTATTTATGTTTATCACAACATCCCAACTTCATTGGAATTGGGGTTGTATTAGGGCTGTGACGATCGAACGACCATTCAGCCCTCCCTCACCTTCATAAATAATTTTATTCACTATATTGCCAAAAGTGTTTGCTCACCCATCCAAATAATCAGAATCAGGTGTTCCAATCACTTCCATGCCCACAGGTGTATAAGATCAAGCACCTAGGCACGGAGCTTGTTCTTACAAAAAATTGTGAAAGAGGAGCTCAGTGAAATACATCATGGAACTGTGATAGGATGCCACCAGTACAACAAGTCCAATCGTGAAATGTCCTTGCTCCTAAATATTCCACTTTCGACTGTTCGCTGTATTATAAAAACGTGGAAGCATTTGGGAACGACAGCAACTCGGCCACAAAGTGGTAGGCCATGTAAACTGACGGAGTGGGGTCAGCGGATGCTCAGGTGCATAGTGTGAAGAGGTCACCAACTTTCTGCCGGGTTAATCGCTATAGACCTCCAAACTTCATGTGGTCTTCAGATAAGCTCAACAACAGTGCACAGAGAACTCCGTGGAATAGGTTTCCATGGCTGAGCAATTGCATCCCAGCCATACATCACCAAGTGCAATGCAAAGCATCGGATGCAGTGGTGTAACGCACGCCGACACTGGACTCGAAAAGTGGAGACGCGTTCTCTGGAGTAACGAATCATGCTTCTCCATCTGGCAATGTGATGGACGAGTCTGAATTTGGTGGTGTGAGGAGTTACGGTAATTTGAAATACACACGTGCCGCGGTGTCATCGGTGATCCCCGTCATTTTAAAAGGATTAATCGAAAATAGTGCTGTCTATCTCTATCTCCCACAACCATCAATACTTCATATATTAAATCACTGATTAAATAAATCCTTATCTTCACTTTAACATTGTGCAATTATCAACAAGTCGTAGATTATATATATATATCAACAAATAATGTTTGGAGGTGACCTTCCATGAAGGTGTTGTATGGGGACCAAGAATCTGGTGCGACGCCCCCGCCAGTGCAACCTGGCGGATCTGTCATGGGTGGGCTGCAAGACTGTGGGTGTGTCTGCAGCTGAATCAATGAATCATCGCAGTGTTCTGTGCATGAGTGGAGTCACTGCTCTAGCCATGGAGTGGCAAAAGACAATGTGAGTGAGTATTCAGAATGAGCTGGGATAACTGCAGGTGACTTAAATATGCTCATGGACCTCAGTGCCTGTCTGCTTGTAGCCCAATCAAATTCACCAAAATCGCCTTAGACCAGCAGTCTACCTTGTGTCGGTATTTAATAGTCTGAGGAGGCGTAAATTTAGATCAACTTTCTGCCACCAAATTGTCACACTGCTGGGCACATCTCCAAGGGCCCACCCTCTGCTGCACCGGAAAGCCCAGCTTGTCGCAAACCATTCATTCAGTCATACGTCTTCCATTCCGCTTATCCTCACTAGGGTCGCCGGCGTGCTGGAGTCTATCCCTGCTATCTTTGGGCGAGAGGCGGGGTACACCCCGAACTGGTCGCCATCCAATCGCTGGGCACATATACACAAACAACCATTCACACTCACATTCACACCTACGGGCAATTTAGAGTCTTCCATTAACCTACCCTGCATGTTTTTGGGATGTGAGAGGAAACCGAAGTGCCTGGAGAAAACCCACGTAGGCACGGGTAGAACATGCAAACTCCACGCAGGCGGGGCCAGGATTTGAACCCTGGTCCTCAGAACTGTGAGGCGGATGTGCTAACCAGTCGCTCACCATGCCGCCTGTCGCAGACCAGTCTGCCAAATTGGCAAACACACAGCGAGCCTTGCGCTTGCACGAATATCAGGATCCTCCGGCATTTGTGCCCTGCCGCAGATTCGCTGTCGATGAAAACAGAGCCCTTTAGTTTCCACTGTGTATTTACCAACAGTATGGTCCTCAATTCATTTGTTGGCATTTTGTTCATGTTGAGAGATGAAGTTGTACCTTCTGGAGAGAACCAGCTGCCGAACTGGCCTCAGTCACCTGATAGGTTCAAACCCATAATGTTCGTATCCCTCCTAAAACGAACTCATCTGCCTGTTACATTACTATACATCTGTTCAATACTTAATATCCTGATAAGAAAAAAAAACACTGCTCTCACACAGAGGAGGCTGATGTTTAAGGGGCGCGGGTGTGATGTTTGAACTGCTGTGTTTTTATGCTTATGAAAGCTTGCTTATATGCTTGTATTCAAAGTGTATCTGACTGTGTGGATGGTGTATGTACAGTGATTAGGTGATGTGCTTCTTCCCTTTCATCTGTTTTTAGTCTTGTCTGCTTTGTTCCCCTTCTTAATTACAGCGGAGCGCTCCTCAGAGAGTGTGTAACCTTCTCCCCCACTTCCACAGCCGCATCCCATTAAGGCCGCACTCCCGATAGCTTGCCACCTTTATGCAAAATACAATTAAAAATGTGGGCGAGATCAAAAAGATGCCAGGAGCCTGACGAGGGTGATGTTTTTCTGAGAGATGCAGATTTGAGCTATTGATGGCTACCTTGTTTGTAAATCATTATGGGACAAGGAGTAATAAGCTGCATCAGCATTTTAGACAAGCACAAACACCAAACCCCAACACCCCAACACGTGCAGGCACACACACACACACACACACACACACACAGACACACACTCCTCAAAGTGCTTAAAGATAGCTGTTCACGCTGTTAGTTTATTAGTTTCACAGTGGTCATTAGAGCTGGTGCTCTTTGGTATGTTGTTTTTAGATGTACCCAATTAAACAGTTTTGCAGTGTAATCAACACTAACTATATATTAGCTCATTTTTATGAAACTTGTATCAGATCAGCTCACAAAAAGAATGTTTTTTTTTCTTTTCTGAGAGAACAGTTCATGAACTAATTCTCCTTAGTGATGTGTTTGTTTGTTGTTGTTTTTTTTAAATACACTTCTGTTGTTTGCTGATGTATGACAAAACTGCAATAATAACTTGAAGCCTCCAAGCAAACAGCGCAGCATGAACCTGATCTCTCTTCCACTGAATAACACAATGATCTTTCTGGTATCGTCTCAGTATGGTGTCATCCCAATCTAAAAGACATCATGCTTAGTTCATAAGGAAGTACGAATGTTATCCTTTTAACTGTTGAGTATTGTTAATGACATTAATAAGATTGAAATTATTATTATTGTTTATGCTGGCAACAAAAATATATCACTGAAAAAGAATGAATGAATTTTCCTATCTTTCACCAGGACAACTGATTACGCTTAAAATTTTCATACGCCCTCAGAATTTTATTTAAAAATACTTACAGGAAATGTACAGTATTTCTTAACTGATAAAACTTTAAACCTTATTGTCCGAACCAAATGAGCAGTACTCTGAACCCATTTATTGAATTGGTCATCCTTTTTTTATTAGAACGTTAGGCACTTGCAAGCATTCTCACCCAAAACACATTTTGCACTGTGGTGCACTTTTTGTTGCATTATGGTAAGCACAGGTAGCAAAAGTTAAACTTAATTCAAGCATATATATATATATATATATATATATATATATATATATATATATAGGTATATCCATCTACCCATCCATTTTCTCAACCACTTATCCTCACTAGGGTTGCGGGTGTGCTGGTGAACAATCCCAATCCAAAACTTTGGGCGAGAGGCGGGGTTCACCCTGAACTGGTCACCAGCCAATCGCAGGGCGCATATAAAAAAAACAAGCACTCAAACCTACCTAGTCTCCAATTCACCTTCCAATGAGGTTTTTGGAATGCGGGAGGAAACTGGAGTGCCCGGAGAATGACCGGGTTGAACATGCAAACTCCACAGAGGCAGGCCGGATTTGAACCTGCGACATCAAAACTGTGAGGCTGATGTGCAAACAAGTCCACCCCTCTCACATTCATTCAGACCAGGCTGCTGAGACAGAAGCGACTTGCAAAAATAGCTAATGCCTTAAATGTGCTGTACCTAAAAACTAAACTCCTCCATCGTCCTTCTTTTCTTCTTCATTCCACCTGGCCTTTGGAACAACTTTAGTTTCGAATAAACTATGACCCTGATGCGGACAAAAGTATAACCGTTTCTCACAAGTGTCACACAATCCTCAACTATATCGGTTGGAAATACAACAAACATAACAGAAACAATTAATAGAAAATAAAATAGAAGCATGTGCGCTACACATTTTACAGTGCAAACACAAAAACATTGCAATTCACTGTTCAATCTACACTGCAGCAAATGTGTCAAGAATAGCACCACCAGAAGCAATTCATTTGTCATTTGATATTTTTTCACCTTCTTATGGAATTGCACACCATATGACAGTGGTTCTAAAATTGTTTTCATGTCAGGGATTGCGTTTGTTTGTTTGTTTTACATTCGGCCAAAAATTGAAAAGACACCATCAGTGACCCCCAAATATATGACTATATTTGGTTGATACTGTGTTGTTACAATGTTTCAAAATATTAATTATTACGTTTCAAAAATTATTCAGGGAGCTACTTCTACTCTATCTACTCTACCGCTAAGAATGCATCACAGAGAACGGGTGATTTATCATTTAATCCATCCATCCATTTTCTTTACCACTAATCCTGTTCAGGGTCACAGGGCGCTAGAGCCGATCACAGCTGATTTTGGGTGAAAGGTGGACGACACCCTGGACTGGTCGCCAGTCAGTCGCAGGGCACAGATGCAGTTATTGTATTGTCATTTTTACAAGGTGCCGTTTTTTTTAATATGGTTCCAACCCTTAAGAATGCACAGCAGAAAATGACGCAGGTATAGCTGCATCAGATACATATCATTTAAAAACCGTACTTTTGAGTTGAAACAAATGTTGGTCGCTTCAATAAACTTCCAAGTTAAAAAAAAATGCATGACCATGTCTTCTTTGTATGAAAAAAGAATCAGACCGTGACACCAAAGAAATGAATTTTGCATATTATATATATATTTCTGACAACAATGTTTGATATTGAGCACTGTTTGAACTGTTTTGAGGCAAAGAAAGTTTGAGGTTGTTTTTTGTTGATTTTGTTTACAGTTTATAGAAAATGATGAAGAAATGTCGCTTGGCGATTGATAAAAACTGTTTAAAAAATTATGCGAGAGAGAGAGAGAGGGTTAAAACCGGTGTAACAGCTGGTTTAAATTCTCAAACCTCTCTGCACACTAAACTGTTTCTACTAAAGTGATCATCCCTCCTGTATAATAACCGTTGTTAAACGTGACCTTAGATCATCTTAAATATAAACCTCGAAACAAGCCAACCTGACTCTTACGATACAAACGCCCCACACCCTTTCAATCTTCACCTCGACTTAATATCATATTTCATACATGCCTGCAGACATGCCCTCTCCCGATATGTTTAATGTATAAAGCCAGCTAAAAATTCAAATGATAAATATGCATGTATTCAATTAGGGGTGTTCCACCAGGTGGTTTGCATCAGGATTTAGGATCTTAACATCATATTTGTGCTATAAAACGTCACAATAGCCTAAATGCGAGCTTTTATGTGTGTGTGTGTGGGGGGGGGGGGGGGTGACAGCAGGTATTTCTCAAAAAGGCAAGGAGCAGAAAACGATTTTAAAGCACCAGGAAAAATGTCAATTACGAATTATAATGTTTTAACAAAGAAATGTTCCGCAACAAAAGAAACAAAAAAAGCATAATAATACTCTTTCAACCTTGCATTACATGTTTGGATTAAACAAGGCAAATAACCTCTATGTGTATGTCAGTTTGGAAGAACAAAAGCTTAAAACAGTGATGAGATCAACTGTCAGTTTATCCCTGCGTGCACGACCAAACCTCTGCTCGTGAGCACTGATGACCAGGTCCACTCGTCCCCGCCCAATTAAGAGCAGAGTGCTAATTAGTAGGAGTGGCTCAGTTCCTCTCGATGCGTGGTGTAGTCCCTGTTGCTAAACCAACTGCGCACTGTCTGCTCACACGTGCACAAATGACAATTAAATCAAGTCAACGACGTGACTGTTTTTTTTTTTTCCTCCCCTTCTTTCGTTGGTGTTGTGCATAAGGGTAAATTTGAGGGTGGGGGGGGGGACGTCCAAATATAGAGACACCCCATGATAGCAGATTGAATATACATCACCCAGTCAACAAAAAAGAAAAAGGGACGTCGTCTTTGGTTGCTCGTGATTAAAATGTTGATAAAATGACATATAATTTTCCATCCCTTTTCCTCGAAAATAATATGTTAGTTTAACAACACACTGTAATCACGTGTGCAACCGACACGTTAGAATGAAGTCGATTCAAAGGCATTTTTTTCGGTATAAAAACCATATAAGCCATAAAAACATGTTATTACAGGAGATCGAAATAATAATAATACTAATAATAATAATACTACTACTACTACTAATAATAATAATAATAATAATAAACACAGGCCAATTTTAAATTGGTGTATAAAATCAAGAAAGAATAGCGTATTCTTTATGTCTTTTGGGTTTGATTATTTTAATCGAACACTTTTGAAATATTGCAACTTGAAAACTATCGACGCAGTGGTTCTCAAAGTGTGGTATGAGTACCTCGAGGTAGGCAGGCTCCCTCTGGTGGTACGTGAAAGAATCACTGAATTTAATGTACAAACTGCATACCAGCATTGGCTTCACCTTTGGTTTTGGTTTTCAGTTCAGTGCGGTACATTACGTTCAGTTGTATTTAACTTTAAAGTACAACACAATAGCAAGTGATATTTTCATATTCTGTTTGCTTTCAAACATTTATTGAGGTTCAATTTGTATTTAACCTTCTATGTTCATTTTTTTGGTTTGTATTGAATCATTATTTCAGTAGTTTTTATTTTTCTCTATTTAAGTGCTGTGTTACTGTTCAAACTGTGCAAAATGTTACAGTGGCTTACAATAATTTTGAATATACCCTCTCTGCTTCGTTTTTGATGACTAATGGGGCCTACTGCGCTGTATTTTAATGTTTATTTATTTTATTTTGGGGTGGAGGTTGTACTTGGTGTAAAATGGTTGAAAACTACAGCTATAGACGACATTTAAAAAAAAAAAGAATAATATTCCAAAAAAGAAAGGAGGAATTAATCATCCACTAAGTATTGCTGCCGTGATGAGGTTGCTGGGGAGAAACTTTGTGGCGCAGATCTGCGTCACGAGTCCGAAAGGTCCCAACAGGCCTGTTCAGAGCGCACAGCTCGCTTCTCTTATTTCTTCGCAGCATTTGAGCTGCAGTTTGGCGGTGTTTGTGTGCGTGTAGACAAGGCACGGGGCTTCTCTCAGTCGTTCAAGTAACTCGGAGCACTTGGATGACGGCGGCCCAGCCAATGAACACAAGCGGTGCGTCATGACGCAAGTGGGCCTCGTTGATAAGGAGCACGAGCCCAAAGTGGACGTGAGAAAGAGGCTCGGCGGTTTAGGGGAGGGGGGGGGGGATGAGGGCAAGGAAAACCTCTTCTTGTACGTACATGTTATGCGGCCTCTCTGGGAGGAGACATAACAGCAACGTAAACAGACAACCGTGAAGTGGGGGAGAAAAAAAAAACCCCGCTTGTCTCAGAGGGGGCTCTCATGCAAAGCGTTTTCATTTTATTTTCCCATATGTTACCGACATGTAGCTTGACATAACATCTTTTGGACCGTTGAACCCGAAGGAGATCATTGGGATTGTTTTTGTTTTCTCTTGTATATATTTTTTACATTTTTATTTTTATTTTTATTTTTTTCAATTGGGAGACACAGGGTGTCTGCGCTGCTCATCTTCAATCTGCACACTTTGCATTCTGGAACGAAGGGGAGCAATTTGGAGACTGTCGACATCGGAACCCTAGCCCGGCCGTTCGGTACGTTTATTTATGGCAGTAATCTTAGACAGATCAGTCGTTCAAAGCAAGAATATATCTCACGACGGAAACAATGTTCATAATCTTCAGATAATTTCGAAATAATCCTCTTTTTTTTTTTTGAGGCTGAATGATCTCCTGGAAGAGATTTCCACTGGCGGATGAGTAGTGTAGTGAGGAGAACACGTGTCCAATTTCCCCTCTTTTTTTTTTCTTTCCTTCCCTGATCTGGATTTCTAACTTATCACGTCAACAAGGAAAAGCCTGACAAAATAAGAGGACAGAAGTGCAAGCGGCTTTTATTCTTCTTCTGATGGACATCTTGGCTTTTAGATCCGAAGAGAATAGTTATAATATTCTCCCGTCGGCGGCAACGATGCTTTTCCACGGCCTCCCCGGAGGCGACGTGCACGGCGTGGTGGAAGAAATGGACCGGAGAGGAAAGAGCGAGTCAGCGGCCATCAGCTCAGCCATCGATATGGGCGAGTCGGAGACGGTAGGAGCCATTTCGTTCTTTCTTTTGCATTGTTAGCGGCCCCCACGCCATGACATTACATGAAGTGCAAATATCAAATCATTGTGGTTGGAGTGGCTTCAAGACATCGACATCGACAAAATGACGTGAAAGGCTCTTAGTCTCCAGAAACTTCAGTGGCTCACTTCGAGTCAAGATTGGCCAACGAGGATAATAATACACTGAAAAATCAAAAAAAAAATGGAAAGTGCACACAACTATAATAAACACAGGGGTGGCGGAAAAAAATGCGTCTACTTCGTCTAATGAAAATAGATAAGGTTAAGTCGTATCTACATTCATCCTTTCTTTTAGAATACCTATCCAATTTACGAAGCTGCTAAAAGTCGAATTATCGGCGGTCGATTTGACTGTGCATCCACACTCAAACGTCCTTTGAATATATTTAATTCACACGTGTTCAACTCACATATATTATTTGCTCGTTTCGAGGAAAAGAAGGGGAAATTAATCAGTTTACCACATTTGAATCGTGTCAAACGGAAAATGAAGAACTTTTTTTCCCCACAGCATTTTCCAAATGATGTATAAAAGTGATCTTTATTTACTGCAGTTTTAGTTTTATACTAATACTAATATTAATATTAATGATTACTACTACTCCTATTAGTACTCCTACTACTAATAATAAATGTTAACTGCGGTATATCGATTCGATAATTCATATTTTGAAATAGCTGTATTTATAACATATGTAACTATTATCAGCGTTTTATGACAGTGTTATGATTTAAAATGTTTGCCGTTTTAATATCAAGAGTTCGGCACGTTTTTTTGTTTTGTTTTTTTTCTCTGTTCATAGTAAAAAAAAAAAAAAAAAAAAAAAAAAAAAAAAAAGAACGAAGATGGAATAGCATTTCAATCGAACACCGAGCGAAAGGATTGCATGAGTTGTCTTGACGTCTCTTCCACGCTGACCGCAGGCCGCGCCGTGCATGACGACAGAGCGCGTGGCCCTGTGCGCAGGGCTGCGGAAGGAAGATCGCGGACCGCTACTACCTGCTGGCCGTGGACAAGCAGTGGCACATGCGCTGCCTCAAGTGCTGCGAGTGCAAACTCAACCTGGAGTCTGAGCTCACCTGCTTCAGCAAGGACGGCAGCATCTACTGCAAGGAGGACTATTACAGGTAGGAGGCTGGGGGGGGCACGATGCATCCACGACACTGCACGCTGGGGACGCGTGATTAAAACGCCTTAAATCAAAATATTTTTCTATTATTTTCCGGGGGGGGATTACATCCATTTACCACTTTTATAATCACGTGGAACCGGTGTACATAATCAAAGGGAATGCTTCGAATGCTGAATGGTGGCGCACTTTTGCACGACAAATAACAAAGTATTTAAAGGCACAATTTCTGTTTAAATTGAAACCGAAGTAATTCTGCTGCTGACCTAACATTTTGCGGCCTGTTGTATTCACGTGTGCTGTTTAGTCTGAAATACACCGGGGAAACAAAGAATGGGAACGCACTGAAAATAGAGAAGAGAAAGAAACACAGAACGACAGCAAAAAAAAAAAAAAAAAAAAAAGTGAAACTCAGTTAAATAAACTGCTCCGTTCTGGCTTATTACATTGCTGTGAAAGAACGAACGAACGAACGAACGAAAGAAACGTCCACTTTTGTTGCCCAAGTCCTGCTGTCGATGGTACAGTCAGGAAAAGAGAAACGTTAAACTTTGGTCTGTTGGGTCCGTGAACGCACCACAGCCGTCGTGCATGCTGTTAGAGCAGCGAGGCCCCCTTGTATGAACTCGCGGGGTCGTGTCCAGCCGCTGATGAAGTTCTGTGTTGCCCGCAGAAGATTTTCGGTGCAGAGATGCGCTCGGTGCCATCTCGGCATCTCTGCCTCGGAGATGGTGATGCGGGCCCGGGACCTGGTCTACCACCTCAACTGCTTCACCTGCACTACTTGCAGCAAGATGCTCACCACCGGGGACCACTTTGGCATGAAGGACAGTCTGGTGTACTGTCGGCTGCACTTTGAGACTCTCATCCAGGGAGACTATCAGACACATTTCAACCTCGCGGATGTGGTGCCACACAAGGGCCTGGGCCCGGCCAACACGCTCGGACTATCCTACTTCAACGGCGTAGGGACGGTGCAGAAAGGCCGGCCTAGGAAGAGGAAGAGTCCTGGGCCCGGAGCGGAGCTGGCAGCTTATAACGCAGGTAAGAGCAACACATGCGTGGGTGCTTAGAGAAGAAAAGAAAAACATAAAACAAAACAAACAAACAAAAAAAACAAAAAACAGGCGGAATTACCTTTTCTTTCCCCCCCCCCTTTCTTTTAGAAGTACTGACTTCAGTTGTCAACAAATTCGCATTCCAGTTTGAATTATTACGATTATTATTATTTGAATGATATTTTTGTGCAGATGCAAATCAAGGTAAAGTATTACGCTTAGTTGTATTTTGACTATCCAATAATAATTAATATCAGGACGGTCTTTTGTGTGTGTGTGGGGGGGGGGCACAACATTGCTAAATGTTTGTCACATTTCTAACAGTGCTTCAAAGTGAAATGATTGGAGTGGACGTGTTTCCGAGTCTAACTTATTGTGTCGACTTAATTGTGTTTTAAAAGTGAAAAAGTCACTTTTAGCCGTTTACTTTTTAGGCCTGCTGCTAGTTGTTCTCGAGCTAAAAAAAAAAGAATAAAAAAAAAAAAAAAAAAAAAAACATCTTCTGCCTTCATAATAACAACACATTGACGCTTACGTAACACTGTGGACGTCAATAATGGTAAAAAAACAAAAAAAAAAACCCAAAAAAAACCCAAGTAATATTGTTGATATGAACCATCAAGAGAACCACAATGAAAAAAAAAAAAAAAAAGTTAGAACATGCGTCAAATGCATAGCTTCTAAACGTCACTGGAAACACATTTCGGGAAACACATTTTCACACAGTAGTAGCTCTATTTGAAACTTTAATGATATAAGCGGCACCACACCAACAGTTCATGCTTACCTTCACAAGAAATAATAATTTAAAAAAATCTATTATTTAAAGTTACTGTAGTGTCTGCGCTGTAGTTAATTTGTCCTCTTTGGGATTAAAAAGGAAACTTTTTTTTTTCATGTTCCGCCAGCTTTCACCCTTTCCACTTGTCTGATTCCATAGACATCTGCATTGCAGACCACCCCCCACACCCCACCCCACCCACAACCCCAATGCCCCCTTCCGACACACACACACACACACACACACACACACACACACATACACACACACACGCACGCGCGCGCACACACACTGCTGGAATCTTTGTGCATTGGGACGGGGCCAAACTTGGTACGAGAAAGATCATTGTGTTTGTATGAGTTATTCACTTTATCAATTTCATATATCAATGTCAACTTATCGCGGTTTTGTCCTACAATATGAGAACACACCCAGGCGCACGATCACACACACAAATACACGTGGTATATATATATATATATATATATATATAAACATTTCTTTTTTGATAAATAGAAAATAGTACTGTCTATCTCCCGCAACCATGAATACTTTATTTCTCAAATCACTGACATGAAATATATCCTTATCATCACTTGAACATTTTGAGAGTAAAACTTTTATTGGCCATTTTGTTGAAATTTCAAAAGAGAATAGAGACTGCAGGATAATTAATAGGAGGTAAAAAGGAGCTTGGGACGAGAGCAAGGATGCAGCGCGCCCTCTTCTGTTTTCAAGCAGAAACCACATTCAACTTCACCTGGACAGCAGAGAGCATCCGTAACCGCACGTGGCGTGTGTGCATTCAGTTGTGCACACAGTCGATGAAGCTCGCGTTTGCAGGACTCAGAGACCACGAGGAACACATTCCCAGATTGCGTCCTGATTAGAAAAAAAAAGCATCGCAGCATATGCTTTTTCTCCAAAGCAGCATTTGTTCTGCGTGGTGTGTATGCACTAATTAAGAGAAGTGTTATTCTGATGCTTTTCACTCACTTGATATTCATGGTTTGCAGCGTTATGATATTGAACACGAACTGTTATGCACGCAGCAACACTTCGGCTATTGCCAAGAAATTTGAAGACTGGGACAAATACGCTCATGTGTGTACTCGAGCCTGGCCAGCACCTCCTCCTGGTAAAGACAAAGATGCCGTCTAACAAGGTTCAGAGTGGAGGATGTGTAACGAGAATGAACGTCAACGTCACTGTGTAAGAGTTTGAGCTGATTGACTTTGGAAATGAAACAGACTGCAATTTCAATTATAATAATAATCATAAAATCTCTATTCTAAATACAACTGGGGAAATTACATGATTTAGCTTCGATGTTGATGAATAAATGCCCCGGTGGCACAAAATAAATCACTCATTGAAGGTAACTAGTGTGTTGTTGCTTCAGTCGGAGTAAAGCTTAAAGATGCTGTTAGATGCCAGAAAGGAATCACCCCCCCCCCCCCCAAAAAAAAAATAATCAAAATGACGATGATGAATGATCAGACCACTGTTCCCGCTGTGTAATAATCTAGTCCTCTTGTTCCCCGCTGGCCTGCAGCACTGAGCTGCAATGAGAATGACAGCGAGTCCATGGACAGGGACTCCCAGTACAGCTCCAGTCAGAAGACGAAGCGCATGAGGACGTCCTTCAAGCACCACCAGTTGAGAACCATGAAGTCCTACTTCGCCATCAACCATAACCCAGACGCCAAGGACCTCAAGCAGCTCGCCCAGAAGACAGGCCTCACCAAGCGGGTCTTACAGGTGACCACACACTCGCTCACAGAAATACAATCCATACAGTTAGGTCCAGATGTGTTTTGGACAGTTTTTGCCTGAACCCAAGCCAAAAGTGAATGCATCAAGTGAAGCAACTCCTGGGTAGAAATTCAGATGTTGGTGATGTCCACAGGTTCCAGTCTTTGGGTAATTATTGACTGCGGATGATTTCCATCCAAATATTAAAAACATTGGAGATATTTATAATTATCCAAAATTCTCCCTGAAAATGCAGGTAATGTTCATGCATCCACAGGTTCATAAATCGTAATAGCCATACTTTTTGTAAAACCTCTTAAATAAAAAAAACAATAGCCTGCACTTTCATTACATCTTGAGCTTTCTATGAATTTCAAATCTATTGTGTTGGTGTATCAAATCCAAATCATGAAAACCTATTACTGTATATGGCAAATTATCAACATTTCTGGACCAAATTGTATCACAACTGGATAAAATGATCCAAACAAATGTCCTCAAAGAAGCAAAGCCATCTTACCTTCTCTTTTGCAATATGTTTATTAATCACACTGCAAAAACTCCAAATCTTACCAAGAATATCTGTCCTATTTCTTGACAAAACTAATCTGATTGCACATAAAATTGAGACTCGTCACCTAAAAAGTAACTCGTTTTTAGACAATTTTCACTTGTTCACGTTAATTTTTACTTGAAATAAGTAGCAATAAAATTAAACAAGTGTAATCAGATGAGGTTTGACTCGAAATAAAACACCTATACTTGGTAAGATTTGGAGTTTTTGCATTGTATGTGGGGAAAACCGCCCTCAGAGCATTTAATGTGACATACATCTATTTCAAATTAAAAAGATGTTTCTTCTATTTAAAATGAAGTACCGTTAATTTATGTAGGATAAATTGCAGCATGAAACACATCAAGAGAAAAAGAGATGTGATGAAGAACGATATGAGGGATGAAAAACAAAAAGCTGTTTAATGTAACAGAAGAGAGTGATTACAGCAGAATTCCACAGACGAGTGGTAAAATCATCACGGGGACGAGACAATTTGACAATTCGTCCTACTGTTTTAATTAACGCTCGCAGAAGACAAAGCAGTCGTTTTGCTTTGATGCTTTCAAGTTTTCACGCCTGCTATTCCGAATGACGTGCCGCTCCCCCTGCTTGTTTCCCACGGCTGCAAGCATGATTCCATTACTTGCACTCGGCGGCGCACAGGCTGATGCCTCCCTAATTTTATTTCTGAAGATCAGGAAAATGATGAATTTGATATGAGGGGAAAATGACAAAAAGAAAGAAAGATAATTGAATTTCATTTGATAGATTGGCATCATTTCCTTGCAAAATGTTAGTGGGCACTATCTATAAAGAAATGTGGCCTGTGTGAGTGCTATTGCACGTGTCAATGATGGGGCACTTTTACACTTTGGCAACATGTCAGCATTCGCCTGCAATTTGGGAAGGAAGTGTATTGACCTTCAGGTACTGGAAAAAGAAAAAAGAAAAGATAGACTTCATTGTGTGCAGGATGTTTAATAAATACAATTTGGACTGTGGACCAGTTCAGGGTGTACTCAGCTTTTGTCTCAAAGTCAGCTGGGATACGTTCCAAGTCACGTGCGAGCCTTATCAGAATCAGAATCAGAATCAGATTCAGAATCAGAATCATCTTTATTTGCCAAGTATGTCCAAAACACACAAGGAATTTGTCTCCGGTAGTTGGAGCCGCTCTAGTACAACAGACAGTCAATTTACAGAACACTTTGGGGACATCAAGACATTGACAAAAAGCAATTGTGCAAAAAGACACAATTGTTTGAAGACAAGCGGTGTAAAACATGAGGATGATGGATGTATTGATGGATGGATAAACCTTTGCGTAGCTCTGCATGATCTGTGAATTCAGTTGACGTTAAAGCATAAATCACTATACAACATACGAAAGAGTTGAACCTACAGTACATCCATTTGTTGAAGAAGAAGTTTGAATACATTGCTCCATTTTCTCCTAAAAGCTTCCTTTTGGTTGCTAACTAGTGGGTAATCAGTCAAATTATTTTCCTGGCCGCCAAATTCGGGTTGCTGTGCTAAAATTTCAACGAGCTGCACAATAGAGCAACGCTACAGGTCTCATGAATTAATGGTTTTCAACCTGATATGCTTTTTTTTGTTTTTTGTATTATTATTATTTTTTACTGTTGTCATTGCTATGTGCGCCCCATATTATTAAAGGGATATGTTTGAATGATGAATAGTTTCAAAGAGTTTTTACAATCAGATGGCCTGGAATAACAGTCGCGTAAAGTGCCCGATGACACGCCATTGGTCCAATATTGGCCAATAGTTTATCTGTGTGTGTGTGTGTGTGTGTGTGTTTGTATGTGTGTGTGTTTTCACGTTTGAGGCTAACCATGTATTGAGAGCAAAGCTGTTATAGCAGGCTTGAACAATGTTGAGATGCTGCAAAGCTTCATAATTTAGTTGCCGATTGTGTGGGTTTGATACTGTGATTTTATATTCTCATGCAGAGATTTTAATTATTTGAAAATGGTATGGATAACGACTAGGTTTGCCGCTGTTTATGAATAGTCTATGCATTGATTAGTAATTAGAATGCATCCAAAAATGGGTTAGTGTTTTAAAAGTTAAGACATTTTCATACTTGAATAAACAGTGTGCCATTTTTCATCACAGCCCACACTGTATAGGATTTTCATTCATCTGTCTAGCATAGTCTAATAAGGTAAAAATCCTGTTTGTTTGTTTGTTTGTTTTAAAGAAAAGTACACACGGTTAAAAGGCTAATTCTGTATTTGCATTTGCTACTTACAGCTATCAAGGTTATTTTTTTATCCGCTTTCACCTCCACTAATGCTTAAATGAGCAGTAAAACGTATACATGCGTGTTAAAAAAAAAATGCAAAACCTATTTCATATTCTTCACTTTTCAGCTCTACCAATTGTAAGGGTGATATCTATCTATTAAAAATCTTTGTTAGTGTAGTCAGACACAATTTGAGAGCCCATCAGTGTGGATTTTTGTACGATGCTATGCAATAATATTGTGAATCTCTGTGAATATGACTATCAGATACACTAGACCAGGGGTGTCAAACTCAAATTCAAGGTGGGCCAAACTCAATATTCATCTTGGGCCAAACTCAATATTTAATGAAAAATCACTGCGATGTGCATGTTTGACTTCTCTGCAGAAATGTAGCGTTAAAGTTTATCATATGGCAACAAACTTACATTTTTGCTTAAACACTGAATCTGGAATAAACAAACTTTAATATTATCTACATGAGAAATCAAATTTGCGATAAAAGAGATCAGTGGGATTTGTTTGTTGTTTTGTATTTAAATAGATAACATGAATTCTTGTCTCTCCGTCTTCTATTTATCTATCTCCAACTACCTTTCTTTTTTTATGTAAATCTTTTTTCCAAGACCAACATCAAAACAACCCCCAAAAAATAAGAATGTCCTTCAATAAATATCCAAACTTCAAACTATTAAAAGTCCCTGCCTAGGAGTTGATAAAGGGCATTACAAAAAAAAAAAAAAGATGAATTCAATTATGTTATATTCTTTGTTACAGCCACGTTGCTCCGCACACGACAAACAGGTCTGTCTTTTACTTTAGTAAACAGACAATCTGCATCCCACCTGTCTTGGAAGATAACCATTTTCCATCTTTCCATCTTTCTTTTAGCCATTTTTGGGAAGGGGAAGTGTAAATTTGCTCGAGGAGACTGGTAGCATAGTTGCTAACGACTGCAACAGAAGGGGAAGGGGCGCTCGCCGTTCTAGACTGATGGGCCAACACACTAGCAATGCATTCTGGGATTTGTAATATTAGTGGCGCATTTGCTATATACCGGCGGGCCAGCTCTAATACACATTTGATATGGTCTTGGGGGCCAAATATAATTACATCGTGGGCCAAATTTGGCCCCCGGGCCTGAGTTTGACATATATACACAAGACTGTACCCGTACCTGTACTGTACATTGTTTTATTTAACAATGTCATCTTCTTCGAAAGGTCTGGTTCCAGAACGCTCGAGCCAAATTCAGGAGGAATCTTCTGAGACAAGAAAGCACCGGCGCAGACAAGACCTCCGACGGCTCCACGCTGCAGGGCGGCACGCCGTCAGGCCCGGCCTCGGAAATCTCAAATGCCTCCATGAGCCCCTCCAGCACCCCCACCACCCTTACAGACTTGACCAACCCCACCATGCCCACAGTAACCTCCGTGCTCACCTCAGTCGCAAGCGGCATGGATATTCATGAGTGTAGGAGCCCATCACAGACCACACTGACCAGCCTTTTCTGATGGACGGAGCCTGACCACAACCTCTGCTACACCCTGCTGAATCTAAAACAAAGTTGACTCATTTGAACATTAAGATTAGTAAAGTAAAAGTAACAGAAACAAAAACAAAAATGAAAAGGTTGACATTTTTCTCTGAGGCTTTTGGAGACTTTGCAGAGTGAGACAGCCAAGCCTCACGGATGGAACTGTTGTTATTTAGATGTTGTCTTGTTGAGAACTGAAAAGACTTGATTTGCATTTTTCAATGTTTACAGAAAGTGACTAAGGGGAGGAAAAAACTGCTTAATTTTTGGACTTATTTTTTTTCCCCCAACACAGTATTTATGTTGTGGTACAAGAGTCATTGTTAGATGGATTGTAATTTTTTTTTCTTTGGGAAAATCTGAGATTAAACACAGGTTACAATACCCTCTCACTGCAACGGGCCTATAGTCTATTTTGTCTAACTGATGTGCAAGATCAGGCATGAATGGTTTGTCTTGGGAGAGAAAATTGCCTTCATGGCTTATGTGTGTCTGCGTGTATTGTTAGTGATCACTTGTGTTTGTATTCCAGCACTCCTTTACAGTAATTCACATCCAGGACTGCTTAAACTTACATTAAATTGTTGCACTGAGGCTTTATGCTTGAATAGAGCTGCGGAAAACCGATTAACGTATTATTTGTCCTACCTTAATGACTTTGGGGCTTTAACCAAAGCCCAAAGTTGCCCTCACATTAGGACATTTGCAGCAAAACCAGGTTTCAACTAAAGGGTGGCACTTAACCCTCTCTATGATATCACTGTCAAAAGCATGAAGAGCTTTTGATGTCAAACCAAACTTTATCCAAACAGTCCTATGTGGTCAATTTCAATAATGTGGAGACAGAGTAAATCTGCAGAAATAAGTGGAGTTATTCCAACTGCTCCATAGAGTTACTTAGTTCCTTGAATGATAATGATGAGCTGCAATAACTTCTGAATAAATATTAATCGTATGACGCATGGGAGCTCTCAAGTCGTCAACTCAAGTATTTTCATCCTTATGTCCCAAAAAGTCAAAAGTCTTGAGAAAACATCGATCCAAACAAAAGGAATCTCTTGGAAACCCAACTGTGTCCAAACAGTTAGTCAAGCAAAGTCTGTGTGGCTTTGTATTTAATACAGGATTGAATAAAGCACAGAGATGGTCAGAATGTACACCATTTACAATACTAGAGCGCACAAGTAAACTTTCCAACTAATACTGCACTTTAAGTTTACAGTAAACTGTGTGTGTAATTTACAGTAAACTGCAACTTGCCATTAAAATTGTAATAATTGTCCTCCTTTTCTGAACTGATTCCAAGTACCTCCCAGAGTCTCCTGTACCACAATGAATCATAGTAGAAGCATTTGTGGGCATGAAAAGGTTTAGGAAATTATATTAATGTGAACATATCTCTTTCATGAATCACACATTAGATATGAATGATCTTATAATCCTCAAGAAAGCAGAACAGCACGCTATGCACGCTACTCGTGCTTTGGCTTTACAGATGATTCTTTCTTAAAAAAAACAAAAAAACTCCCTGTTCGGTTGGGCGTTTGTGCCAATGCTGAGTAGCCTTGAAAGGGAAATCATTAAAAAAACAAAAACAAACAAACAAAAAACAACTGACTTACAGTCTCAGTCTGCTAATGAAAAAATGTGTCTCAGGGCACTAACAACAACAGAGTATTATAATTAAAGGAAGCTTTCCCACTTAAAACATCACACTCGTACTGGTTCAACGAAATGGTTTAACAAAGAGTTGGTCAGTTGTGGTGGGATATAATATATTTTCATCGTAAAACATCTATCCATCCATTTGCCATAGAGCTGGTCCTCATTAGGGTTGCGGGTAACTGGAGCCTATCCCAGCTTCTGGTCGCGAGGAGGAGTGGTACACCCTCGGCTGATCAGCAGTCAACTGTACTGTACACATGGTGACAAAAAAACATTCACACTCACATTACCAAGAGGCAGTCGAGTGTCTTCAATTAACCTAAGAAGCATGTTTGGGGGATGTGGGAGGAAACAGAATTAGCTGCAGAAACCCAAGCAAGACTAGGGAAAACATCAATTCCACAGTGTTCAAAGGAAGATTTGAACTTGAATTTCCTGAGAGTGAGCCAAATATGCTAACCTCATGTAAGGATTTGAGCCATGGCAAAAAGATACGCTTTCAAATGCCAATCAACTGTAAAGTGAGAGACTAAAGGTCTTCTTTTACCTATAGGGAGAATCAATGTGTTTCATTGAATTACTTATCCTGTTTCATGAAAGAAAAAAAAAAAGAAAATGACAGCCAATCGAAGAACATTATGGTATTAAAATATGTGGATATTTGATTATATGCCATTATGTTGGTTGATGGTAAGAACAAAATTAACTATAAAGAAAAAGGACTATAATGATTGTTTACTCGCTTGACTTCCGTTACATGCAGCTTGGGTTCAGTTCCCACTCAGTGATGATGTAAGTGTCAATGGTTGTCTGTCTCGGTATGTGCTCTCTGATTGGCTGGCGACCAGTTCAGGGTGGAGTCTGCCTTTTGCCCGAAGTCAGCTGGGACAGACTCCAGCGCCCCAAAACCTTGAACACGGTAAGCATTTTTATAGGGAAGTAATGGCTGGATATTATCCACTAATACTTCAGCATGACACATTTTTGTTCTCCATTGAATGTCCCTTGTTTACTCTTCTCTGACAATACATTAGTAATTCATGACTTGTGCTGTCTAGATATTTTTCATTTTCATTTTTCAAACTGACCATGCTTTCTGTGTAATATACTGTATGAGTCCGATGCATGGTGCAGTGCATGAGTATAGGTCAGCGTCTATGACTCAGACTCAAAGGGTTTGAAAACAGTTCCCGAAACTGTAGACGTCATTATTTGACGTCTACACGTACTGTAGGCTTTCTCATTCGTCGGCTTAGTCTTGTGCTGTTGTGTGAGAAAAGTGACTAAATGAAGTACTGTAACTGTACCTTAAATAAGGGTAAGGATACGGGATATGGGTCGCATCCTTTCACTTCTTTCTCCAACTAACACACCTTTGCCCTGCTGTTTAGCTTGTCATGTTATTGCACCACTTAATTTTCCTTGATCGGTTCCATTTTGTGTAATTTCTAGCTATTATGAGCAGGTTGCAAGTTTGCAGAAACAGCGCGCGTCCGCACAGCAACAACACAACAGTAAATGCTGTGTTTTTGTGGCCTCTCTGCCCGCTATATAGTTCTTGCTCATGTGTTGAGGCCTGTTTCATATATAAACTGACTAGAGATATCTTCTGTTGTTCTGTTGGGCGATTTAAATAACATTTACTTGACCATAATGCATTGCATTTTGATCACATGATTTGGCAAGCTCATTAAGTTGTTAGTGTTGGTGATAATGTTCTTCTGTTTAAAATCAAAAGCCAAAAATATAATTTATAGATTTAAAGCATCTTGTGAGGAAAAAAACAAATTTGAAAACAATCTTATATTTAACAACATTGTAGTCGGATTTATCAGTTGTTGAGCATTGGTTTAACAAGATAAAACTAATGTTTATAAAAGTTGACGGTCTGGGTAAATGATGTGTCTCAGAAAAATCAAAATAAACACGACATTTAGTGAGGGGAAATAAGCTCCTTAGTTGGATAATATTATAGGATTCAAAATACCTTTATATCTGCATCATCATAGTGACATTGTTAAAGTTTAAGAAGAACTGATTGAAGCTTTCTATGAAGAAATTTAAGAATAATAATGGTGAATCAGGCACATTGTCCACGATTAATATTATAGCATTGAGAGCCATCGAAAGGGTGTTTCCGAGAATTCTACCATCACGGTGGAAAAATAGAGCCACATAACATTGTAGGCAATTAGCTGCTTTTCAGAGCGACACGCACACACACGCGCGCACACACACACACACACACACACACACTTACACACTCTCCCGGAAGAGCAGAAAAGGCTTTAAATTCCTGGATCACCAAAATTACAAGCAGCCTTAAGTGGAACAACGGTCAAGCCTCTCATGCACACTCACAAAACTCTCCAGCAAGTTGGGATAAGCAGCCTGTTCTCCCAACGTAGCGTTTTGCTGGTGCCAGGCAAGGCTTGATTCTAAGGACTTTAAAGTCTCCTGTTTGGCATCTCAACCAGAATCTTCAGATGCCAAATACATTAGCCAGATGTACCCACACACTCATAAAAAGTGGCGTGCTGGAGGTTTTAATAGAGTGAAGCCAGTATGACAGGCAATATAAAAATAAAGCTCTGTAAAAATTTAACAAGCAGGAATCTCACAAGTGCAGTATAGTTTGCGTGATGGTAAAGCACACATCCATTTTTTTTTGTTTATACATTTCAGATATTACAGCCTTTTACAAAATTCGAATATTTTTTGTTCAGTGAACCATAGCATACAAATCAAAATATCGTTTCATCTCCAGTATACACGCGCGCACACACACACACACACACGCGCGCGCACACACACACATGCGCACACACGCACACACACACATGTAGTGTGTATATACAGTAGATAGATAGATAGATAGATAGATAGATAGATAGATAGACAGATAGATAGATAGATAGATAGATAGATAGACAGATAGATAGATAGATAGATAGATAGATAGATAGATAGATAGATAGATAGATAGATAGATAGATAGATAGATGTGGAAAGCAGGAGTAAGATTTTGTGGTTGCATCATTGCATCAATCAGTTGAACAAAATATTAAATACTAAATATTGCTTTTCTTCGCAGTCATTTCCTTTTTTTTTTTTTTAACTGTCTTGACATGTTGTTTCATTTAGTTGTTGTTGTTGATCATATCAAGAGTGTTGCTGGTGTCTCTTGGTGGTCCAGTCAGGAAATGTCTGGAATGAAAGACATTGAGTACCCGATGAGGGATGGACGCGATTACTACATTATCCTTGGATCATCTGAGAAATTTGTGCCATTTAGGGGAGGGGGGGTGAAAAGGGTGAAGAACTTGAATGTAATATGTGATGAAAACGAGCTGGGTTCCGATTACCGTTCCCTTGGTCATTATATGGCCATTTAGGCCAGCTTTAGCATCTTGCCTTTCACCCGTAGGGCCTCTCCATCTCTGGGCTACAAACTAATTAACATGAGGAGGCTTAGCTAACACAGTGATGCCTCACCCTCTGATTACATTCACTCAATGGCTGAGGATGCATGGAGAGATGAAATTAGGGTGATTAATTAGGCTTTGACACAACGCCAAAGGTTCTCGATTTAACGCTGTCACATCAATAAAAAAAGGCATCTCCTTAGCTGCATGCTGGGTGACCTAAAGGAGAATGACATGGGGGTATTACCAACAATTAAGACCAATTAGTGGGAGCAACCCAGCAATGAAAAGACATACATAAATAAATGGCAGAATGCAGTGAAGATTTTATCAGCTGTCAATGACAGAATTTGTTCATTTTTCTCGATTCAAAGGTATTTTCAGAAAATCGTTACTATACATTTCTGCAGCTGTTACTGATTGAGTCATTTATGTCTTTGTCATGAATTTACAATCATTTGACAAGTTTTGACCTCTCCATTTCATTCATTATAGTCAGTGATTACAAAGTAACTCCAGAAATATGCCATTTTGAGTAATGAGTGAAGTAACGCGTTACTTTTCCCAGGAAAGTAATTAGATTACAGTTACTTCTTCAATCCAGCAATAGTTACTTTTGCATCATCAATGTCTCTCGCCAAACAATAATTTGTAGCTGGTGTTTTGAACAAAGAGCAGAAGCATTTTTGTTGTTGTCTTTTTCGGCTTTTAGGTCAAGCAGAATGGAAACGCTGTATCCTTTTCATGCCGGAACAGTTTTATTGTGTCACAGTGGAGTTTTGAAGCTTCCGCTGTGGTATTATAATTTAGGTCTATTGAGAATCAGACTTGATCAGTCGAACAGAACAAAGTTTCTAGAAGGGAGAGAGAAACAAAGACAAAAGACCACTAATTGTAAACAGGATGAGAGAAGTAAATCATTACATTATCTACAACAATGAAACATTAAATATGAGTGTTGCATGGGGCTGTAGTGCTACACCCTGTGAGGGAAGGACCGGACAAGATAGAACAGGACAAGGACAGGAGAAGAAGCATGCAGAACAAGGGTCGTGAACCCGACTGTACAACTGAAGTGTGGTGGCATTAATTATGTGAATTATAAAAGACTACAGGACGAGAGTATTAGTGAGGGGATATACAAGCAATTTGCATATTCATGAGGTATTTGTCGCAGTAAGTGCCTGAGCCCACACCCAGTGAAAGAGTCCTAGGGATGTGTGTCTGCGTGCAGAAGCATTTAACCAAGATCGCCCTTTCCCCCAACAAATAGAAGAAAGCGACTGGGAAATGATTGTATGGTGCAGTACCATGAAAGTGCAATGAAAGGTACGATTTCACTGACGCCACACTATTTATTGTGTTTTTCCCTAGTAAAAAGTGTATTTGATTGTTGTGACGTTTTTATTTACACATTAAGAATACAGTTTTACTGGCGTGTTCAACGCACAATGCATTGTGGGTTGAATAGTCATGCCGAAGTGCGCGATCATAAATCGGTCATGGAGGGTAAGGACTGACTCACTGAAGGACTTACAATACTTAGCTTAAATAATATTTACAATGAAAAGTGAGAACTCTCAAATTCGTCTGTGAGCTGGTTTAACGCATTGCACGGTTGACGTAAAGTAGGAAGAAAAAAGTTTTCTCGCTCTTCGCATTAAAATTATTGTGGTGGCAGCGATTGGGTGTGTGTGTGTGTGTGTGTGTGTGCGTGTGTGTGTGAGCGTGTGTGTGTGTGTGTCACTCACCTTTATGAGGGGCCGTTAGGGACATTATTCTGGATTAGTTCTCACACTTACTATTCAAATGCTTTCACACACACACACACAACTTCCTGAAAGCCTCTAATAAGGACTACTCAAACACTCTCATACACACGAGTCTTGCTCTCATTAACACTACTCAAATGCTCTCATTGACTACTCAAATGCTCTCATTGACACTACTCAAATGGTCACATACGCACGAGTCTTGCTCTCATTAACATGACTCAAATGCTCTCATTTACACGACTCAAATGCTCTCATTTATGCTAGTCAAATGCTCTTATTGACACTAGTGAAATGCTCTCATTGGCAATAGTCAAATGCTCTCATTTACACTACTCAAATGGTCACATACGCACGAGTCTTGCTCTCATTAACATGACTCAAATGCTCTCATTTACACGACTCAAATGCTCTCATTTATGCTAGTCAAATGCTCTTATTGACACTAGTGAAATGCTCTCATTGGCAATAGTCAAATGGTCTCATTTACACTACTCAAATGCTCTCACACACAAGCGTCTTGCTCTCATCAACACTACTCAAATGCGTTCACGCGAGCACGTCAATCACATTCTCGCACACATCACTGGCATTCACGAGTTTATGTCAATCATGCTCACACATGAATAGTGGAAATCTTTTATTAGGTAATTCACTTCAAAAAGTGAAATTATAGAAATGAATTTCATATTTAAAATATAGATTATTTTTGATGATTGTAGAACTAACGGCCCCTCATACACCTTCACGTTTACATACACGCACGCACGCACACACACAGTTGCTTTCATGGACCACAATCGGCAGTGTACTGATAATGGTGCAGTACACTAACATTTAAGTTATTGGTTCATGTTGATGTCATGATTCTGTAACTTGAGTGGCATACATTACCAAGTAATGGGTCTGGTTAAGCTAATGCTTTTTTTGTACTGTGGATGCCACTTGGCAGCTGCTGAAAGTAACTTTCTTCTAACTATCCATCCATCCATTTTCTGAGTCGCTTCTCCACACTAGGGTCACGGGCGTGCTGGAGCCTATCCCAGCTGTCATCGGGCAGGAGGCTGGGTACACCCTGAACTGGTTGCCAGCCAATCGCAGGGCACATACAAACAAACAACCATTCGCACTCACATTCACACCTACGGGCAATTTAGAGTCTCCAATTAAGGCATGTTTTTGGGATGTGGGAGGAAACCGGAGTGCCCGGAGAAAACCCACGCAGGCACTGAGAGAACATGCAAACTCCACACAGGCGGGACCGGGGATTGAACCCGGGTCTAACCAGTTGCCCACCGTGCCGCCCTGCCAACTAGTAATCAGTAAAGTAACTCATTTACTTTTAAGCACAAGTAATCAGTAAAGTAACAAAGTTACTTTTTCAAGGTAATTGTGGCAACACTGATTATAGTAGGCACACAATTGCTGACACAGGAGCAGAAGTGATGAGCTACCCAGCGAACATGGAACAATAGTTCACAAACATCAGTAACATTATACCAAGCTGAAAAAAAGATGACCCTATAATGGTTGGAAGAATAAATACCCTTCCTTTGGCAAATATGTTAATAAATATCAACACTGTCATTGTATTGTAGTGAACAAGCCCAAGGGCAACTACTGTAAACAGTGCTCAAGAAGCAGATAAACGTCTATTCACAATTTCCTTCCTTTTCTGTCTGCCGCCAGCTATCATCTTTCTTTCGCAACAAATGTTATCATACAAAATATTGGAAACCGTCAAACCATAAAACCTTTATTAACTGGAATGGTATTTTTCACATCCAACAACTGTTATACAGGAGTAAAAATACACTGACATCACTAACATTGTGTATATAAAAAAGATTAAACGTAAAATACTCGAGTCTTAGCAGTAAAATGTGATTTGTGTTGCAGATGGGCTTCTTGCGTCATTTTCAACATCTTGAAATGTTTCATAGAGTGTAAATGGTATAGTTCTTGTGTGTAAAACTAAGTTAACCACTTTTAACCACTCGAGCTGTGAGTCTGCTTATTTTACCTACAAGCCAATTTATTTTCTGCTTATTCTGTTTTGAATTACTAGTTTGATTGGGCTTGTGGGATTTGATGATGTTTCATGTGATGATGGATGCTTGGGTCACATATGCAAGAGCATGTGAGCATGATGTTCCATTGTAGACGTCAACCTTATATATTAAATATGTCATTATTATTTTAAAATTAAGGTGGATTGAAGTGAAGCCAGGTGTTGTTGTTCTAAAAATTCGCATTTGAGTCCTTTCCCGTCCCAAATGAACATTTTAAAAGATTTTTAGTAAAAAGGTTAAAAGCAACGGAATTTTCTACAAAAGAATGGACCCTCTAATCCTTCTTTCTGTGTCTTGATAATCTCGTTTAATACATTTACAGGACAAAAACCTGATTTTCCACAATACTCATCTGTCCTCACCTTGACAGGCAAGGAGGGGAGCTCATTTAATTCAATCCAGCCATCCCCATGTCTACTGGAAAGACTGCCTTGAGCAACCAGAGAAGAAACACAGCTTCATTAGCTTTCTTCCCAAGTGACAAATCCTCCCTGAATGGAGCAGAATGTAAAAGTTTTCCAGGGACAGGCCTGGCTCGCGCTCTATTTAGATATACAGTGGAGTGCTGTCAGGGTAGAATGTGAGCCACATGGCTGTGCAAAGCAAGTTTGAGGATGTGAACTTTGCGTGGCAGCTCACGGAGTGGATGTGAGGAGTTGCCAGGCTCTTCGCCTTGGTTGTCGGTGGGAATGCAGCACAGGCAGCTGTCAGCAGAGAGGTGGCATTTCCTGGTCTGACGCTGACAGAGGCTGTCTGCAGGCAGCAGGAGCACAGCCAGACTGACACCTTGTTTATTCGCAGATGACATCTGAGCCGAGGATAGGTGTCACTGGCATTTTGATTCACCTAGTAATGTGAAAACTTGCCTGAAACACATTGTGAGGAAGTGTTTGTAGAGAACACATAACTGCCGTAATTGAAGACCTCCAGCCTGTGTGCAACCACCTGGCCCTGTGACAAATTGTGACACGCCCGCGCAGACACATGCACAGAAAAGAGGAAGACAACATATTTTCTCACATCCCGTAGCTCCACCCACATGTTGTGTAAAAATCTTGCCCAAAGCGTTCTTCAAGTAATTTGCTGCTGATGCCATACAACTGTAGTTGAACTGTACAGCTTTCAAAATATTTACAGTATATACAGTATCATATACATGATCAAAGATCAAATATATATTATATGATTATATTTTAAGGTCATGGATTGGCCTAGCCAGTCTCCAAACCTAAATCCTATAGAAAATCTGTGGAAGGATCTGAAATTTTCGATTTGCCAAGGGACAGTCTTGAAACCTTAAGGATTTGGAGAGGATCTGCAAAGAGGAGTGGCTCAAAATTTCTCCTAAGATGTGTGTAAACCTGGTGATCTACTACAAGAAACGTCTGACCTTTGTACTGGCCAAAAAGGGGTTCTCCACCAAGTACCAAGTCATTTTTTTGCTTCAGGGTCAAATACTTATTTACCTCATTTAATTACAAAATTATGTGAATCTTTTGTTTAATGTTATTTTTTATATTTTCTTTTTTATATTCTCTCCCTCCCTGTTATAATACACCTATTAAAAATATAGACTGTACATCTTTGTCAGTTGGTAAACTTACAAAATTAGTGAGGGATCCAATAATTATTACCTCCACTGTGTGCATATATATATATATATATATATATATATCATCATCATCATCAGCCATTATCTATCCACTGCAGGATGAAGGCCGCTTCTTCACGTTTCCAACTACGACGACATTATGCAATTTGTTGCCAGTGTATTCCGGTGTGTTTAATGATTTCATCTATCCATCTACTTTTAGGTCTTCGGCGTGGTTGCTTTGTGTCCATCTTTTGTCAGCTCTTCGGGCAACGTGGCCAGCCCATTTCCATTTAAGGCTTTTTATTTTTTGAATGACGTCGGTAACTCGCGTCTGCTGTCTTTTCCAACTGCATCGTTTCTTGTCGCGAATGCTTATTTTCAACATTTGGCGTTCCATGTTTCTTTGGGTTACACGTAGTCTTTGTATAACTTTGGCATTCGTAGAGCAATTTTCACCACCGTACGTGAGGACTGGTAAAATATATTGATCAAAAACTTTTCTTTTCAAGCAAATGGGAAGATTTTTCTTGAATATAACACTATGCCTTCCATAAGCCTGCCAGGCAAGCTTTATGCGCCGTTCAACTTCAGTGCGATAAATTCTTAGGTCCATTTTATCACCTAATTTATGTAGCAAACTGATTTCCGTGCTTTCCATGTCTCCGGTACTTCTTGCAAGTCCAAACAGCGTTGAAATAGTTTAACAAGGATCTTATTAAGTTCGTTGCCTCTTGCTTTAAGCATTAAGCATTTCAACAGAAATTTCATCCAGACCACAAGCTTTTCCAGCCTTAAGTGAACTAATAGCATTTTCAACCTCTCCATTAATGATACATGGAACTGGGTCTGCTTCTAGCTTTCCAGTAATCATTCGGTGAGGGTCACTGTGTATATATATATATATATATATATATATATATATATATATAGTCAGAGAGAGAAAACGAGAGAGAGAGAGAGAGTGAGAGAGAGAGATATTATAGAGCGCAAAATGTCTCAGTCTGAATAAATTCAAATCTTACAACAATTTCAAAAAGTAATTTTCTTAACATTGTACAAATGAGTAAATACAAAGGATAATGACATATTGTGTTATGTCCAAGGCAACGATCATATTGGTATGATCAAATATGAATATGAGATAAAATAATGTATTTATGTTATTAACTTAAGGGTTATTAAATTTTATTTTCCAATTATTATTAGAATTATTATTTTTATTCTACCAGTAAACTAACAAGGTGCAACTTTACACTAATAGAGGTTATTATTGGAAAAGGGATGGTTTTGTATAACGTTATAAAACTTCAGAGTCATTCAAGAAATCTAAATATAATTATTAGTAGAACTCTTAACAAATGAATAAACCTTTGACGATATTAGAAAAGTTGGCAGGTTGCTTTAAAGAGCTGAACTCTTTTGGCCATGTGTTTCATCTAACAAGCATGCGAGTTAGGTGAAAGCGGAGATGTTTATCTTTGCAATGGAAGAAGCCCTATTTTTAGAGATAGCGTATCAATGATTTGTCAATGCAGCAGTTTATTGGAAAGCATGTTCTTTTATTAACTGAGGGAGAAAATAATACCTTGACTTTATATTTTGATAGATCACTATAGTTAATTATTGAATCATACCGAGACTCAATTAGTGGAATGCAAAACAAACACCAAGAGCATCACTGGTGCAAAGTTTACAGTGTCCAACAGGCAGTTCCACTTACTAACAGAAACTAATTTTTTTTCGTTCATTATTTGGTTCTTCAGAATGAGGTTCAGCATGCATTGTGTTCCACAGAAAGAAAAAAAAATTAAGATTCCACAATTAAAATTGCAAATGCAAAGCATGCACAAAATGAGCAACACATGCATGCCGAAAGGGTCTTGTTATAAATAAAGTTAAAGCCGGGAGCAGCTAGCACATGATTGGAGGGAAGTGCACATAAGAAAGGTTACAAGCAGCCAGCAGGCCATTTATCTTATTTGGATACAAACTACTTGATTCCCCAAATGAGTGGTGAGGAATCCTGTGACACCAGCACTTAATCACAGCCTCTTCACCATTATAAATCAGTTGAACTACTGACACCTGAACTTTATTCTGTGCGAAATGTAAAGGCCACAGGCATAGGATCCCGTTATTAGCGGTACGCTGATCCATTGTGTTTGTACATTCAGGTCAGAAAGCAAGCCATAGGATACAAGCCACATGAATCACTTGAGCAGTTGTAAGTGCAGAGACAATAATATGACACACATATACTTTACAATTGCGGCTCCTCCCTGAAATCGTACTACTAATTTGGAGGGATAAATTGTTTGACACTGTCTTTCCTCATTTGGGTCACGGGTGAGCTGAAGCTGATCCCAGCTGACTTTAGGCGAAAGGTAGGGTACACCCTGGACGGTTCGCGAGCCAATCACAGGTCACAACCATTCACACACACATTCACACCTACGGACAATTTGCAATCTTCAGTAAGATGCATGTTTCTGAAATGTGGGAGGAAAGCCGAAGCACCTGTAGAAAACCCACGCAAGCACAGGGAGAACATTTAAACACCAAAAAGATGAAGAAGAAGTCTGCAGCTCAGATTTGAACCCTCAACCTCACAACTGAGAGGCAGACGTTTGAACCACTTTGTCCATCGTACTGTCTATTGTAAATCCATCCATCCATTTTCTGAGCCGCTTCTCCTCACTAGGGTCGCGGGCGTGCTGGAGCCTATCCCAGCTGTCATCGGGCAGGAGGCGGGGTACACCCTGAACTGGTTGCCAGCCAATCGCGGGGCACATAGAAACAAACAACCATTCGCACTCACATTCACACCTACGGGCAATTTAGAGTCCCCAATTCATGCATGTTTCTGGGATGTGGGAGGAAACTGGAGTGCCTGGAGAAAGCCCACGCAGGCACGGGGAGAACATGCAAACTCCACACAGGCGGGGCCGGGGATTGAACCCGGGTCCGTCAGAACTGTGAGGCTGACGCTCTAACCAGTTGTCCACCGTGCCACCCTATTGTAAATCCTCTCTGTTAATTTCCAACAGCTTAGGCAATATTATTAAAGGGGTATGCTTGAAAGAAAGAATACATTTAATGGTTTTCAGTTTGCCATTTAGTCCTTTTTTGTCATCAGTAATTGTAGCTGTAAGTAGTAAAGTGCAGAAACCGCAGTAAATCTTGCAAGTTTCCAGCATATTTTATGATATTGTATTGAGATGTACTCTTTATTTAGGCTTATAAGTGTGTTATTGTGATGCCATACAGAGCTAGTACCTGTACTGGCAATGAGATATGTGATGGTGACCACAAAACCATTGACATAGCCCTGGACAATCCTTGAACAGATACATTCAGTTTAGACACACTGATGTTGATCAGAGTCCCAAAAAGGACTGTGTATGACCTTTGAGGTTTCACTCTTTCTACTTGTAATTTTGTGGACGGAGAAACTTGCATTCAGTTGTCAAATGTTGACTCAACTTTCATGGTGTGCTACAATTCTGTTGTGCTATACTGCAATTACGCTACATTCATTTTGTTCACCAAAATTACGTAAAGAATTGCTGAATTGCTTCATTCTTTGTGCTTTGGCATGTCCCAACCCATAGGATAATGTTTTGGAAAACTGACATGACACTGAGATTGAGCAATGAATGATTGACAGTCCCAGTTTCCTTTTACACATCAGCATAAACCCCACCTTTAAGGCATAATATGCTCAAAACAGCTATTATTAAAGTGCTCTTAAGCAACCAAAATGATGCAATCACAATTGGTTGGAGAGTGACAGAAACTAAACACAGTAATTCCATGCAAATGAAATATTTTGACTCATTGCATTATTATGAAGTAATGTACATGTAAGCACTACTGTGCCAAATGTTCAATCCGCAAATTATTGATTCAATGCTGAAATTCCTCTCTGGTAGCACAAAGAGCATCGCACTACTTGTCTTGATGTTTCAATGACATGGTCAGTGAGTGTAGAGATTGTGAAAGCAGCTGAGCCGAGCTCAGTTGAAAAGCCTTGTTCCCAGCTTGTCCTGCCTTTATGTGGCTCAAACAATAGGCAGACCTCCCAGCAAAGCAGCTGGTCTGGGCCCTCCATACAACCATGCTCATTCATACACTGTAAAACTTCACCTCAGCCAGGCTTAGCATAGGGTTAGAGTTACCCTAACCCTTAACCCTATGTTTAAAATATGGTCATGAACAATTGTGCTATCTAGATGTGATGGTGTAGAGTAGGGATGGCTGTATTTTTTTGGATGGTTTAATACAGCAGACAACAGAATTAGCCTGTAATGACCAGTGCAAAGTAAAGACGTGTATGGGTTGATTTACCTTACAATATATAAAGACACATTTGATCAATTATGATTTTTATAACCCACCCACACTTAAATGTTGTTTGGTAAAAGTATTGCTAATAAATCAATTTGAAGGCATTTTACAGTGTAATACACCAATTCCTGTACTTGAGAAAGGTTCTTGGTGATTCAACTGTCACTCATGAGCGGCCAAAAGCTTGGTGAAAGGCTGTGAGTGGGGAGCGCCTCTGAGGCCCAAACGGGTGAAGAAGAAAAGCCTTTGTTCAGGGCTTCCCTCTCCACTAGGCTTGGTTTTTGGCTCTCTGGAAATGGGGCCACAGTAAACAAACAGTACATCCTGATGAATGGATAATGATGCACATGTTTACTGAGTGGGATTTTCTGCGGTGGATTCTCTGTTCACTCAGCAAAAAAAGAGGTGTACAGATAAAGAGATGCTTCAATTCATTCATCTTTTGTTTGTTTAAAAGTGGAGAATAAGGTTTGAATCAACATAGCTTAGTAAAGTTTTAACCTCTACTCTTAATTATTATGATTGTTATTATTATTACTACTACCCATTATGAAACTCTCACTGTGGCATGTGTGTTAACCAGTGGTATGCCGGTCATGTTCACTGTTTTACTAGGCAACTTGATTACTTGGTAACTACCACTTATGCAAAGCATGCATGTTATGTATTATTACCTTCAAACACCTTGAGGTCTGAAACAATCGACTGGCACCTGTTGCATGTACTCAGAGTTTTTATTTGTCAGAATAAGGGAAGTTTCCCAGTTGATTGGGTGTCTCAAAATATTAGAGAGACAACTGAAATAGATAGAGGTTATTGATGGACTGCTTCCCAGAATTCCTTGTGGTGCTCTTTTTAACTACAGGTTGTAGAAAATCAAGCTAAACGTTGCTCTTAACTTGCATTTGTTCCATATTGTTGGCCCAACCGGTTCCCTATTTTTCCAGATTGCGATGAGTGTCTGCTTTAGCTATACTGTACATCGGGCTAAGTTGGAATTCATGAATATATCTCACTGGGGCTTGCATGTTAACCACTGGTATGAAGGTCATGTTCACTACATTACTAAGCAACTTGGTAAGTTATAGACTAAGAGATGTTGATGGACTGCAGAAAGTTCCATTTGTCTCAGACAGGCTGGAAGAAATTGGCTATGTCGTCCTATGTGCAGCACTTTGGGATGCTGTGGATCTTTGGCCAGCCGAAAAAGGGACTAGGAACAAAAGGCTGTGCTTAAATCCCTCTCGTCACTTCACAAGGACCTCTACCTGACATTCCCATGACAGAGAAGCTTTGGGCTCTCGGGGCAGCCCATCAAAGTCACTTGACTCAGGAGAGCCTCTCTCATAGTAGTTAGGGGCAATATCCTCTCTGGAGCCATTGAGCAGAAGCACCACACAGGGTACTTGTTCTAGTTTTGAAGCACTCTGTCAGCTCGTTAAATTCTGGCCTCCCATGATTCTTCTCATTTAATCGCTGGAAGCCTTTTCAGAGAACAAGGTATCTCTGATGCTACTTGAATAAAGACCAAGCCTTGGACCAGTGACTGAATGCAAATTCAACAATACTAAAATAAAAATTGTTTACAACATTCCGGTACATTGGTGACAACAGTAAACCTAAGATGACAAATACACTTATCATTCAGTTGTGAATGCATACGTTTTGTGTATGTACTAAAGCTTAAGTGCATACCTGGGGATAAGATGGGGTCCATGTTTTGGGAGATTGTGATTGTTATCAAATTTACTTTAAAATCTCAATGAAGGTTTGGCCCAGATTACCAAGCCACAAAATTATATTTGTTTAATGTAAAATTACACTGGGAGACATCCGGATCTGTAGGCGGGATACCATATATATTATACATATATATTTCCTCCCACATCCCAACAACATGCGTGGTAGGTTAATTGACGTCGCTAAATTGCCCTTCGGTGTGAATGTGAGTGTGAATGGTTGTTTGCTTGTTTGTGCCCTGCGATTGGCTGGCAATCAGTTCAAGGTGTACCCCGCCTCCTGCCCGATGATAGCTGGGATAGGCTCCAGCACGCCCGCGACCCTAGGGAGGAGAAGCGACTCAGAAAATGGATGGATGGATGGATGTATACAGGAAGTCCTCGATTTACGAACGAGTTTTGTTCCTACGCTGGCGACGTAACCCGAATTTCCGCGTAAGTCGGATTTCACCGTTAAAGTCGAAATTTACATCGAAATACTTCTGATACGGGTATTGTCCCACGTGATTGTGACAGCAAGCTCAGTGTGTGTGGGCGTGTGCGTCGCTGTGCGAGTGAGACGGGACTGCGCAGGTGTCGTCCGGCGGGACTGTGAAGGAGGAAGGAGTCCGCGCAGGTGCGTGTGTGTACAGTGGCAAGTGTAGTGACGGCGACCGGGGAAGAGTAGCGATGAGCAGAGGACCCGTTGACGTTGAATGTGCAGAGGACCTCATTAATAAAGTCATTAAAGCAGCAAATTGGGGCTTCGTGCCTTTATTGTTGCCGCAACCCAGCTCAGCTGTGCAACGAGAGAAGGGAGTAAACCCCAAGGAGGACAACCTGAGCCCTGGAGAAGGCGTCTCCCCTGCGTCTCCTGACCATGGTCAGGTGACCGTAGCAGGAAAGGTTAACACTTAAACACTTAAACTAAAATACATTAAAATAAAAAAATAAGATTCTGTACTTTCCATTCCTGCTGAGTGTGAAAAAAGGAGGGCGAAGAAGGCAAAGATACTTCCGGCACACAAACACAGGCAAGCACTATGCACTCGCTAAGCAGAAACACTATGGTGCTGGGGACAAAATGGCGGACGAGGCACGGGCGTCGTAGTCGAAACGTCGTAGGTCGAGTACGTTGTAACTCGAGGGCTACCTGTGTGTGTGTGTGTGTGTGTGTGTGTATATATATATATATATATATATATATATATATATATATATATATATATATATATATATATATACACACACACACACACACACACACACACACACACACACACACACACACACACACACACATCTGGCTCAGAGTTCTGGGGACTGGGGTTCAAATCCCGGCCCTGTCTGTGTGGAGTTTGCATGTTCTCCCCGTGCCTGGGTGGGTTTTTTCCGGGCACTCCTGTTTCCTCCCACATACCAAAAAGATGCGTGGTAGGTTGATTGAAGACTCTAAATTGCCCGTAGGTGTGAATGTGAGTGCGAATGGTTTTGTTTCTATGTGCCCTGCGATTGGCTGGCGACCGGTTCAGGCTGTACCCCGCCTCCCCCCCCGAAGTTGGCTGGGATAGGCTCCAGCAGCCCGCGACCCTAATGAGGATAAGCGGTAAAGAAAGTGGATGGATGGATGGATATATATATACAGTATATATATTAAAGTGTGTAAAAGTAATGTTTTGTCTTTTTTGTTTTTGAATGTAGTTTTTTAAAAAGACAAGCTTAGCTTGAGCAAAGGTGTGTTTTGTCATCAATCACACTGATATTATTATAACTTCTATGATACACAGTATATTCATGCAAATTTTAAAGAAATGATGTGTTTCTCCCTCAAGAATACCTCCCATCCATCCATCCATCCATCCATTTGCAACACCGCTTATCCTGGTTAGGGTCACGGGACGCTGGAGCCTATCCCAGCTGACTTCGGGCGAAAGGCGGACTACATCCTGAACTGGTCGCCATACAGTCGCAGGGCACATATAGACACGGACAACCATTCACAGTCACACCGTCACTGTAGTGGGAACTGAAGCCACGCTGCCTGCACCAAAGTCAGGCGAGTGTACCACTACACCATCAGTGACTAAGAATACATTTTTTACTTTAATAAATAGCTGACAGCAGAACACTTGAGACTCCAGAACAGTAATATCACAGAATTCAGTTATCATTCTTAAATTTTATCACACTAACAGAGAGGAGGGGAAACATATTTATATTGTTTCACTTACAAAATTCAGAGGAAAAAAAATTGAAATTTTTGTATCGATTTGTATTGCTTTTCAACACAGCAAAGTAATATCATTTGGCAATTTTTAAGTCATAGATTTTCTTTCTCATCGCAGAATATTCGGCATTCCATATTTCATCAAAAGCATCCTACCTTTCTTTTGCATCGATGCTCAGTTTTTTTATTTTTCACTTTGTTCGTGCTGCATGATGTGCCACCACCCAGGTGCAGCCACCCAAGTTAGCAAGTGCAAATCTTAGGCATGCCGCTAAGTGTCCGTATCAGCCCTGTGATAGACTGCTGATCAGTCCACGGACTCCCCGTTGCTTACCGTAAATCAGATGTGAGTGGAGTTTTAATTAGTACCAGGCGCTGGTTGATCATAATCTTTTCCCCAACGGAAATGAATGGAAGTAATGCCTTTCACCGTCAAACTGTTGCCATCATGAAACTTTTTTTGCAGTAACACTGCCACTTTATTAGCTATGTCAGTCAATACACAAATCCAAAATGAAACTATTTTAACACCCTTAACTTTTGTTACGAATGTCTTGTCACTGGTAGTGTAAGACACACAGCTGATTTATGCAGCCTGCGTGAGATACTGTATATTCTTGCTCAGTGACTGAAGGTGGCTAAATGTGAGTACTTGTCTGTTTCTATATTTGTAAGGTTGGGGTAAACGCCATATCTAGGACCGAACAGCAGACTCAACAGAAATAGACCAATATAATTTATTAAACCAACAGTGGAAGTGAGACGCCATCCATCCATCCATCCATTTTCTGAGCCGCTTTTCCTCACTAGGGTCGCGGGCGTGCTGGAGCCAATCCCAGCTGTCATCGGGCAGGAGGCGGGGTACACCCTGAACTGGTTGCCAGCCAATCGCAGGGCACATACAAACAAACAAACAACCATTCGCACTCACAGTCATGCCTACGGGCAATTTAGAGTCTCCAATTAATGCATGTTTTTGGGATGTGAGAGGAAACCGGAGTGCCCGGAGAAAACCCACGCAGACACGGGGAGAACATGCAAACTCCACACAGGCGGGGACTGGGATTGAACCCGGGTCCGCAGAAGTGTGAGGCTGACGCTCTAACCAGTCGTTCACCGTGCCGCCCAAGTGAGACGCAAATTTAGTAAATAAATTCATCAACGGAGGAACAAACAGCAAGCACAACCAACCAGAATACAAACACACAACATACGAGGTCATGCTACAATAATGAACGACGCGAGAGACTATAGTGAAAATCAATGTAATAATTCGATGTCTTCTTTTCGCTTCCGCTGCGCCTATATACAGACCCTTTCCAAAAAAATAGAATATCATGGAAAAGTTTATTTATTTCCATAATTCCATTCAAAAAGTTAAACTTTCAGAGATTATAGATTCAGGGCCCAAAATTTAAACATTTAAAGTATTTTTACATAATTTGTGCTTAATTTGGGCTATATCGAGCAGATTGTTATTTTTAGCAGATGCAGTGCAGGAGCCTCCACCCACCAATGCTCATCAAGGAAACAGAGAAAACAGAAACAAAATGGCAGACACACAGGCAGAGAATTAAAGGAACATGAAAATATGCCCTGTAATTGAGTGGTGACCAATCCAGGGCGTAGAGTGCCTTTCTCCCACAGTCAGCTCCTCCTGATCCTGAAAAGGACAAACAGTTGAAAATTGATGGATGGCTTAAGCGTAAAAGTTAGGTTGCTGATGCCCCTCACACATCTATTTTTTTACATACTTTCTTAGCTTCACACAAGTGCCTTTTTTTGTTGAGCTCCGGAAGTTAGTTCACTCGAGATAGGGGCTTGGGTTGGTTTATCATCGTCATAGTTTAATTCGCCGCTGTCTTTAGAAGGCAACTGTGCAGCCTCAGCTGCAGCAGTGAGGTCGGCTATCCGGGCCTCCGCATCATCGCGTTTTATTTCAACATCAAGGAGGCGGGCTTTGGCCAAGTTTAAGCGTGCAGTGGTGTCTTTCAATTGAGCAGTTAATTGGACTTGTTTATCCTCTTCAGCTTCTAGTCTGCGCTTCACCAGATCGTCCTCTCGGTCGCTCCATTTGAGTTGGGACACCAAGTTCACCACCATGCAACCAAGTGTTTGAGCGAGATTTTTATCTTCTAAGGTTCTGCGCTCGGCGTCACTCATAAGTTGCGCGATGTTATCATTGAGGACTTCAAGGCTAAAGGCTAGCATTTTTGACAGACTCTGCATAGCCCGGGTCCCTAGTTAAATTACTGATGAGCTCTTCCAGTGTGTCAAGATTGTCATATTGACTGGGTCTTTCTGAACGTTCCGCCATGATTGCGTTGCGTGGGCAGTAGCTGTATGCGGTACGCAACTGAGTTGTTTGAGCAGTGCGTCGTATTTGGAATAGAGGCACAATATAAGCGATGTAATTAATTGTTAAACAATTAAATGGCGTTCGCAAATTATGGTGTGAGGGTTTATCACGTAACTTTAAAGGTGTTCGAGAATGTGCGTAGAAGCAGTGATCGAATAGCGCAAAAGTGTTGACGGCATCAAGCGATCCGCACATGATTTATTTGATCAAATTTTTTTTTTTTCTGAAGACACCAGTTATAAAGAAAACATTTTTGCAAGCTTGGCTTCAAATTATCGTGACATCAAAACGTAGTCATGCTTGTTAGCGTCGCAAATACCGAAAGTCCGTTTACCTGTTTTCCACATTACGTTATGTGATGTTCCACATATAGTAGATTAAGATGGCAACGTGTCTCACTAACAAATTGGTTTAAAAAAATTAATATCTGCTCACAAATGCTGTATTGCTTGGGTTCACAAACTTCCAGATATCCATGCGAAAAGCTCTATAACGTTCAGTTGCGCTTAGTGTTGTTTCATTCGCGAACGTTTTGTTCAAAAGAAAAAACATTTTCATTGAACGTACTGAAATGAATCAGTTTATGAAATGATTTGTTATTTGAGCTTGGCCTCCGCTGTGAGTGAGTTGGCTGGGAGCGGAAACGGAACTGCTGTAGCATTCTGTCACTCACTTCTGAATCTTCGGCGAATGACCAATGACCAGCGTGCAAGCAGAGACGAGACTTCACTAAACATACTGCCATGTGATTTGCAATTCGCCATCATTGTCACTCACTTCGGCGAATGACCAATGAGCGTCTTCGTTTGTGATCCGCTAAGGAGCGATGTACTAGTACGTAAGGAGTGATTCACTGCCAACTAGTACAATGAGTGATTTTCGCAAGGAACGACGTACTACGCAGTGAACGCACTCATATTTGATTTTAATATTTGATAGCTTCCACTGGCAGCCGTTTCTTCAAGCTAACGGGTAATGTTGAATCAGTCAAGCACATGACAAAATGTACACATGGGCTGTCTCCATCATCTTAAAAGACGACACACAAAGTAATGAGAGGACAGGAGACCGACATGCAAGTTACATTCCCCAGTGCAAGGCAAGCTGAAGCGGCAGCAGCAGGGAGTTTAAGGATGGAGATTTATTTGAAAAGATTTATAAGAAATTTAAAATAACAGATATATAGTTATGCATACATATTATCGTCTCAGACTGATTTGCAATTAAATTATACTTTCATATCAAAATGTGTTTGTCGAGTGCTGTTTCAGTGCAACAAAACTCATTCAACAACCAGACATTTACACATACACTTTATTTGTTGATTTGACAGACATGTGTAGCGGATATGCGCCCCGCAAACGGAGGTGACACAGTGACTCCCCACATTGATAAACACATCTTGATAAACTGCATTCTTCCAGGCGGCCCTGCTGTGAGACTGCCCCCAAGGAGACGCTTTGGAGCCTAAAGTGAAGATTTAAGTAAAGACCTCCCCTCGAAATCTTAGGTTTACAGTCATCAAAGAGTCCTTTCTTCGTTTGAACTCACAACAAGCCAAAAGGGACCGATCGATGATGGGATGCAAATCCAGCAACAAACTATTTGCTTAATATCCAAACGCGTGCACAAAGCGCCACCCGCAGGCATCGAGAGGAACTGCAGTCGACTGGGCGGACTCTCATTAGATGTTTAACGAAGGAAAAATGTCTGTTTTGATATTTCACAAACTCTGCAGAATTATTCAAAATGTATGCCTTGATGTCTGTGTCAGTGTGTCAACTTAAATCTTTTCAACTTCTTATGAGCAACCGTGAGATTTGGAGAATTGTTTGTCTTGGATTTGACTCCAAGCCGCATGAAATGTGATTTGAATCATAAGCTGTTGATTTGTCAAAACTCAAGTATAAACATTCTATGTGATTGACCTGTGAGTAAAGAGAGTACCAAGTTGAGGTTATTCTACATTAATATATGATTTTAAACCCATTTGATCAAATTTGTAGACAAGATTCAGGCTGATGGGTGTGGTCTTCTCCAAATCGGCAATCCTTCTTGCCCACGCGCTGCCTCTGGGGTATTTAACTCTTAACTCACACCTTCTCCTTCCAGTCTTGTTTTTTTTCTCTCCTCTTGCCTTGGTGGCAGCTCGCCAGCCGGGCTGGCCGTGGGCCCCCCCCACTTGCCCTTTCTTTTGTTCGGGCACACAGCTCGGTAAACGCGAAAACAGGGATAGAACAGACATGGCTTCCCAGCCTCAATGTGTGCCACTGCTAAGCAATCAGAGCAGCTACTACGAGGGTACCAAGTACGCTCCCAGCCAAGCGGGATCGCTCTGAAATTGCCAGCGAGTCACACAAAAGAAAAAGGCAGGAAGAGAGAGACGGTTCCTATCTCCCAAGAAGGTGTGACGACCAGCCATTTTTCTTCTCCCGCCTTTTATTTTGCTTCTTTTTTGTCCGCAACCAAATCTGTCGCCTTGCTTCCTGAGCCACTTCCAGAGAGATACTACCACCCACCATCTTGAGCCTACGGTCATGAGTAGACATGGCAACTTTGCCAGACTACAATAGTGCCTTATAATTTCGGGGAAATTAATAGCTTCAGACAAAATCTCAACTTTGTCCTCTCTCTCTCTCCTGTCTGCACTGGACGCAGTAAACGCTCACGTTTCCAACTGTAGTCCAACACATGATGTTCTATTCACCTTTTCGTCTGCTGATTTTCCTTCTTTTTACCATTATTAGTGTTATATTATTTCTTTAGTTAGACCCCTTTTGTGTGTTTCCCTCTAGAGCCCTTGTAGATGTCATTAAATATACGATAAAATTCCACTCTTGGTTGTATTCTGTGTGTGTTTAGAGTTTAAGTGAACCTCTGTCATCTAGAATTCAAAATTTCATAAAGTGTAGCAACCTTCAGATTACGAGACTGATAAAAAGGTTTCTCGTCATTTTGACAACATTTTATACCTATAAAAAGTGACCTGGTGCCCTTTCCAAGACATATTAGTTTGATTTTAACAATTAAACTTAAAATTACGGTAAACCGGAAGTAACGAAAGTGTCGCTTCCGGCTTATTCTTTTCTCCTAAATTAATTACATTTTTATTTGACTAATATGCGCTACACATGCATGGGAATACACAATATTATATTATATGTATAGAATTGTATCTATAAACACTATACATAAACTGGAAACTGATTCACAACAGTGGGATTTTTTATTTTGTATTTTTTGTTTTTCAGTTGAGCTCAGCTGCGGCATCAGGGAGCACCGCTCAGGCGGGGAGAGACTGAATTGAACTGAATGGTCTGATGAACTGTCAGCCACGAGTAATTTCTTCATTGAACTTCTTGTCCTCATGAGGATAGCTTTCACTTGTATCCGTTTATCCAAGCTAACTGCTAATGTTAAGTTAGTCAAGAAAAAATAAATCCATCCATCCATTTTCTTTACCACTTATCCTCACTTGGGTCACGGGCGTGTTGGAGCCCATCCCAGCTGACTCTGGGCGAGAGGTGGGGTACACCCTGAACTAGTCGCCAGCCAATCGCAGGCCACATACAAACAAACAACCATTCGCACTCACATGCTCACCTAAGGGCAATTTAAGAAAAGCACATTTATTTATAGAGCGCATTTCATACACAAGGTAACTCAATGTGCTTTACATGGTTAAAAGCATTTAAAAAACAAAGAAAGAAAAAAACAGCTTCTAAACATTTAAAACAAAGAGGAAAACAAATATATACTGTACAGTGCAAGAAATATCATTTAAAAGTGGAAATGCATGGAAAAGCATGAGGGAAAAAAAGAAGACTTTTTAACCTGGACTTAAAAACATTCAGACATCTGACATCACTTCTGTTGGCAACTTATTCCATTGGTGTGCAGCATAATAGCTAAATGCTGCTTCACCGTGTTTGCTTTGGACTCTGTGCTCCACTATTTGAGAACTTTCAATCTATTCCGAAGCTAACTGGGAGCCAGTGTAAAGACTTTAGAATTGGAATAATATGTTCTGACCTCCTTGTTCTGGTCAGAACCTGAGCTACAGCATTCTGAATGAGCTGCAGCTGTTTAATGCTCTTTTTGAGGAGTCCAGTCAGAAGACTATTACGATAGTCCGGTCTACTTGAAATAAAAGCATGGATGAGCTTCTCCTGGTATGCTTGGCACATGCAAGCCTTGACTCTGGATATGTTCTTCAGATGGTAGAAGGCAGTTTTAGTAATTGATTTGATATGACAGTTGAAAGTCAGGTTAGAAACTATCAGAAAACCAAGGTTTCGGACTTGGTCTTTGTTTTTTAAAGAGAGTTTCTCCAGGTATTTACGAACAGCAATCCTCTTTTCTTCACTGCCAAAAAGAATGATCTCAGTTTTGTTGTGGTTTAATTGAAGCAGGTTTTGGCTCATCCAATTATTTATCTGTTTTAGACAATGACACGACACCTCAATTGAACTTTAGTCATCCGGAGACACTGCTAGATATAACTGTGTGTCATCTGCACGACTATGATAGTCAAAACTAAAGTTCTGAAGAATTTGACCCAAGGGTAGCATATACAGGCTGAAAAGGAGGGGTCCAAGAACTGACTCTTGAGGGACTCCTTAGGTCATTGCCATTCGATGAGATTGAATACTTCCATCCATCCATCCATTTTCTGAGCCGCTTCTCCTCACTAGGGTCGCGTGCGTGCTGGAGCCTATCCCAGCTGTCATCGACCAGGAGACGGGGTACACCCTGAACTGGTTGCCAGCCAATCGCAGGGCACGCGGGCACGGGGAGAACATGCAAACTCCACACAGGTCCTCAGAACTGTGATGCTGACGCTCTAACCAGTTGGCCACCGTGCCGCCTGAATACTTCCAATGGTTACAAAATAACCTCTTTCCTCCAGGTAGGACCTGAACCATTTAAGGACTGTTCCATTTCGTCCTACCCATGTTTCCAACCTATCAGCAGTATATTATGATCCCCCGTATCAAAAGCCGCACTGAGATCCAACAAGACCAGAATTTTCCAGAGTCAGTATTCAACTTTATATCATTTAGCACTTTGATAAGAACAGATTCTGTACTGTGATGATTTCGAAGACCTGATTGAAATTGTTCAAAAAGTCCATTTAAGTTCAAGAAATTGCTGAGTTGATTAAAAATAACTTTTCTCAAATTTAGAGTCTACAGTTAACCTACCATGCATGTTTTTTGGGATGTGGGAGGACACCGGAGGAGGAGAAAACCCACACAGGCATAGGGAGAACATGCAAACTCCACACAGGCGAGGCCAGATTTGAACCCGGGTCCTCAGAACTGTGAAGCAGATGTGCTAACCAGTCCTTCAACGTCCTGCTTCAATAATAATAATAATAATTATTATTATTAATAATAATAAATGACAATAAATAATTATTATTATTAATAATAAAAATAATAAATGGTAATAATAATAATTATTATTAATAATAATAAATGCTAATAATTATAATAATAATAATAACAATAAGTGATAATAATAATAATTATTATTATTGTTGATAATAATAATAATAATAATAATAAGTCACTGATGGTGTATGATGTAGTGGTACACTTGCCTGACTTGGGTTCAGTTCCCACTCAGTGTGAATGTGAGTGCGAATGGTTGTCCGTGTCAATATGTGCTCTGCGACTGACTGGCGACCAGTTCAGGGTGTAGTCCGCCATTTCGCCCGAAGTCAGCTGGGATAGGCTCCAGCGCCCCGCGGCCCTAACCAGGAAAAGCGGTGTTGAAAATGGATGAATGGATAATAATAATAATAATAATAATAATAGATTGGCTGGTGGCACGGTGTATGACTGGTGAGTATATCTGCCTCACAGTTCTGAGGACCAGGGTTCAAATCCTGGCCTCACTTGTCGGGAGTTTGCATGTTCTCCCGATGCCTGCATGGGTTTTCTCCTACTCCGGTTTCCTCCCACTTCTCAAAAAACATGCATGGTAGGTTGATTGAAGACTCAAAATTGCCCGTAGGTGTGAATGTGAGTGCAAATGGTTGTTTGTTTATATGTGCCCCTACGATTGGCTGGCAACCAGTTCAGGGGGTACTTGTGTCCAAGTACCCTCCTGGACTTGCGGGCAAGTACCCCCTGGACTTGCGGTCGCATGTCTTGGACACTCGGGTAAAGAGAGGGGCGGAGCTGTCAACTGATCACCACCAAATGTATTCTGAGGGTCTGCTGGGAACATCTGGCGGAATCCCCTGTCAGAAGGAATTTCAACTCCTACCTCCGACAGAACTGTGGCCGTGAGTTGGTTGGTGCCTGTCGTGGCGGCAATCCCCAAACCCGTTGGTGGACACTGATGCTGATTGGTACCGGCTGGCCAAGCAGAATGCAGCTTTGGTGGTCGCTGAAGCAAAAACTCGGGCATGGTTGGAGGTCGGTGAGGCCATGGAGAAAGACTTCCGGACGGCTTTGAGGAAATTCTGGTCCACCATCCGGCGTTTCAGGAGGAGGAAGCAGTGCACCATCAACACTGTGTATAGTGGGGATGGGGCGCTGCTGACCTCGACTCGGGACGTTGTGAGCCGGTGGGGAGAATACTTCGAAGACCTCCTCAATTCCACTGACACGCCTTCCCATGAGGGAGCAGCGTCTGGGTTCTCTGATGCGGGCTCTCCTATCTCTGGGGTTGAGGTCACCGAGGTGGTTAAAAAGCTCCTCGGTGGCAAGGCCCCGGGGGTGGATGAGATTGGCCCGGAGTTCCTCAAGGCTCTGGATATTGTAGGGCTGTCCTGGTTGACACACCTCTGCAACATCATGTGGACATCGGGGACAGTGCCTCTGGATTTGCAGACTGCCAGTGGTGGTCCCCCTTTTTAAGAAGGGGGACCGGAGGGTGTGTTCCAACTACAGGGGGATGACACTCCTCAGCCTCCCTGGTAAGGTCTATTCAGGGGTGCTTTAGAGGAGGGTCCGTCGGGAAGTTGAATCTCAGATTCAGGAGGAGCAGTGTGGTTTTCGTCCTGGCCGTGGAACAGTGGACCAGCGGACCAGCTCTATACCCTTGGCAGGGTCCTCGAGGGTGCATGGGAGTTCGCCCAACCAGTCTATATGTGTTTTGTGGACTTGAAGAAGGCGTTCGACCGGGGGGTGCTTCGGGAGTATGGGGTACCGAATCCCCTGATATGGGCTGTTCGGTCCCTGTATGACTCGAGTCAGGGTTTTGTCCGCATATCCGGCAGTAAGGGTTGGACTCCGCCAAGGCTGCCCTTTGTCACCGATTCTGTTCATAACGTTTATGGACAGAATTTCTAGGCGCAGCCGAGGAGTAGAGGGGTTCCGGTTTGGTGGCCTCAGAATTGCATCTCTGCTTTTTGCTGATTCTGTTGGCTTCATCAAGCCGTGACCTCCAACTCTCACTGGAGCAGTTCGCAGCCGAGTGTGAAGCGGCTGGGATGAGAATCAGCACCTCCAAATCTGAGACCATGGTCCTCAGTCGGAAAAGGGTGGCGTGCCCTCTCCGGGTCGGAGATGAGATCCTGCCCCAAGTGGACGAGTTCAAGTATCTTGGGGTCTTGTTCACGAGTGAGGGAAGAATGGAATGGGAGATTGACACGCGGATCGGTGCAGCGTCTGCAGTGATGCAGATTTTGTATCGATCCGTTGTGGTAAAGAAGGAGCTAAGCCGAAAGGCGAAGCTCTCGATTTACCGGTCGATCTACGTTCCTACCCTCACCTATGGTCATGAGCTATGGGTCGTGACCGAAAGAACAAGATCCAGGATACAAGCGGCTCTCCCTTAGAGAAGCACGTGTGCTGGTGGCAATGACGCTGTCAACCACAGTTGAATGCAGATAAGTCTCGCCGGCCGGCGGGAGCCTGTGTGGATGTAGAGGGGATGCGGAAGGATATGTACGGTAGCTTTGCTCGCCGCACGGATGCTCACGAGTCACGATTGAAGTCGGGTGTTCGAGAGCTTGCTGAGAGAGAGATAGGTAGATGATAATTTAGCATAAGTTTTTAAAAAGAAAATTTAATCTCCCCGCCTTTTATCGTTTACAATACATGACAACAACAACAGATAGTCCTTCTGTGAATGTGTTTAATGAACGTGAACCTCAGGGATGAATCATTAATTGAATGAAGAAGCACTTGAATGACTCTGTGATAAAAAAAATTAGGTGAACCAATCTTTTGAACTAATCTTTTTAACAAACTGATTCTCGTGATTGTACACTCAAAAGAATTCCCGTACTGCCAGCACAACTTCGCTTTCGCTCACACTGCTGCAACGTCAATCGCTCCATACATTACATATATCAGGTATCTTTGTATTTTTCGCTGCAAATGTAAATTTGCTGTAAGGTTCAGAAGCCCTGGCAATTGAGTGTTATTTGTTCTGTGTTGTACCTTGTGCCATTCGCTTCCACCATTTAGCTGGGCGTAGCTGAAGCTTGCTCGTCCCGCAACATTTGGCTCGCATCACAAAGCAAGAAAACTACCAGTCAATAGCAAGTAACGCCAAAAACTTTGTTTGGTGCCCTTGTAAGCTCGGACACACTGGGCCCGGGAATTTGGGAAGAAGAAGCCCCTTGTGCGAATGACCTAAGACCTAATATTTTTTGTTCTCCTTCCATGCAGTGAAGCCCTAATACTAACAAATGAGCAGGCTTGTGGAGTAATGGAATAAATCCACCCATCCATTTTCAACACCGCTTATCCTTGTTAGGGTCGCGGTGCGCTTGAGCCTATCCCAGCTGACTTCGGGCGAAAGGCAGACTACACCCTGAACTGGTCGGCAGTCAGTCGCAGGGCACATATAGACACGGACAACCATTCGCACTCACATACATACCGTCACTGAGTGGGAATCATTGTCTCATAAAGTGTGTGTGCGTGTGTAGGTGTGTAGGTGTGTGTGTGTTTAGGTGTGTGTGTGTGTGAGAGCGAGAGAGAGAGATTTCTGTCTGGCATTTTCTTATATGGATTGCCTTTGTATATTAAGAACATAATACTTATTATGATTGTTGTTATTATTATTAGCAGCAGCAACATCAGGGGTGAAGGCCAGTAGCAGAGGTGTTATTGAGGGACTGGGTGACACCAGTCATGGTGGCGCTGGGGAGGCGGTGCTGGTATTGGAGAAGGAGGAGGAGGAAGTTGTGGTTTTCTTATTGGGGGAGGATGAGGAGGAGGAAACGGAAAAGAATGGAACAGGTACCAACAATAACCATACCGGTAGAGAATGCAGTGTGTCAGGCTGCCGTACTGGTTAGGCAATTGTATTACACTTGGTATATCACAAAAATGATGAGACCTAAATTCACGGTCACCGCTCATTGGCAGGGTTGGGAGGGTCACTTTTAAAATATATCCCTATACAGTTACTAGTTACCTGTTAAAAAAATCTAGTCAGTAATTTAATACAAGAATCAGAAGCTTAAAGTAATGTAGCTTGATTATATTCAATTACTTTTAGATTATTCCAACACGAATGACAAAATAAATTCAATATCAATAAATAATATACTGATATACAGTACATGTTCTGTCTTGTTCTGTAAATGCTTAATATGCATGTTTTTAGAATGTGGGAGTGGGAGGAACACAGAGCACACGGGATTCAAATCCAAAACCTCAGAACTGTGAGACAGACATGCTAACCTTTTGTTCTCCGTGCCGCCTAGTTCATAAAGTTTTTAAAACCTCTCCACATGACTCAGTGTGTGTCTAATACCTAGTGAAATGGAAAGAAAGAGGACTGTGCGCACACACACACACACACACACACAAAACATTCCTGTGCAAACACCAAATGGGGCTTTGATCAGATTTCTGGCAGCCAGCTCTCGGATTTCGTTTTCAGATTTGTGCTATGCCTTTTGTTTATTGAGTTGCATTTTCAGGATTTCCCTGATGTCCGATACTCCTGTCTCAAAGGTATCAAAATTATGCCAGAAGGCGAATAATTGAATGATATTACTAATCAGATTAATTTAACAAATTAAACAAAGAATAATGTAGCCATCCCTTTTCCGTAACGCGTATCCCCACTAGGGTCGCGGGCATGCTGGAGCCCATCCCAGCTATCTTTGGGCGAGAGGCAGGTTACACCCTGAACTGGTCGTCAGCCAATCAAAGGGAACATATAAACAAATGTACAGTATAGTCTTCAATTTACCTACCATGCATGTTTTGGGGATGTGGGAGAAAACCCACACAGGCACGGGGAGAACATGCAAACTCCACACAGGGGAGGCCGGATTTGAACCCAGGTCCTCAGAACTGTGAGGGAGATGTGCTAACCAGTCGTCCACCGTGACGACCTGAAATGTTGTCATTCATACAGTACATTGAAAAGTGACCTAAAGATAATTGCACTACAATGAACGGACCTTTATTTATCATAAACATACATGGCTAAAAATCTAAAATATTACTCATGGGTCAAATTATCTGCAATATATGTGGTTATTTATTGACCAGTATTTCTCATCAAGATATCATCTAAAACCCAACAGAAGCTGCAGAGCAAGCTATGAGGTTTGTGGGTACATTGTTCTCATGAAAACATGGTATCAGAGAAACATCTTAATCTACCCGAGTTTCTCCCAATGGGTATGAATTATGAAGGCATTTATGGTGCCCCATATAGCTGTGTTTATTCTCAATTTATGGCTGACAGAATTGTGAGCAGAAAAGCCACTTTGAAACCCTTAAAAAAGCCTGTATTTTATTGTGCCACCTCCACTGTGCAGTAACAGTCAGCGCACAATGACTCCCTGTGGACCTGCCTCCACAGCCATCCATACATTCTTAATTCTGTAGGCGTAATTCTTTTCAGAAAGACTCAGCCTCAAACGAAGAACGTTTGTAAAAATGTGATGAATTACCCTCATAAAAGGTAGCGTTTTGTTTTTTTTCTCACTGCAGACAGAAACTGAAAATGCCTATTTTCAAATGAAGAGTAAACCTGGCATATGCATTAATGTGCTGAGGGTGAAAATAATGGTACAGAATAAGATTTTAATGTACAGAGTGAGTTACAAATATGTGATATACAGTGGCGGTAGAGTGGTGTTTTCTTCATAGATACTCTACATCTCTCTCTCTCTCTATCTCTCTCTCTCTCTCTCTCTCTCTCTCCCTCTCCAATGGGGCTGGTAGGTGAACCGCAGAAGGTACAGAGCAAGTTACATTTGTGGTCGTATGTGGGCCAGAACCAGTTTTTGGATGCCATTCCTCCCGCCCTTGGTTGATGTTCTTATTCTTCAGTTAATGGCAAAACAAGAAAGGCAACAGCAAACAGCCCTGTCTAACACAAGTCTTGACTGGATAGGCATCAGTCAGACAGCACGACATGTCATATCCGATATAAATTCTTAATCCATCCTTCCATTATCTGAGCCGCTTATCCTCACAAGGGTCACGGGTGCGCTGGAGCCTATCCCAGCAATTAACCTACCATGCATGTTTTTGGGATGTGAGAGGAAACCGAAGTGCCCGGAGAAACCCACGCAGGAGCAGGGAGAACATGTAACCTCCACACAGGCAGAGTAAGGCAACAGGATTTGAACCCCGGTCCTCAGAACTGTGAGGCAGACACTCTAACCAGACATCCACCGTGCCACCTGAATTCTTAATGATATTTGTAATAAAAAATCTTATATTATATATTTGTAATAAAAAATCCAGAAAGCACAAAAATCCAGAAATCTTTCCAAATTTTAATTTTTCTCTCGTGTTCCTTCTCTTACCACCACAATTTCAAGACCTTTGCTGTCCCTGCTCATCTTGCAATTAGTCACCGATGACCGTGATGATATTTTTGGTGGTAATTTACACTTCTACTACTACTAATAATAATAATACTAATACTACAGGCACACAAAGGAACTTCACAATGACTCTATATTAGCTAAGCCAATTGACTAGACTTAGACCCTTGAGACCCAGTATTTATTATATTTAAATGGTCCAATCACATATTGACTGTGATTTAAAATCCATTGTGATGACACATAAAGTCAATAAAATGCTGGATCTAACTGTATGTATCAAGATGTACTTGATACATCATGTACAATAGCTGCAGGTAGTGTGCAACAATCTGCAATAAATTTTTCATTGCATGTGTGCTTCAGAACTGGCTTATCTGTTTCTGCACTATGGGGAACACTGTTTTTCTCCACAATTCACTTACTTTCAAAGATGACTTCAGTTCTCCTGGGGAATAAGAGCACAGAGACACGCTTGAGAAAAATTGCAGCTTCCTTCCTGTGATTTAACAGAGTAGTTGAGAAGATCAAAGCTTTTTTCCCACTCAGTGTTGCCTCTCCTGATTTGACCAGGTAGAAGGTCCATCCAGCCATCCATTTTCTGAGCCGCTTCTCCTCACTTAGCGGGTGCGCTGGAGCCTATCCCAGCTATCATCTGGCAGGAGGCGGGGTACACCCTGAACTGGTTGCCAGCCAATCGCAGGGCACATACAAACAAACAACCATTCGCACTGACATTCACACCTATGGGTAATTTAGAGTTTTTAATTAACCTACCATGCATGTTTTTGGAATGTGGGAGGAAACCGGAGTGCCCGGAGAAAACCCACGCAGGCACGGGGAGAACATGCAAACTCCACACAGGCGGGGCCGGGGATTGAACCCTGGTCCTCAGAACTGTGAGGCTGACGCTCTAACCAGTCGCCCACCGTGCCGCCAGGTAGGTCATTAGCATCAAACGTGACATTTAAAACAGCAAGTCATCCATTAGAAAGATGATCTGCATTTCCTCTTACCTAAATAAATGTTTTGTTGTTTGTTTGGGTTTTTAGGTTTTAAAAAATGTGTACATTTAAACAAGGGGAGCAGAGTGGTGGCTGACTGGTTAGCACATCTGCCTCACAGTTTGGAGGACTGTGGTTAAAATCCTGTCGCCGCCTGTGTGGAATTTGCATGTTCTCCCCGTCCTTGCGTGGGGTTTGCGTGTCAAGAACGGAACAAAGGACAGGACCCAAAATGCACGACTGCAATTCAAATGCGTGGTAGGTTGATTGAAGACTCTAAATAGCCCATAGGTGTGAATGTGAGTGCGAATGATTGTTTGGTTCTATGTGCCCTGTGATTGGCTGGAAACCAGTTCAGGGTGTACCCCACCTCTCGCCTGAAGATAGCTGGGATAGGCTCCAGCATGCCTGTGTGTGACCCTAGTGAGGATAAGCGGTACAGAAAATGGATGCATATATATATATATATATATATATATATATATATATATATATATATATATATATATATATATATGTGTGTGTGTGTGTGTGTGTGGGTGTGCGTGTATTGTAAGGATTAGGCAAATGTTTTAGCTCAAGAAATAATTATACAATATTCAAGTTAATCAAATAATTAATCAAATAACCACAACAACGAACATTGTTTGCAATAAGTAGAAGTAATTTCACATGATTATGGCCATAAACGTAGACATTTTGACAATATGCTAGCAAGTGGATTTTTTATCTTGTTTGTCACAGTAGGACGTAGGTCGCAGGAGGTCTCAGATGTTGCAAGAAGTGGCTCCGGATGACAGCTGATGAACTGAAACAAGTCCGGCTCTTGACAACACCAGCAAGAATACCTGCGTCACCCGCTCTCAGGTGGCGCTTATCACCAACAACCAGATGGGGCGTGGGCACAGCAGCAATATCAAGAAGTGCCTAAGCATAAACTATTAATGTAAGGGCTATGAAGGAGAGGTGCTCTTTTTTCTCCGTCTACTTGTGGACGAGAGGTTCGGAGGCAGGGAAAAAAGGTCCAGAATTCCGTGTGACTTCATAATCATACTGAGCTTTGGAACATAAATCCATCCATCGATTTTCCTGCGCTTATCCGAGGTCGGGTCGTGGGGGCAACAGCCTAGCAGGGAAGCCCAGATTTCACTCTCCCCAGCCACTTCCTCTAGCTCTTCCGAGGGGATCCCGAGGCATTCCCAGGCCAGCCGAGAGACATAGTCTCTCCAGCATGTCCTGGGTCATCCCCGGGGTCTCCTCCCGGTGGGGACGTGCCCGGAACACCTCACCGGAGAGGCGTCTGAGAGGCAACCTAATCAGATGCCCCAGCCACCTCATCTGGCTCCTCTCAATGCGGAGGAGCAGCGGCTCCACTCTGAGCCCCTCCCGGATGACTGAGCCACTCACCCTTTCTCTAAGAGAGAGCCCGAACACCCTGCGGTGGAAAATAATTTCTCATTGTATCCGAGATCTTGTTCTTTCAGTCACAACCCACAGCTCGTGGCCATCGGTGAGGGTAGGAACGTAGATCGACCGGTAAACCGAGAGCTTCGCTTTTCGGCTGAGCTCCTTCTTCACCACAATGGACCGATACAAAGTCTGCATCACTGCAGACGCTGCACCGATCTGCCTGTTGATCTTACGTTCCATTCTTCCCTCACTCGTGAACAAGACCCCAATATATTTGAACTCCTCCACTTAGGGTAGGATCTCATCCCTGACCCGGGAGAGGGCACTCCACCCTTTCCCGACTGAGAACCGTGGTCTCAGATTTGGGGGTGCTAGTTCTCATCCCAGCCGCTTCACACTGGGCTGCGAACCCCTCCAGTGAGAGTTGGAGATCACGGCTTGATGAAGCCAGCAGAACCACATCATCAGCAAAAAACAGAGATGCAATACTGAGGCCACCAAACCGGACGCCCTCTACGCCTTGGCTGCGCCTAGAAATTCTATCCATAAAGGTTATGAACAGAATCGGTGACAAAGGGCAGCCTTGGCAGAGTCCAACGCTCACCGGAAACGAGTCTGAGTTACTGCTGGCAATGCGGACCAAACTCTGACACTGGTCGTACGGGACTGAACAGCCGTATCAGGGGGTTCTGTACCCCATACTACCAAAGCACGCCCCACAGGACTCCCCAAGGGACACGGTCAAATGCCTTCTCCAAGTCCACCAAACACATGTAGACTGGTTGGGCGAACTCCCATGGACCCTCGAGGACCCTGCCGAAGGTGTAGAGCTGGTCCACTGTCCCACGGCAAGGACGAAAATCACACTGCTTCTTCTGAATTTGAAATTCAACTTCCCAATGGCCCCTACACTCCAGCACCCCTGAATAGACCTTACCAGGAAGCCTGAGGAGTGTGATCCCCCTGTAATTGGAACACACCTTCCAGTCTGCCAATCCAGAGGCACTGTCCCCGATGTCCAAGCGATGTTGCAGAGGCGTGTCAACCAGGACAGCCCCAGAACATCCAGAGCCTTTAGGAACTCCGGGCGAATCTCATCCACCCCCGGGGCCGATGACACGACCACAAAGTCGATCATCGAAATACGACCTAGGTTGTCCTGGTGCCAAGTGCATGTGTGGACACCCTTATGCTTGAACATGGTATTCGTTTTGGACAATCCGTGGTGAGCACAGAAGTCCAACAACAGGACACCACTCGGATTCTGATCGGAGGGGTGGGTGGGGGGGGGGGGGGGTGTTCCTCCCAATCACCCCCCTCCAGGTCTCACTGTCATTGCCCACGTGTGCATTGAAGTCCCCAAGCAGAACGATGGAGTCCCCAGCAGGAGCACTCTCCAGCACCCACTCTAAGGACTCCAAAAAGGGTGGGTACTCTGAACTACTGTTTGGTGCATAGGCACAAACAACAGTCATGACCCGTCCCCCCACCCGGAGGCAGAGGGAGGCTACTCTCTCGTCCACTGGCAATACAATGTACAAGCGCCGAGCCGGTGGGCAATAAGTATACCCACACCCGCTCCGCGCCTCTCACCGTGGGCAACTCCAGAGTGGAAGAGAGTCCAACCCCTCTCGAGAGGACTGGAACATGAATAAATTACAACAAGTGTGAGTTCATTCTTTGGTTATCTTTCTTTGGGAAAACAACGAACACGCAGCAGGAGTTGTGGCGATAGTTGTTAAATAAGGGTGAGGAATGGATGCGCACTTCCAGCAGTATATAAGTGTGGGTGGAACCACAGGTTACAGATTGAATTCTTTTTGTGACACCATTTGTAAACCGAGGTAACGTTTCCCATCGAACATAACAACAACAAACAAACAAACAACTGTGGCTCAGTTGGTAGAACCGATCGTCCAGTGACCAAAGGGTCACATGTTCGAATATTGGCTCCGACTGTTCCCTGTGGAAGTGTCCTTGGGCAAGGTACTGAATCCTAAATTGTTCCAAGTCAGCTGCACCTTGCAGCACCTTGCGTGGCAGCAGCCACCCATCGGTGTATGAATGTGTGCGTGAATATGAATGAGCATCTGTAAAGCGGGAGGCACGGTGAGCGACTGGATATAGCGTCTGCCTCACAGTTCTGAGGACCGGGGTTCAATTCCCAGTCCCGCATGTGTGGCATGGGGAGAACGTGCTAACTCCAGCCTTTTCAACCTGTATTCAGTTGACTACATTGACAAGATATTTAATGTTCAAACTGATAAACAAACAAACTTTTTTTTTTTGCAAATATTCGTTCATTTTAAATTTGGTACCTGCAACACCTTCCCAAAAGCTGGGACATGCATGTTTATTACTGTGTTACATCACCTTTCCTTTTAACAGCACTCAGTAAGCATTTGGAAACTGAGGACACTAATTCATGAAGCTTTGTAGGTGGTTTCCCATTCTTGCTTAATGTACAACTGCAGTTGCTCAGTTGTCATATTTTGCGCCTCATAATTCATTTTCAATGGGAGATAGGTCTGGACTGCTGGCAGGCCTGTCTAGTACTCACACTATTTTACTATGAAGCCATGCTGTTGTAAACACGTGCAGAATGTCGCTTGGCGTTGTCTTGCTGACATAAGATGGGATGTCCCTGAAAAATATGTTGCTTGGATGGCAGCATTTGTTGCTCCAAAACCTGTATCTACCTTTCAAAATTAATGGTGCCTTCACTGATGTGTGAGTTACCTGTGCCATGGGTGCTAACACACTCCCATACAATCACAGATGCTGGCGTTTGAACTTTGCACATATAGCAAAGGTCGTTTTCCTCTTGGGCCCGCAGGTCACGACGTCCATGATTTCCCCAAAAATCTTTAAATGTGGCCTCGTCAGACCACAGCACACTTTTCCACTGTGCTTTAGTCCATCTCAGATGACCTTGGGCTCAGAGAAGCTGGCGGCGTTTCAGGGTGTGTTGATATGTGGCATTCGGTTTGCATGGTGGAATTTTAACCTGCTTTGTAGACATAGCAATAAAGCCACAACTTGATAAGATGCATTCTTCCAAGCGGCCCTGCTGTTCGAGACAACCACTCGAAGACACTTACTGGACCTAAACCTAATTAGCAGCTTGCCATCAAATCTTGAATCCATTCTTCAAAAAGACTCCTTTCCTTCTTGAAGATAGCGACCAAGATAGCAATGAACTATTTGCTTAATATTCAAACATGCATGCAAGGCGCCACCCACAGGGGTTTGAGAGTACTGCAACCCGTGGGCTTCCATTCAGGGTAAAATGTCCGTATTGATATTTCACAAACTCTGCAGAAATATTCCAAATGTATGCCTTGATGTTTGTGTTAGTGTGTCAAATTTACAGGTGCAGCTGCATGACTTTGAGCACTGTTTGTTTTGATTTGAAGCCAAGCAGCATGAGATGTGATTGAACCGTAAACTGTTGATTTGCCAAGACTAAAGTTTAAACAATCATTCTATATGCTTGATCCATGTGTAAAGAGTACAAAGTTGGGAGTATTTTATATTAATATGTGATATTTATACCACTTTTATGGCAAAGTTCGTAGACTAACTTCGAGTCGGTGGGCATGGTCTTGTCCAGTTTCCTCCGTCCCTTCAGACACGCCCCCTGGGTATTTAACCTCTGACTCCTGTCTCCTCTTGCTTTTTTCGTGCCTGGCTCTCTTGTTTTGACCTCGGCAACAGAAAAGTGACGTGGTGCCCTCTACGAGACAAAATAGTTTGATTTATGATTGGTGCAGGCAGCGTGGGTTCAGTTCCCACTCAGTGACGGTGTGAATGTGAGTGTGAATGGTTGTCCGTGTCTATATGTGCCCTGCGACTGACTGGCGACCAGTTCAGGGTGTAGTCCGGCTTTCGCCCAAAGTCAGCTGGGATAGGCTCCAGCGTCCCGCGACCCTAACTAGGATAAGCGGTGTTGAAAATGGATGGAAATGGATTGGACATCGTTTTAAAGAACAATTGCTCTGTTTGCCTCTTTTATGAGGATTAAGCTTTTCAATAAATGCCTGCACATACTGTAAGATTTGCTTTACCATTTTGGCATTTTTCTTCTCAAAACAATCCCTTTTCATTGCAAATAAAAACTTGATGTGGAAGGTGGGCTTTAATGCTGCACAAATATTGCAAACTCAGCAACAAATTAGTCTGCAGCTTTTTTATTTGAACTCGCACCCTCCCTGTGCCTAATGATGCTGTGAAATCCACTTCGCTTGTGAAACTTCTCAAACCAGCCTCGACCAGTTTTAAAATCTTGATATTCAACACCACTTAGACCTGGCGTTTTTGCGAGCATGTCCGCGTGCAGCATCTTTCCTTCCCCATAGATAACTGTCCCGATCATACTATCGCCAGCAAGCGCTTTCTCATTTATCTACACCTCCAAGAATGTCTTCACTTCCTCGATTAGTTGAGGTCTTTGCTTGGTTAAAACATTCACTCCTTTGGCCATATTAGCTGTCGTTTTTGCCTCTTAGTTCTTAATATAAATGCAAATGGGTGATTTCGCCAGAACAAGATCACAAACACTAACACATCCTACTTTGTTTTATAGTAATAAGCTTCCTAAAACTATCGCTAGCAGTTTTCCTTTTCTAATGAGGCATTGTGAGTATTTATCCCTAGTTTCACGAAACTCAAATAAGCCAACAGGCAGGCAAACAGTATCTTGCCTCGAAAATAAAATTATTTTCAGACTTTTTTCACAAATCTAAAGTGGGCACTGTTAGACTTGTGATTGCTACACTAACAACAGCCAAGTAGTTCGTTGTGTTTTCTGTTATTTCCAGCCGACAGTAACCATAAGCAGCTATTCCGAGGGCTAATTAAGAATTAAGATATAGTACACTTACTGCAATGCGTTACGAACAGAGCCAATAAAGATAAAGGTTACACAAGAAGATGCATAACACAGATCTTTCCGCTCGTCAATGCCAAGAGTGTATCTTCTTCTTTTCCTTTCGGCCTTAGGGGTCGCCACAGCGTGTCATCCTCTTCCATGAAAGCTTATGTCCTGCATCTTCCTCTCTAACACCAGCTGCCCTCATGTCTTCCATCACTACATCCATTAACCTTTTCTTTGGTCTTCCTCTAGTGTATGTATGCAAATCAAAAATAGTATGTACTGTAAATTGAGGTAGATTCTCGACGAAAGTTTGGGCCTAACCCAAATTTTTGTGAACTACGTCGTTCGTAACCTGAGGTTCCAATGTATAGGTACAGAGATATACCAGTTATCAGTTATGAATCGGCCATATAGCATTATTAAGAACTTAATGTGGACACTTTTAATTTGAATTTTTTTTACCTAGTCCATTTTGCTCCTTCTCTAGCTATCTAACTTCTTGTCTCAATAATACTTAAGTGTGCGACAAGCTCAATCCTTGCCCAGAAAAGTCTGTTGCAATGAGGACACTGGATGGCTGGAGGTAAACCAGGCTGAGAGAACATGTTTGCTCTTTTCCTCTGCTGGCGTTTATACTGTTCCTCCTCCACGCACCTTGCTTTGTAGCTGGACTCCCTAGAGGCCACTGAGGCCCGCCATCCTTCTACCAACGATTGTGTATTATTGTTATTTTGGCTGGTATTAGATGTATGTATGCATGCATGCGGGCACTCCCAAGGCCAATGTGTAGAAAGGTCAATCGTAATAGGTATGAGACAACTGCGATTGGCTGGCAACCAGTTCAAGGAGTACCCCGCCTCCTGCCCGATGTTAGCTGGGATAGACTACAGCACGCCCGCGACCCTAGTGAGGAGAAGCGGCTCAGAAAATGGATAGATGGAGGTATGAGACAGGTGTTTCCTTATTTTTCTCCTCATTATATATAAGTTGATCATTAGTTGAAAACTGGAATTAATCAACCTCGACACTACCCATTGTAAAGAACTATGCACTCCGTATGAAACTTGCGGGGTTCCGTCCCTCCAACAAGGTTAAGAACCACTGCCTTAGAAGTATAGTAGTATAAATTTAATGCAGAGGTCTTGGAGAGTAAATATTGAATAAGTGCAGCTCAATGGAGCTGAAAATCAAAAGCACCTCCTCGGGAGCTGTTGGCCTCCAAAATCCATGCACTACTTTGCTGACCTCTGCATTAGCATTATTTTAACAAAGATGCGATGGGAGGTTTACAGGGAGAACAGCGGAAGGGTTGATGATGGGCACGTTGTGAACACTAACAGACAGGAGCAAAGTCTGCAATGCAGAGGTCCTTCTACTCTGCTGCAAAGATTAGGAAGGGTTAGTAGCACCAGCCGCCATCAGGGCTGCCAAGGCCCCAGGCCATGATGAGCAGATTCACAGAGTAAACCTTGACTCTGTGCACTAAGCCCACACTGGATGGAATACTTGACCCACAACAATTATTTGGCAGTGTTCTGGTTTTAGTTAGAATGCTTGGTCCACCTTTAACCCTGTACACATAGCTTTCAACTTTGGATACCAGTCTTAAAGATACTATGCTCAAAGTGCATGCTTTTCCCACTCACATTTCTGTCATCATCAATTAATGACCACCAATGTCCTCAAGGCAAGTTATTTCAAACGTTAACATTCATTTTGCAAGTTATTACTTTTCTGTTCTGTAGATGTTATACAGTACATTGAAGTACATGTAAATGTCAGTTTGAGTTAAATTTGTTATAATTTAGCATAAACTGTCCAATTTGATTTATGAAGTTTGACCTGCCTTCACATTTGGACTGGATTTAGCCAGATATTTTGAGAATATAATTTGTTGTTATTTCAATGTTGTTTTGGGGTCCTACGACAATATAGAGATACATAACATTTATATAACCACCTTGAACTACAACCTGTCCATTTTGACAAAAATATTTACTGGCTCATTCACAAACGCAGACTTCGACAAAACACATTCAACTGCAGACTTCATCATAATAATTTAGTTTTGTTGGTTTTCAAGGAGAGGTAGCGCTCACCACACGTGTCATCTGTTTAAAACCACCATTGTGCAGACACTCCTGGATTTAGCATTCTGGAGTGAATTGTGCTGGTCGTAGGTCATGTGTCCGTGAACCACAAAACCCAAAACACAATTCTGACATAGGTATTGAGCTGGTAGGTTTGTAATTAATGAAGCCTGAGCTTGATTTTCTAGTCATTACCCCATAACAACTCCAGACATTTCTCTTTGATTTATTCATCCATTTTCCGTACCACTTATACTCACTCGGGTCGCAGGTGTGCTGGTCAGTTTACTTCAAAATGAAAGTGATGGTACTAAAATGAGTCCAAGGTGACAAATATAAAATTGTTCCCTCAGAGTGACGCTCAGGATCAGCTGCTCCCAGCTTCCTCCATGGTGAGAACCTGCTGGAGGATTAAAGTGCCACTGAACACCACATTGTTGGAAGTTTTTTTCCATGCTGGTGGTGTTAAATTTTTTTGATCGATTACCTGAATTCATCTCTCTGACTTGTCTTCTTCTGGGAAGAAATCTTCTGATTGTGTTTGGCATGCATCGGTGTCAAGTGAAGATCCAACTTTACCCTTTGATGTTCTTCAAGCAGAGTGAAATCTATGAACCATGACTTTTGACAGTACTTCACAGTTTCTGTTTTGGTTAAGTCATCATAAGTTAAATATGACAACTTTCTTGAATTCAGTAATCTTGTGTTCTTCACCTTTTGTGTTTTGTTCTTGATCTCCCCCCCCCCCCAGCTCTTTCAGCAAATCTTTAAGCTTTAGAAAGCAGGCTAAAGCATGCTTCAATACTGGTCTGGAAGAATAGTGATTCATTAACTGATCCATTGAATCTTCATCCATCCATTTTCACCTTAATGCCATGCACTTGAGTCACTCTTTTGACCTCCAGCATTCCAGGATCTGGATTTTCAGGCCACTAATCTAAGGACTGAGCAAGAAACTTGGTCCTGAAAAGGCAGTGTTCATTTTTCAGAATGCTTCTAAGGTTTTCCCCTCCTTGAGCCATCACCTTATCGTGGTGGAGGGGTTGGTGTGTCCCAATGATCCTAGGAGCTAAATTGTCTGGGGCTTTATGCCCCTGGCAGGGTCACCCATGGCAAACAGGTCCTACGTGAGGGATCAGACAAAGCATGGCTCAAAGACCCCTTATGAAGAAGACAAATTGTGGACACAGGTTTCCCTTGCCCGGACGCGGGTCACCGAGGCCCCCTCTGGAGCCAGGCCTGGAGGTGGGGCTCGAAGGCGAGCGCCTGGTGGCCGGGCCGGCACCCATGGGGCCCGGCCAGGCACAGCCCGAAAGGGTAACGTGGGTCCCCCTTCCCATGGGCTCACCACCTGTAGGACTCCACCCTTTTTGGAGTCCTTGGAGGGGGTGCTGGAGAGCGCTCCCGCTGGGGACTCCATCGTTCTGCTGGGGGACTTCAGTGCTCACGTGGGCAATGAGAGTGAGACCTGGAAGGGCGTGATTGGGAGGAACGCCCCCCCGATCAGAACCCGAGCGATGTTCTGTTATTGGACTTCTGTGCTCGTCACGGATTTGAAAAGGACAGTTTACCACCCCACACCCACCCGGCCGCACCCCCGATCACAATCACACCTCTGACTTCTGTGTTAACCATCCATGAACAGGATGTGAGATGCATCTTCAAACAACAAAAGATTAACAAAGCGGCAGGCCCAGACCATGTGTCCCCATCCTGCCTCAAAGTCTGCGTGGACCAGCTCGCTCCAGTCTTCACTCAGATCTTCAACAGATCTTTGGAACTGTGCGAAGTTCCATCCTGTTTCAAACGCTCCACCATCATTCCAGTCCCCAAGAAACCTGCAATCTCGGGTCTAAATGACTACAGGCCTATCGCTTTGACATCTGTGGTCATGAAGTCCTTTGAACGTCTTGTGCTGGACCACCTCAAGAGTGTCACGGGTCCCCTGCTGGACCCCCTGCAGTTTGCCTACCAAGCGAACAGGTCTGCGGATGATGAAGTCAACATGGGACTGCACTTCATCCTAGAACACCTCGACAGTGCAGGGACCTACGCGAGGATCCTGTTCGTGGACTTCAGCTCAGCGTTCAACACCATCATCCCTGAACTCCTTTCATCCAAGCTTCTACAGCTCAGAGTCTCACCTGCCATCTGCCAGTGGATTTACAGCTTTCTGACGGGCAGGACAGCAGGTCAGGCTGGGGGAGGCCACCTCATCCACACGCAGCATCAGCACTGGGGCCCCCTCTCTCCGCTGCTCTTCTCTCTCTACACGAACTACTGCACCTCAGCGCACCCGACTGTCAAACTCCTGAAGTTTGCAGATGACACCACTGTCATCGGCCTCATCAAGGACGGTGACGAGTCTGCATATCGACAGGAAGCGGAGCGGCTGGAGCTGTGGTGCGGCCGACACAACCTCGAGCTGAACACGCTCAAGACTGTAGAGATGATCGTGGACTTCAGGAGGCATCCTTCGCCACAGCTCCCCCTCACGTTGTCCAGCTGCCTTGTGTCAATCGTCGAGACCTTCAAGTTCCTGGGAATTACAGTCTCTCAGGACCTGAAGTGGGCGACCAACATCAACTCCGTCCTCAAAAAGGCCCAGCAGAGGATGTACTTCCTGCGGCTTCTGAGAAAGCAGGGCCTGCCACCGGAGCTGCTGAGACAGTTCTACACAGCGGTCATCGAATCAGTCCTGTGTTCTTCCATCACAGTCTGGTTTGGTGCTGCTACAAAAAAGGACAAACTCCGACTGCAACGGACAATCAAAACTGCTGAAAGGATTGTCGGTACCCCCCTACCCACCATTGAGGACTTGCACGCTGCCAGAACTAAGACAAGGGCGTGCAAAATCCTCTCGGACCCTCCGCACCCCGGTCACCAGCTCCTCCAGCTCCTTCCCTCAAGTAGGCGCTACCGATCAATGCAAACTAGAACTAGTAGACATTCCAACAGCTTCTTCCCTCTTGCGATCAACTTCTTAAACACCTAACCTACAATTCCATTACAACATGCTGGCAATTTTTTGACTTGAGTTCGTTGTCACATTTCTGTGGAGACCAATTATGAATTACTCGTGCATTCACTGTAGTTGTCTCGCCATGCTGCACTATTTGCATATACTGGCCACTCATGCCAGAGTAGCATCTGCTCCATTTGCACACTGATTGAGGAGTATCTGTAACATTGGCACAACCAACATTGTCCCAGATTATTGCACTACTCGTCACTTTAAACCGCATACACCCCTTGAAGTCTCAGCGCCTTTTGCACAATGGTCATTGCACCGGACTATTGCAATAGTAGTCATTCGAACTGCTCTAAGTGCTAGATGACTCTGCATCTTTTTGCACAATTGTCAAAAAAAAAATAATAATAATAATGTACCGGCATTAACAGATAACTAGCAACCCTTTACTGCTCAGTGACATTTTTTTTTTTTTTTTTTGTCAATGTCTTTCTGTCTCCAAAGTGTTCTGTAAATTGACTGTCTGATGTCAGTACTAGAGCGGCACCAACTTCCGGAGACAAATTCCTTGTGTGTTTTTGGACATACTTGGCAAATAAAGATGATTCTGATTCTGATATGACAGGGGTACGTATGACTGCACATACAGTGGGTACGGAAAGTATTCAGACCCCCTTAAATGTTTCACACTTATATTTCAGCCATTTGCTAAAATAATTTAAGTTAATTTTTTTCCTCATTAATGTACACACAGCATCCCATATTGAGAGAAAAAAACAATTGTTGAAATTTTTGCAGATTTATTAAAAAACAATGCAACAAGTTTTTCACATCTGTATTTGGGGATCCTCTGCCATTCCTCCTTGCAGATCCTCTCCAGTTCTGTCAAGTTGGATGGTGAACTTTGGTGGACAGCCAATTTCAGGTCTCTCCAGAGATGCTCAATTGGGTTTAAGTCAGGGCTTTGGCTGGGCACTTGAAGAACAGTCCCGGACTTGTTCGGAAGCCAGTCATTCGTTATATTAGCTGTGTGCTTAGGGTCATTGTCTTGTTGGAAGGTGAACCTTCGGCCCAGTCTGAGTTTCTGAGCACTCGGGAGAAGGTTTTCATCCAGGATATCCCTGTACTTGGTAGCATCATCTTTCCTTCGATTGCAACCAGTGATCCTGTCCTTGCAGCTGAAAAACAACCCCACAGCATGATTCTGCCACCACCATGCTTCACTGTTGGGACTGTATTGGACAGGTGATGAGCAGTGCCTGTTTTACTCCACACATACCGCTAAGAATTAAGGTAAAACAATTTCTATCGTGGTCTCATCAGACCAGAGGATCTTCTTTCTCACCATCTTGGAGTCCTTTCGGTGTTTATTAGCAAACTCCATGCGGGCTTTCATGTGTCTTGCACTGAGAAGAGGCTTCCGTCGGGCCACTCTGCCATAAAGCCCCGACTGGTGGAGGGCTGCAGTAATGGTTGATTTTCTAGTACTTACTCCCATCTCCGGACTAAATCTCTGGAGCTCAGCCACAGTGATCTGTGGGTTCTTCTTTACCTCTCTCACCAAGGCTCTTCTCACCCGATTGCTCAGTTTGGCCAGCGAACAGCACGTATTAGGGGGTTCGGTAACCCATACTCCCGAAGCACCCCCCACAGGACTCCCCGAGGAACACGGTGGAATGCCTTCTCCAAGTCCACAAAACACATGTAGACTGGTTGGGCAAACTACCATGCACCCTCAAGGACCATGTCGAGGGTGGAGAGCTGGTCCATTGTTCCACGGCCAGGACGAAAACCACACTACTCCTGCTGAATCTGAGATACGACTTCCTGACGGACCTTCCTCTCCAGCACCCCTGAATAGACCTTACCAGGGAGTCTGAGGAGTGTGATCCCTCTGTAGTTGGAAGACACCCTCCGGTCCCCCTGCTTAATAAGGGGGACCACCACCCCAGTCTGCCAATCCAGAGGCACTGTCTCCGTTGTCCACTAGATGTTGCAGAGGCGTGTCAACCAGGACAGCCCCACAACATCCAGTGCCTTTAGGAACTTCGGGCGAATTTCATCCACCCCCGGGGCCTTGCCACAGAGGAGCTTTTTAACCACCTCGTGACCTCAATCCCAGAGATAGGAGAGCCCGCCTCAGAGAACCGAGACTCTGCTTCCTCATGGGAAGGCGTGTCAGTGGAATTGAGGAGGTCTTCGAAGTAATCTTACCACCGATTCACAACGTCCCGGGTCGAGGTCAGCAGCGCCCCATCCCCACTATACACAGTGTTGGTGGTGCACCGCTTTCCTCTCCTGAGACGCCAGATGGTGGACCAAAATTTCCTCGAAGCCATCCCGAAGTCTTTCTCCATGGCCTCACCGAACTCCTCCCATACCCGGGTTTTTGCTTCAGCTGCATTCAGCTTGGCCAACCGGTACCCATCAGCTGCCTCAGGAGTCCCACAGGCCAAAAAAGGCCGATTGGACTCCTTCTTCAGCTTGACGGCATCCCTCACCGTTGGTGTCCACCAACAGGTTGGGGAATTAAGTCAGGGCTTTGGCTGGGCCCTTGAAGAGCCACGACAATGACCACCTTACGGCCACAGCTCCGGTCGGCCGCCTCAACAATGGAGGCGCGGAAGATGGTCCACTCGGACTCAATGTCCCCCGCCTCCCCCAGAACATGAGCAAAGTTCTGTTGGAGGTGGGAGTTGAAATTAATTCTCCCAAACGTACCCAGCAGACCCTCACAATACGTTTGGGCCTGCCACGTCGGACCGACATCTTCCCCCACCATCGGAGCCAACTCACTACCAGGTGGTGACAGGTGACAGCTCTGCCCCTCTCTTCATCCGAGTGTCCAAGACATGCGGCCGCATGTCTGATGACACCACAAGCCAGCTTCTGTCGCTGGGGATCGGATCACCAGGGACGCTGCCTTCGGCCACTGCACAGCTCACACTGCACCCGACCCCTATGGCCCCTCCCACAAGTGGTGAGCCCATGAGAATCAGAATCAGAATCATCATTATTTGCCAAGTATGTCCAAAACACACTAGGAATTTGTCTCCGGTAGTTGGAGCCGCTCTAGTACAACAGACAGTCAATTTACAGAACACTTTGGAGACATAAAGACATTGACAAAAAACAATTGTGCAAAAAGATGCAGAGTCCTCTAGCACTTAGAGCAGTTCGAATGACTAATATTGCAATAGTCCGGTGCAATGACCATTGTGCAAAGTGCGCTGAGACTTCAAGGAGTGTATGCGGTTTAAAGTGACGAGTAGTGCGATCATCTGGGGCAATGTTGGTTGTGCAAATGTTACAGATACCCCTCAATCAGTGTGCAAATGGAGCAGATGCTACTCTGGCATGAGTGGCCAGTGTATGTAAATAGTGCAGCATGGAGAGACAACTACAGTGAGTGCACGAGTAATACATAATTGGCCCCACAGAAATGTGACAACGAACTCAAGTCAAAAAATTGCCAGTTTGTTGTAATGGAATTATAGGTTAGGTGTTTAAGAAGTTGATCGCAAGGGGGAAGAAGCCTGTTGGAATGTCTACTAGTTCTAGTTTGCATTGATCGGTAGCGCCTACCTGAGGGAAGGAGCTGGAAGAGCTGGTGACCGGGGTGCGGAGGGTCCGAGAGGATTTTGCACGCCCTTGTCTTAGTTCTGGCAGCGTGCAAGTCCTCAATGGTGGGTAGGGGGGTACCGACAATCCTTTCAGCAGTTTTGATTGTCCGTTGCAGTCAGAGTTTGTCCTTTTTTGTAGCAGCACCAAACCAGACTGTGATGGAAGAACACAGGACTGATTCGATGACCGCTGTGTAGAACTGTCTCAGCAGCTCCGGTGGCAGGCTGTGCTTTCTCAGAAGCCGCAGAAAGTACATCCTCTGCTGGGCCTTTTTGAGGACGGAGTTGATGTTGGTCGCCCACTTCAGGTCCTGAGAGATTGTAATTCCCAGGAACTTGAAGGTCTCAACGGTTGACACAAGGCAGCTGGACAACGTGAGGGGCAGCTGTGGCGAAGGATGCCTCCTGAAGTCCACGATCATCTCTACAGTCTTGAGCGTGTTCAGGTCCAGGTTGTGTTGGCCGCACCACAGCTCCATCCGCTCCGCTTCCTGTCGATATGCAGACTCGTCACCGTCCTTGATGAGGCCTATGACAGTGGTGTCATCTGCAAACTTCAGGAGTTGGACAGTCGGGTTCGCTGAGGTGCAGTCGTTCGTGTAGCGAGAGAAGAGCAGCGGAGAGAGGATATAACCTTGGGGCGTCCCAGTGCTGATGCTGCGTGTGGATGAGGTGGCCTCCCCCAGCCTGACCTGCTGTGTCCTGCCCATCAGAAAGCTGTAAATCCACTGGCATATGGCAGGTGAGACACTGAGCTGTAGAAGCTTGGTTGAAAGGAGTTCAGGGATGATGGTGTTGAACGCTGAGCTGAAGTCCACGAACAGGATCCTCGCGTAGGTCCCTGCACTGTCGAGGTGTTCTCGGTTGAAGTGCAGTCCCATGTTGACTGCATCATCCGCAGACCTGTTCGCTTGGTAGGCAAACTGCAGGGGGTCCAGCAGGGGACCTGTGACACTCTTGAGGTGGTCCAGCACGAGACGTTCAAAGGACTTCATGACCACAGATGTCAAAGCGACAGGCTTGTAGTCATTCAGACCAGAGATTGCAGGTTTCTTGAGGACTGGAATGATGGTGGAGCGTTTTAAACAGGATGGAACTTCGCAAATTTCCAAAGATCTGTTGAAGCTCTGAGTGAAGACTGGAGCGAGCTGGTCCGCGCAGACTTTGAGGCAGGATGGGGACACATGGTCCGGGCCTGCCGCTTTGTTAATCTGTTGTTTGAAGATGCGTCTCACATCCTGTTCATGAATGGTTAACGCAGAAGTCAGAGGTGTGGTTGTGGTCGCGGGTGCGGCCGGGTGGGTGTGTGGTGTGAAAGTGTCCTTTTCAAATCTGCAGTAGAAGGTATTCAAGCTAGTGTGCTATTGTTCTCAGCTTGGGGGGGATCGTCGCTTGTAATTAGTCAGCGATTGGAATGCATGCCAGACTGATTTAGAGTCGTTTGCGCTAAACTGTTTTTCCAACTTTACTGCATAGATCCTCTTTGCAATGTTAATTTCTTGAGTCAGCTGGTTTCTAGCTCGATTATACAGAGCCCTGTCCCCGCTCTGATATGCGTCCTCCTTAGCTTGGCGAAGCTGCTTAAGTTTAGCAGTGAACCACGGCTTGTTGTTGTTGAATGTGCGAAATGATTTTGTTGGTACAAAACAACCTCTTCACAGAAACTGATATAGGATGTGACAGTGTCCGTATATTAATCCAGGCTGCCAGCTGAATTTTCAAAGACACTCCAGTCTGTGCAGTCTAAACAGCTTTGAAGTTCCATCTTGGCTTCATTGGTCCACTTTTTGACTGTTTTCACTGTAGGCTTCGCACATTTAAGTTCTTGCCTGTACGTCGTGAATCTAAAGTATTATTTTCCCTGGTAGGACAGTCGATGTGCTACTTGTATTTAGGGAGTTCGTGGTTGAGTTTAGCTTTGTTAAAGTCCCCGAGAATAATGAGGGGTGAGTCCGGTTGTTTTTTTTCAATTTCGTTGACTTGTTCGGCGAGCATTAGCAATGCGGCGTTCGTGTTAGCTTGAGACGTAATATAGACTCCAGCCAGTATAAACGATGCAAACTCACGTGGCGAGTAGAATGGTTTACAGATCAAAAACAGCGACTCCAAATGCAGGGCTGCAGTGTGTGCTGAGCACCGTGACGTCCGTACACCATTTTTCGTTGATATGGAGGCATATCCCGCCACCCTTTGTTTTCCCCGATGATTCCATGTCGCGGTCCGCTCGATGAATGTTGAATCCAGGAAGCATGACGGCGCCATCGGGTACAGCGTCGCAAAGCCAGGTCTCCGTGAAGCACATGGCCGCGGAACGTCCGAAGTCTTTACTGGTCTTTAACAGAGGATGAAGCTTGTCCATTTTGTTGGGTAGGGAACGTACATTCGCGAGGTGGATCGACGGGAACACCAATCTGTGTCCTCTCTTGCGGAGTTTCACCTGAATGCCGGCTCGTTTCCCTCTGTGGCGCCGCTTCCGTCTCCATGCGCCGAAAACCGCGGACGCCGCTCCGGTGAGTAACTCGGGGAAAAAACTGAGCGGATATTCGAAAGTTGGTGACAGAAGGTCCGGAGTAGCCTCCTTGATGGTTAGCAGGTCTCCCCTTGTGTAAGTGAGTCTTGTAAGGTCTCCAAAGATGGACGAAAAACACAAAAACAAAGACAATACTAGAGAGCGCGTTACCGTTACCGGGGGACCCACGTTAGCCTTTCGGGCTGTGCCATCAGGCGCTCGCCTTCGACCCCACCTCCAGGCCTGGCTCCAGAGGGGGTGACCCGCGTCCGGGCAAGGGAAAACGTCTTCATCTTCATTGAGGTTTTCGGAGCTGTGGTTTGTATGGTTCCTCACCTAGGACCTGTTTGCCATGGGTGACCTTGCCAGGGGCATACAGCCCCAGACAACTTAGCTCCTAGAATCATTGGGGCACTCTCTCTGAACCATGAGAAATATAATTAGGAATGTTCTTTATGGCCAAATTTTATGTGTGTAAAAAGAATGCTGATATAATTGTTACTTTTTTAATGTCTGGCTGCTAATTTAATGGCGAATACGCCACTCTGTTTGGCTCATAAATTTGTAAATCTAACTCCAATATTGGCGGCACGGTGGACGACTGGTTAGCGCGTCAGCCTCACAGTTCTGAGGACCCGGGTTCAATCCCCGGCCCCGCCTGTGTGGAGTTTGCATGTTCTCCCCGTGCCTGCGTGGGTTTTCTCCGGGCACTCCGGTTTCATCCCACATCCCAAAAACATGCATTAATTGGAGACTCTAAATTGCCCGTAGGTGTGAATGTGAGTGCGAATGGTTGTTTGTTTGTATGTGCCCTGCGATTGGCTGGCAACCAGTTCAGGGTGTACCCCGCCTCCTGCCTGATGACAGCTGGGATAGGCTCCAGCAAGCCCGCGACCCTAGTGAGGAGAAGCGGCTCAGAAAATGGATGGATGGATTTTATTAAGGATAAAGCAAAGCTACATGGCCTTGTTTGAAAAAGTAAATGCCCTTAAACCTAACAACTGGTTGGGCTACACTCAGCAGACTGAAATCAAGTGTTTTCCATAACTGGCAATGAGTCTTTAACATCCCTGTGGAGATACAGAGTTTGGCTTACTCTTCCTTGCAGAATTGTTTAATTCAATAACACTGGAGGGTTTTGAGCATGAACAGCCTTTTAAATGTCATGCCACAGCATTTCAATCAGATTTATCTTTATTATTATTATTATTATTTTTTTTTTTTTTAAAGCCATTTGGAAGTTGAGTTTCTAGTGTGTTTGGGATCATTGTCCTAATAGTCTCCCTCAGGATTTTCTGGAAAAGAGCAGAATTCACGGTTCCATCAATCACAGCAACATCCAGGTTCTGAAGCAGCTGCCCTGCCCAATCTGAAACAAGAAAGCAGTTGACTAATATGACCAATGACTAAAAGAACAATAGTCTGGTGCAGTGCCCATTGTGCAAAGGGTGCAGAACTTCAAGGAATTGCAGCAGTTTAAAGTGACTAGTGGTGCGATAATCTGGGACAATGTCAATTGTGCAAATGGTGCAGATGCCACTCATGAGTGGCCAGTATTGGTCAACAACAGATATGCAAATAGTGGGAGTGGCAAGGGTCTTCCACAGATACAGTATTTGTGCTTACTCTTCCTTGCAGAATTGTTTTAATTCAGTAACACTGGAGGGTTTTTGAGCATGAACAGCCATTTTAAGGTCATGCCACAGCATTTCAATCAGATTGAAGTCTAGACTTTGGCTAGGCCACTCCAAAACCTTCATTTAGTTTAGTTTTTTTTAAGCCATTCGGAATTTGCGTTTCCCGTGTGTTTTGGATCATTGTCCTAATATTCTCCCTCAGGATTTTCTGGAAAAGACCAGAATTCACGGTTCCATCAATCACAGCAACATCCAGGTTCTGAAGTAGAAAAACAACCCCAGACCATCAAACTTGCAGGGCCATGTTTGTCTGTGTGATCTTTTTCTGAAACGCTGTGTTCAGTTTACGCCAGATGTAACAAGACACACACCTTCCAAAAAGTTACATTTTGTCTCATCAGTCCACAGAATATTCTTCCAAAAGTATTGCCAATCATTCAGATGTTTAGTTTGCAAAAGTAAGACAAGACTTTATGTTCTTTTTGGTCAGCAGTGGTTTTCGACATGGATACCATTTTTGCCCAGTCTCTTCCTTATTGTTGAGTCATGAACACTGACCTGAAGTGAGCCAAGCCACGCCTGTAGTTCTTTAGATGATGTCCTGGGTTCCTTTGTGACCTGCTGGATGTTGAGTTGAAAAGCAGCTCAGAAAATGGATGGATGGATGGACTCCAATATTAATGCCTCACACGCCATCAACCTCACCACACGTCAATATAAGCATCTCTCATGTGTTCAAAGAGTAAAAGTGTGAAAACTAAGGTGAGATTGATATCTCATCTCATGGAGGTGCCACATATTTGTTTTGACCAGGTAGAAGGTCATTATCACCAAGCGTGACACTTAAAACAGGAAGTCATCTATTAGAGAAATGAGTCGCATTTCCTCTTACCTTGTTAGGGTTTTTAGGTTTTAAAAATTTGTACATTGAAATGAGGGGAGCGGCATGGTGGGTGACTGATTAGCACATCTGCCTCACAGTTCTGAGGACCGGGGTTGAAATCCTGTTGCCGCCTGTGTGGCGTTAGCATGTTCTCCCTGCGCCTGCGTGGGTTTTCTCCAGGTACTCCGGTTTCCTCCCACATCCCAAAAACATGCGTAGTAGGTTGATTGAAGACAATAAATTTCCTTAGGTGTCAATGTGAGTGTGAATGGTTGTTTGTTTAAATGTGTCCTGCAATGGTTGGCGACTAGTTCAAGGTGTACCCCGCCTATCGCCCAACAATAGCTGGGATAGGCTCCAGCAAGCCCGCGACCCTAGTGAGGAGAAGTGGGACAGAAAATGGATGGATGGATGGATGGATGAAATAAGGGGAGAAAATGGCATGTTTTGTCTCGTGGTTACCATTGTTGATGGATACTTTCTATCTGCAGGTAATACATTGGATTATACTATTACACGCATTAGCCTGCTAATCACATTTCAAAACATTTTTTATCTGTTCCTCACATTTCCGGTAAAGTCATCCATTAATTTATTTTTTGGGATCGAATCATGGGCTCCCATGGGCTCACCACCTGCGGGAGGGGCCATAGGTGTCGGGTGCAGTGTGAGCTGGGCGGTGGCCGAAGGCGGGGACCTTGGTGATCCGATCCCCGGCTACAGAAGCTGGCTCTAGGGACGTGGAATGTCACCTCTCTGGCAGGGAAGGAGCCCGAGCTGGTGTGTGAGGTCGAGAAGTTCCGACTAGATAAAGTCAGACTTGCCTCCACACACAGCTTGGGCTCTGGTACCAGTCCTCTCGAGAGGGGTTGGACTCTCTTCCACTCTGGAGTTGCCCACAGTGAGAGGCGCCGAGCAGGTGTGGGTATACTTATTGCCCCCCGCCTCGGCGCCTGTACGTTGGGGTTCACCCCGGTGGACGAGAGGGTAGCCTCCCTCCGCCTTCGGGTGGGGGGACGGGTCCTGACTGTTGTTTGTGCCTATGCACCAAACAGCAGTTCAGAGTACCCACCCTTTTTGGAGTCCTTGGAGGGGGTGCTGGAGAGCACTCCCGCTGGGGACTCCATTGTTCTGTTGGGGGACTTCAATGCTCACGTGGGCAATGACAGTGAGACCTGGAGGAACGGCCCCCCCGATCAGAACCCGAGCGGTGTTCTGTTATTGGACTTCTGTGCTCGTCACGGATTGTCCATAACGAAGATCATGTTCAAGCATAAGGGTGTCCACACGTGCACTTGGCACCAAGACACCCGAGGTCGCAGTTCGATGATCGACTTTGTGGTCGTGTCATCGGACTTGCGGCCGCATGTCTTGGACACTCGGGTGAAGAGAGGGGCGTAGCTGTCAACTGATCACCACCTGGTGGTGAGTTGGCTCCGATGGTGGGGGAAGATGCCGGTCCGACGTGGCAGGCCCAAACGTATTGTGAGGGTCTGCTGGGGACGTCTGGCAGAATCCCCTGTCAGAAGGAGTTTCAACTCCCACCTCCGACAGAACTTTGCTCATGTTCCGGGAGAGGCGGGGGACATCAAGTCCGAGTGGACCATGTTCCGCGCCTCCATTGCTGAGGCGGCCGACCGGAGCTGTGGCCGTAAGGTGGTCGGTGCATGTCGTGGCGGCAATCCCCGAACCCGTTGGTGGTCCTATTGGGCCTTTTTGGCCTGTGGGACTCCTGAGGCAGCTGATGGGTACCGGTTGGCCAAGCGGAACGCAGCTCTGGTGGTCGCTGAAGCAAAAACTCTGGTATGGGAGGAGTTCGGTGAGGCCATGGAGAAAGACTTCCGGACGGCTTCGAGGAAATTCTGGTCCACCATCCGACGTCTCAGGAGAGGAAAGCAGTGCACCACCAACACTGTGTATAGTGGGGATGGGGCGCTGCTGACCTCGACTCGGGACGTTGTGAGTCGGTGGGGAGAATACTTCAAAGAACTCCTTAATTCCACCGACACGCCTTCCCATGAGGAAGCAGAGTGTGGGTTCTCTGAGACGGGCTCTCCTATCTCTGGGTTTGAGGTCACCGAGGTAGTTAAAAAGCTCCTCGGTGGCAGGGCCCCGGGGGTGGATGAGATTCGCCCGGAGTTCCTAAAGGCTCTGGATGTTGTGGGGCTGTCCTGGTTGACACGCCTCTGCAACATCGCGTGGATATCGGGGATAGTGCCTCTGGATTGGCAGACTGGGGTGGTGGTCCCCCTTTTTAAGAAGGGGCACCGGAGGGTGTGTTCCAACTACAGGGGGATCACACTGCTCAGCCTCCCTGGTAAGGTCTATTCAGGGGTGCTGGAGAGGAGGGTCCATCGGGAAGTCGAATCTCAGAGGAGCAGTGTGGTTTTCGTCCTGGCCGTGGAACAGTGGACCAGCTCTACACCCTCGGCAGGGTCCTCGAGGGTGCATGGGAGTTCGCCCAACCAGTCTACATGTGTTTTGTGGACTTGGAGAAGGTGTTCGACCGTGTCCCTCGGGGAGTCCTGTGGAGGGTGCTTCGGGAGTATGGGGTACCGAACCCCCTGATACGGGCTGTTCGGTCCCTGTACGACCGGAGTCAGAGTTTGGTCCACATATCCGGCAGTAAGTCGGACTCGTTCCCGGTGAGGGTTGGACTCCGCCAAGGCTGCCCTTTGTCACCGATTCTGTTCATAACTTTTATGGACAGAATTTCTAGACGCAGCCAAGGCGTAGAGGGGGTCCGGTTTGGTGGTCTCAGTATTGCATCTCTGCTTTTTGCTGATTATGTGGTTCTGTTGGCTTCATCAAGCCGTGAGCTCCAACTCTCACTGGAGCAGTTCGCAGCCGAGTGTGAAGAGGCTGGGATGAGAATCAGCACCTCCAAATCAGAGACCATGGTCCTTAGTCGGAAAAGGGTGGCATGCCCTCTCCAGGTCGGGGACGGGATCCTGCCCCAAGTGGAGGAGTTCAAGTATCTTGGGGTCTTGTTCACAAGTGAGGGAAGAATGGAACGGGAGATCGACAGGCGGATCGGTGCAGCGTCTGCAGTGATGCGGACTTTGTATCGGTCCGTTGTGGTAAAGAAGGAGCTAAGCCAAAAGGCAAAGCTCTCAATTTACCGGTCGATCTTCGTCCCTACCCTCACCTATGGTCATGAGCTGTGGGTCGTGACCGAAAGAACAAGATCCCGGATACAAGCGGCCAAAATGAGTTTCCTCCTGCAGGGTGTCCGGGCTCTTCCTTAGAGATAGGGTGAGAAGCTCGGTCATCCGGGAGGTGAAGTGTTCCGGGCACGTCCCACCGGGAGGAGACCCCGGGGACGACCCAGGACACGCTGGAGAGACTACGTCCTTCGGCTGGCCTGGGAACGCATCGGGATCCCCCTGGAAGAGCTGGAAGAAGTGGCTGGGGAGAGGGAAGTCTGGGCGTCCCCGCTAAAGCTACTGCCTTCCGTTTTATGCCGTGAATTTGCAGCATTCCGCACTTGCAGCGCATTTGCCCCTGTTGTCCAAAGTACAATGCATTAAACTGCTAACTTATTAAAAACCGTACACATTAACTGTCAATATTTTAATCTGTAAATGATGTACAGCAACTAGCCCCTTTTTAGAATACAATATTCGCCGGCATCGGGCGGAAACTTATTGTATTCAAAAGCATGACTTTACAGAAAAACAAAAAGATGTTCATGTTTGTTGAGCCATTAACATTGTATCATCAGAGAGAGTAAGCCATTTTCAACCCTTTATCTTGATCCATCATTTTTTAAAATAGCATACCCAAGTGGGGAATGACCAATAGTGTCAATTTGTAACAAAACAGGAAATTGACCAAATCGGGACGTCGCAGTTTTTGGCCTAACATCAGCGATATATAAGTCAGCTTTTATCTAAATATTAATAAAGGTTCCTAAAAATCCCTCATCTATGTGAAGCCTGTTGAACATCTGTGGAAGGAGCTGAAACAGAAGGCACCCTTCAAACCTGGGACTGTTGCTCACGAGCAGTCGGCTAAAATAAACTGTCGACAGGTGCACAAGTCACATGGATAGTTACAGATATTGTATGATTGTAGTGGTTACCTCAAAATGTTTTTCAACACAATATTGACAGATTAATTCGTTTTTTAAATATATAATTCTGTTGGAACATAAAAAAGCCATGTCTGATTTTTATTAGTTCATTTTCTGAGGCCTTGAAAGATTTGTGCTATATTTGTTGCATTTTGTATTGTATTGTGTCATTCATGATGGCGGTTCAATGTTCAAGGTTTGACTTTTAAGGCATACGGTATTTTACTGAAAATTTCACATACTGTAGCATTTGGCGGCATTCAGATTTTGAGGCTCTTCTGTATAGACTAAATTTTTATTTCTGTCACTGTCACGATCGGCAATGCCGTAAGGGAAGATCCCAAAAAATAGACTCCAAGTCAGAGGTCCGAACAATTTTAATTAAATGGCAGAGCATGTGATCGCGAGACATAGGAAACTAAAGGAACTCACAACCAGAGAGAATCAAAAACAGATAACGCGGGGAGACACGACAAACGGTCCATGTGGTATAATCGTATTGAGCCTAAATTTGGACAGCGGTCAGAACGGCGGCAAATACGGAGCAAAAATGAGTGAATATTCCGACGCCCACACACTGTCACGGTGCCCCCTAAAAAGGCTGATGATTACAATGCATGACAGGTGCGTCACCGATCTCCACGCCCACCCAGACACTGCAACACAAAAATAACAACTTGAAACACAGGGCCATGACAGTCACCTTTTTATTAAAAGGGAAGAATGTCAAGCAAATAATTTCAGTTACAAGTGTGCCTGTGGATTTTCACTATATTGTGTTAGTAAAACATGGCTATGAGTTTCATCAACACGGAGGGTGGTCCTGAACTGATGTGGGTCGTTTCACTCATGCACAGAAGCAACCATGTTTTCATTAGCCAAAGAAGGATAGTTCCTTTAAAACAGATGAAAGGCAAGATATACTAGACTGTTTAAAATTTCATGCTTGATTTATAGACTTAGGCCTTTTCTTTCATGTATTAATAAACCTACTGAACATCTGAGCTGAGAGATTATGGACTGAAATCAGTCTAAATGTGAATAAGTCAGCTTGTGTTAAAATGATTTGGATCTCTGCTTTTCATCTTCTTAAGTGTTACAGCAAGAGAGGAGTCATTACAGTTCTTGGGCAATGTGGTTTTGCTATTTCTATCAAACTTCCTTCCTGGCTTCAGTTTTACAAGTCTTGACAATCATTTACATTGCACAGGAACATAGATTGTGTTTTTCCCATCTGATTTTCTTTTTATTACACACACCTGGAGCACTGCAGGGGTTTTAGTAAGAAAGCTAAGAATGTTAAGACCAGGAGCAGGACTGGCAAAAGAGATGAGATTTTTGATGAAGACTTGTTACTTTTGCCCACATACTGTCTTTTTCTTCTGCAGAAATAGAAAATAAACACGAAATAAATTTCTTTATAAGGCCAAAATGAAACTCAATCAAAATACAGCATATTTTGTCGCTGCTTGATTTAAATTGTCTTTCAACATGACACATCTTAATATTAGCTGCTGTTTTTATGGCCTATAGCATATAAGCCGTAGTGCTATGATAGTGTGACTTCAGTGTCGTCAAGCAACACAAGTGATGTTACGGTTGCTACTGTTGTGTAACTAATAAAGTTCTTGTTCGCACACAGTCATTGTCCGCATATTATTGGTCATAAAATAGGCAACGAAGATAGAGCTTCACTTCAAGCAGCTGTCCGCCCTGCTAAGTGAGCTGCCAGAGCAGTGGCCCAGGTAGTATGAATGTACATTCCTAGCGGTGATCCGACTAGCTGAAGCCAGTAACGAGACCGCTATGTTATGTTCTTTAACATCCTGGCCCACAAATATTTCCTACTCTTGGACTTACGCATACGAATGAAGACTGTGTCGTCTTGCTGGCTTCGCTGCTCCACAGAGTGTTATAGTCTGGCGGATTGTTATACACCAGTGACAGCAGCACATAGATGAGTCACTACAGCACTACGTCGCTGACCTACGGTGCTTGGGTAGCCTCTGCAAATTTTGCTGATTGGAAGACAAGATGATTTGGGACAAGTTGGCAGAGCACACGATTGATCCTAAGCTGCTGGAGAAGCTGCTGCTTTCCCCTGACGAACTGGCTCTTTCAAAAATGGTGAAAATGGCGTTCCAGCTTGAAAATGTTGCACTGTGAGCATCATCGCTAGCAAACCCTGAGCTGCCCCCCTCGTGACCGTGGCTCCAGCAACTCAGCTCTCTGACACATCTCGTCTTATAAAAGTATCAAAGTGTATGTCGCGGGATGGCAGGGGGCAATCGCACACTGTGGGTCCCCTTCCCATAACACACGTGCACCCGCCTGCCCAGCCAACAGAGAGAGATGCTTGCGCCTTGGAAAGCAGAACCATTTCAACCAGGGTGTGCCGCTCCCACCTCCCTAACACCTTCATTTCACTCACCTGTGCGGTCAAGCCTGACCACCATTCACTCTGTGTGCCAAGCTGATTCAAGTGGTGCACAGCGGAATTGGACGACATGTGCCTGTTGCTTCTGCTGGACACTGCAGCCTCCAGATCTCTGGTGAATGAGTCCACAATTAGATGGCACTTTCCCTTCATCATAATTGAAGTCAGCGCACAGTAGCTGTTTGGACATAGTGACACTAAAATTTACAGGGTGGGCACTGTGACCTCTGTGCACTATGGCTCCAAGACTTTCTCTGTGTTCACCTTCCATGTGTACTGTCATGAAGCCAACTTCTTGGGCTTTTACTTATTTTGCACCATTGGTTTCTCCATCACAGAAATAATTAGTTTCTCCATGTGGATGTTGACCACACCCTGGCAGCACCACTGGCCATCACTCTTTAAACATGTGGGCTGTCCTACCGGCTTCAATCACCAGCCACCTATTGACCAAGTTATGTCCCCCGTTATCTAGCCTCTTCGCCAGCTGCCCCACATCCTGCATGATGAAATTAATGCTGAGCTGCAGAAACATCTTGATGCTGGCATCATCTTGCAGATCGACGTATCCCCTTGGATCTCAAACCTAGTGGCAGCAAAAAAAAAAGTCAGGTAGTTTGCTGCCTTGGATCAACCTCAGCATGGCTAAGAAAGCGATGACAAATACCTGCTGCCCACGACAGAGAAGATCCATCCATCCATTTTCTGAACTGCTTGTCCTCTCTAGGGTCGAGAGCCTATCCCAGCTGACTCTGGGCGAGAGGCGGGTTACACCCTGAACTGGTCGCCAGCCAATTACAGGGCACATATAAACAAACAACCATTCGCACTCACATTCACACCTACGGGCAACTTATGCTCCGTTCCCACCGGATGCAAAAAATCGCTTTGCCTCGCGTCCCTCGCTTGAGTTTGATCGCGGGAGTAAAAATACACATTGAATGCGCATCTGCTTCATTAGCGCCGTAAACGCGGAAGAGGCGGGACTTCTCTTGCGGGAGGCGAAGACAGCATTTCCCCTGCGAGCAGCAATAGACAACGATTTGACGTGTATTATGGCTCTGTTGTCAGTGGGCTCTGTTGTCAAATGTCTTTGGAATGCCGAACGCTGGTGTGCTTGGCCAAGCACGCTACAAGACCATCCAGAGGTGCATGCAGCTCGGTGAATTTCACCGCCTTCTCCAGGAGCTGCTTCTGGATGACTGCAGCTTCCAGTGCTACATGAGGCTAACCTGTGCCCAATTTGACAACCTCTTGCCTCGAATTGTTCCAAAGAATTCCCTAAAAACTACTTCAGGCGTTCCAGCTCAGCTATCAGCAATACCTGTCCATTTGTCTCTGGTGAGTGGCAATTTCATGTTGTTATTATTTGCTGTGTCACAACACAAAGATTCACTCTATCTACGCAGTCACACATTGCAGGTTCACTACAAAGCGAATAAATGTATCAAAAATGATGTTGAAATAATTACATCATGCTGCCAAATTGTAAAAAGCAATGGACTGATAAAAGGAATGGCATGAATGAGGTTATATTAATCACATTATTTGATCAACAGTCCTACACATCTATGAACTGTATACAACTTCCATCCATCCATCCATCCATCCATCCATTTTCTACCGCTTATCCGGGTCGGGTCACGGGGGCAGTAGCTTTAGCAGGGAGGCCCAGACTTCCCTCTCCCCAGCGTGTTCTGGGTCGTCCCCGGGGTCTCCTCCCGGTGGGACATGCCCGGAATCAGATGCCCCAGCCACCTCATCTGGCTTCTCTCGATGTGAAGGAGCAGCGACTCTACTCTGAGATCCTCCCGGATGACCGAGCTTCTCACCCTATCTCTAAGGGAGAGCCCGGACACCCTGCGGGGGGAACTCATTTCGGCGAATTGTATCCAGGATCTTGGTCTTTCGGTCACGACCCACAGCTCGTGACCATAGGTGAGGGTAGGAACGTAGATCGACCGGTAAATTGAGAGCTTCGCCTTTCGGCTTAGCTCCTTCTTTACCACAACAGACCGATACAAAGTCTACATCACTGTAGACGCTGCTCCGCCTGTCAATCTCCCATTCCATTCTTCCCTCACTCGTAAACAAGACTCCAAGATACTTGAACTCCTCCACTTTGGGCAGGATCTCATCCCCGACCTGGAGAGGCCATGCCACCCTTTTCTGACTGAGGACTATGGTATCAGATTTGGAGGTGCTGATTCTCATTCCAGCCGCTTCACACTCGGCTGCGAACTGCTCCAGTGAGAGTTGGAGGGCACGGCTTGATGAAGCCAACAGAACCACATCATCTGCAAAAAGCAGAGATGCAATACTGAGGCCACCAAACCGGACCCCCTCTACGCCTCGGCTGCGCCTAGAAATTCTGTCCATAAAAGTTATGAACAGAATCGGTGACAAAGGGCAGCCTTGGCGGAGTCAACCCTCACCGGGAACGAGTCTGACGCTGCTCCTCCTGAATCTGAGATTCGACTTCACGATGGACCCTCCTCTCCAGCACCCCTGAATAGACCTTACCAGGGAGGCTGAGGAGTGTGATCCCCCTGTAGTTGGAACACACCCTCCGATCCCCCTTCTTTCACCACCACAGTTTGCCAATCCAGAGGCACTGTCCCCGATGTCCACGCGATGTTGCAGAGGCGTGTCAATCAGGACAGCCCCACAACATCCAGAGCCTTTAGGAACTCCGGCGAATCTCATCCATCCCTGGGGCCCTGCCACCGAGGACCTTTTTAACTACCTCGGTGACCTCAAACCCAGAGATAGGAGAGCCCGCCTCAGAGAACCCACACTCTGCTTCCTCATGGGAAGGCGTGTCGGTGGAATTGAGGAGGTCTTCGAAGTATTCTCCCCACCGACTCACAACGTCCCGAGTCGAGGTCAGCAGCGCCCCATCCCCACTATACACAGTGTTGGTGGTGCACTGCTTTCCTCTCCTGAGACGTCGGAGGGTGAACCAGAATTTCCTCGAAGCCGTCCGGAAGTCTTTCTCCATGGCCTCACCGAACTCCTGCCATACCCGAGTTTTTGCTTCAGCGACCACCAGAGCTGCATTCCGCTTGGCCAGCCGGTACCCATCAGCTGCCTCAGGAGTCCCACAGGCCAAAAAGGCCCAATAGGACTCCTTCTTCAGCTTGACGGCATCCCTCAGCGTTGGTGTCCACCAACGAGTTCGGGGATTGCCGCCACGACAAGCACCGACCACCTTACGGCCACAGCTCCGGTCGGCCGCCTCAGCAATGGAGGCGCGAAACATGATCCACTCGGACTCGATGTCCCCCGCCTCCCCCGGAACATGAGCAAAGTTCTGTCGGAGGTGGGAGTTGTAACTCCTTCTGACAGGGGATTCTGCCAGACATTACCAGCAGACCCTCACAATACGTTTTCGCCTGCCACGTCCCCCGCCATTGGAACCAACTCACCACCAGGTGGTGATCAGTTTCCGCCCCTCTCTTCACCCGAGTGTCCAAGACATGCGGCCGCAAGTCCGATGACACGATCACAAAGTCGATCATCAAACTGCGACCGAGGGTGTCCTGGTGCCAAGTGCACATGTGGACAGCCTTATGCTTGAACATGGTGTTCGTTATGGACAATCCGTGACGAGCACAGAAGTCCAATAGCAGAACACCACTTGGGTTCTGATCGGGGGGGCCGTTCCTCCCAATCACGCCCTTCCGGGTCTCACTGTCATTGCCCACGTGAGCATTGAAGTCCCACAGCAGAACAATGGAGTCCCCAGCGAGAGCGCTCTCCAGCACCCCCTCCAAAGACTCCAAAAAGGGTGGGTACTCTGAACTACTGTTTGGTCCATAGGCACAAAAAACAGTCAGGACCCGTCCCCCCACACGAAGGCGGAGGGAGGCTACCCTCTCGTCCACGGGGGTGAACCCCAATGTACAGGCGCCAAGCCGGGGGGGCAATTAGTATACCCACACCTGCTCGGCGCCTCTCACCGTGGGCAACTCCAGAGTGGAAGAGAGTCCAACCCCTCTCGAGAGGACTGGTACCAGAGCCCAAGCTGTGTGCGCAGGCGAGTCCGATTATATCAAGTCGGGACTTCTCGACCTCACACACCAGCTCTGGCTCTTTCCCTGCCAGAGAGGTGACATTCCACGTCCCTAGAGCCAGCTTCTGTAGCCGGGGATCGGATCGCCAAGCTCCCCGCCTTCAGCCACCGCCCAGCTCACACTGCACCCGATCCCTATGGCCCCTCCCACAGGTGGTGAGCCCATGGGAATGTATACAAGTTCAAAAGTCTCTAAGGTTAGCGGAGTTTATTTATTTTTATTTTGGAAAGCAATATATATCCCTATCAATAAAGTAGTACAACCACTACCAACACGTTTTATGTATCTGTTTGATGTACTGTATTCAATAGATTTATGATGTACGGTCATGATCGGTCAAGACAGTACACTTTTTTTTTTTTTTCCCTGAATTGTGACTGTCTGACATGAAACGTCTCACCTGTTCCTGTTTTAGGTCAATTGGGATTTACAAAACTATTTCTAAACACTGGAATAATGAGGATATGAGTTTTGGTGTTTTTTTTGTTTTTTTTGTTTTAATTTAAAGATAAATATATAAAATAGACAATACAGTCATGGTCCCGTGAGGTGCCAATGTTTTGAGCCATGACTCTATGTGATAATCAACATTATGTTTTACATATCTAGACTACTACGGTATCTTTAATTCAACTGTGGTCAATTTAAAGGTTTTATGTGCTGCAGATACTCATTCAGGACCATGGCAAACACTATTTTCCGTATTGGGGGCTACACGATATTCCCTCTGGCGACAGCGATTTGGGACTGCCTCGTGGATGACCTAATGGCTGTGCCCACCACAGAGGAGTGGAAGAAAATTGTTGAGAGGTTTGAGGAGTGGTGGGATTTTCCTTTCTGCTGTGGAGCACAGGATGTGAAGCATGTGGTCCTCCAAGCCCTTTCCAACTCCGGATCCCAGTTCTACAATTTAAGCGGCACCCACACATTCTTCAAAATTCCTGCAATATTACTTTATCAGCACCAAAATTATTGCACCTATTTGTATACACAACGTCGACAACTCATTTGCATATCATAATAAACATTGTCTACTTATATACAGTATTTTATCCATGATATATTGTATTTAATTGATTGTATTATATTGTGAGGCAATAAAGCATCACTTTTGAAATAGCTACACTGTAAAATGTAGGGGCTACATTTAGCAGGTAACCAAACAAAACTGTTTGTACACGGCAGTTAAATACTGAACTAAATCTGACGACATGACATCATGACATAAGGTGAGGCACATAAGGTTGTTTATGTATGTAACAACTATTTTTGCCTGGAAAATGTAAAAGATAAAAATTTGTGAAATAAAGTGGTTTTATAAAAAATAAAAATAAAATTAAACATCCATCTAGAAAGAACAACAACAAAAAAACTATAAAAGCAGGAATCCTTCCTGGAAAAGATTGCCACCCGGACATTATTGATCCAATTGGTCAACATTTTGATTAAATGTGCTCTGTTTACACATTAATTTATGAATATGAAAGTTTACATATTCCTTCCACTCTAGTGGCAATCTTTTCAAGCAAGGAGTCATGCTTGTCATGAATAGCGTATCCTTGCAGTGATGTCGCGGTGGAGGAACATTTGTACGCTCATTCAGGAGACGGAGAAGATGCTCCTCAATATCCTCCTCAATTCCTCTGCTCCGTTTACAATTTCCTTTATGAAATTGAAACAATATTTTGTGATATAAACCACTCAAGGTTATATGTTTAAATTATATAATTTTAAAATTTTATTTTGGGTGCCTTTCATGTCACTTAATGTCACCTACACTGGGTTAAAACAATATAAAATTAATACATTAACAATAAAATACAGCAACATAGTACACAAGAATCAATAATAGATAAGTAGTTAAACCCAAACCATTTATGATTATAACCTAAAATATGGAATTTCAAGCCCAGACCAAAAAAAAAAAAAAAAAAAAAGCCCAGACAAAAATAAATAAAAATGTAGACAAAAGGAACAGTATGGAAAACAGTACCACTCATTGTGAAAAGCATACCATAATTGCATATACAGGTAGTACACTTGTACCCTACAAAATTCAATCAAAATGTTTTATGATCATACCCCCAGGTGGGGCAGAGGCAGCAACCTCCTGTTCTCCTTGACCCTCCTCCTGTTTCCCCTCATCTGTCCGATAAAGTTAATCTGAAAAATAGAAATAAATAGTGTGTGTCTGTGTAATCAGGTGGCCGGTGGTTGTGCTAAAGCTCTGGCTAATGCTATTGCTATCTTGGTTCAAAGTTCAACAGCTGTAAACAAGTAAATAAATAAATACACTTACCAGGTATGCCAGCTTTCTTCATTCATGATTTTCCAAGCCTGCTCCTTTCTAGCTCGATCCCGGTACTGATAACATGTGTCAAACAGCTGCTCCCACAGACTGCAACAATCACCTCCTCCATTTTCCTCTGTACAGGACGCTGTGTGTGTGAGACGTAGCCCATTCTCGATGCTGATTGGCTGTTACGATGCAAATCTGGCTTGAAGTTCAGCTCGTCCCAGCTTCAAGCGTTCGGGCGGAGGAGGCGAATTTGCGTGTGCCCGCCCCACTCGCGCCACGTCATACGCCCCGCATGGATTCACATCTATCTGCGCAAACTGTATTGACATTCTATGTAATCACGCCGCATGAAACGCCCAAAACACGTCCGGTGGGAACGTAGAATTAGAGTTTTCAATTAATCTACCATGCATGTTGTTGGAATGTGGGAGGAAATCGGAGTACCTGGAGAAAACCCATGCAGCCACAGGGAGAACATGCAAACTCCACACAGGCGAGGGCAGATTTGAACCCGGGTCCTCAGAACTGTGAGGAGGATGTGCTAACCAGTCATCCACCTTCTCGCCGGCAGAGAAGATGAGTGGCAAATTCTACAACTGTACGATAGTCTCCTAAATCGACCTTCACAAAGGTTACCTCCAGGTTCCCCTGCACCTGGACAGTGGTAACCTCACCACCTTTGTGACCTCCAGGTCTTTCACTACACCGTATCATCCTCTTTGAACTCAGCTCCGCCCCCAGCTGCTTTAAAAAAAATCATGGCCACCTTCTCTGCTGGCGTCCCAGGTGTAGTTGTAGACCTGGATGACATCGTTGTGCATTGTGCCTCGACCGTCTTACACAGTGACCACCTCTTCAGGGTACTCAATATATTGACCAGCCAGTGTATAATCGCAGCAACTGTCATCAAGTTTATGGGGGTTTTCCTCACTGATGAAGACCTCAGCCCACTATACTTAATTATTGATGCTGTGTTGGGCCTGCTGTGAGCCGTAGTACTGCGACAGTGTGTCGTCAGTGTCGTAAAGTGACACAAGTGTTGTGATGGTTGGTGCTGTTGGTGAAACAAATAAAGTTATTGTTACCACAGTTTTTGTCCTAACAACATTGGACATAACTTGGCCTGTTAATTTCAATTGTTTTGAAATTCTTCAGCACCTTTCACATGCAATAACATCCAGGACCTGATTGATAACCAGTACTGGGCACTCACAGTGTGTCAAGTAGTGCCTGATGATAGAATCGCTGTTTTCAACACCGAATAGCTTTTGAGTAGTTAAGATACTTTCGTGATTGCATAGCGTGATAGCATTCACAGAAGCTACACTTCCCCCGGCAGATCTTGAACTTTAATGACTCTCTTCCGTTTGACATCATGCATCTATCCTCCTGGTGGTTGTGATGTAAAAACAAATATAGCAGCGCAGGATGGAAAGCGTGTGGCTGGAGACAATGTGACTTATTGAGTCCTCACAAAACAGTATGAGCATCCAAAGAATAAGTGGTCCAGATTTAACAACGTCCGCCACCAGCAACGTTAACCTACAGAGTGTCGGTGGAAATTCCGCTACTGTGGGTCAAAGATGCAGGAGAGGTGGAAAGTGGGTTCTTAGGTAGAAAAAGAAGAGGAAAGCCCAGAGCCTAAAACTGAATGTGGGGACTTTGAATGTTGGGACTATGACAGGAAAAGCTCGGGAGTTGGTTGACATGTTGATAAGGAGAACGGTAGATATATTGTGTGTCGAGGAAAGGTAGTAAGGCTAGAAGTTTAGGGGCGGGGTTGAAATTATTTTACCATGGTGTAGATGGGAAGAGAAATGGGGTTATTTTAAAGGAAGAGTAGGCTAAGAATGTCTTGGAGGTGAAGAGTATCAGATTGAGTGATGAGGCTCACACTTGAAATTGTTATGTATAATGTGATTAGTGGCTATGCTCTACAGGTAAGATGTGACCTACAGGTGAAATGGAAATTCTGGAAGGAGCTATACAAAGTAGTTCTGAGCATCCCAGAGAGAACGATAGAGCGAGAGAGCGAGAGAGAGAGAGAGAGAGAGAGAGAGAGAGAGAGAGCCGTGATTGGTGCAGATTGTAATGGACATATACAAATAGGGGTGATGAAGAAGTGATGGGTAGGTTTGGCATCCAGGAAAGAAACAATGGGGGGACAGATGGTGGTACACTTTGCAAAAAGGATGGAAATGGCTGTCGTGAACAATTTCTTTCAGAAGAGGCAGGAACATATGGTGGCCTCCAAGAGCGGAGGTAGAAGCATGCAGGTGGATTATATCTTCTGCAGACAATGTAATCTGAAGGAGGCTACTGACTGTAACGTAGTGGTAAGGGAGAGTGTGGCAAGCGGGTTGTTAGGCAGAAAGAGAGGAGGAAAGCACATAGCCTAGAACTGAATCTGGGGACTTTGAATGTTGGGAGTATGACAGGAAAATCTCAGGAGTTGGTTGACATGATTAGGAGAAAGATTGACATTGTTTGTCTCGGAGAGCAGGTGGAAAGGCAGAAACGCGAGAAGTTTAGGGGCGGTGTTTAAATTATTTTACCATGGTGTAGCTGGGAAAAGAAATGGAGTCGGGGTTATTTTAAAGGGAGAGTTGGCTAAGAATGTCTTGGAGGTGAAAAGAGTATCAGATCGAGTGATGAGGCTAAAAGTTTAAATTGAGGGTGTTATGTATACTGTGATTAGCGGCTGTGCCCCACAGGTAGGATGGGACCGAGAGGTGAAAGAGAAATTCTGGCAGGAACTAGATGAAGTAGTATTGAGCATCCCAGACAGAGAGAGAGTCTTTATTGATGTTGATGTTGAGAAAGGAAATGGGTGATGAAGAAGTGATGGGTAAGTTTGGCTTCGAGGAAAGGAACTTGGAGGGACAGATGGTGGTAGACTTTGCCAAAAAGATGGAAATGGGTGTAGTGAACACTTTTTTCCAGAAGAGGCAGGAACATAAAGTGTCCTACAAGAGCGGAGGTAGAAGCATGTAGGTGGACTACATCTTGTGCAGACGATGTAATCTGAAGGAGGTTACTGACTGCAAGGTTCTGATAGGGGAGAGTGTTAGACAGCATAGGATGGTGGTGTGTAAAATGACTCTGGTAGTGGGGAGGAACATTAAGAAGACAAAGGCAGAGCAGCGAACTATATGGTGGAAGCTGAGAAACGAAGAGTGCTGTGCGTTTTTTCAAGAAGAGGTGAGACAGGCTCACGGTGGACAGGAGGAGATTCCAGAAGACCACTACATCCAACATGATCAGAGAGAGAGGCAGGACAGTACTTGGTGTATCTTCTGGTAGGAAAGGTGAGGAGACTGGGTGGTGGTACCCCAAAGTACAGGAAATCATACAAGGAAAGAGGTTAGCTCAGAAGAAGTCGGACAGTCGGGACACTGAGAGGACTGAGGAGAGGAGAAAGGAATACATGTAAATGCTACGTAGGGCGAAGGTAGAGGTGGAAAAGGCCAAGCAAGCGGCATATGATGACATATATGCCAGGTTGGACACTAAAGAAGATGCCTGAGGAAATGAGGAAAAGTGTGCTGGTGCCAATTTTTAAGAACAAAGGTGATATGCAGAGCTGTGGGAACTATAGAGGAATAAAGTTGATGAGCCACACAATGAAGTTATGGGATAGAGTAGTGTAGGATAGACACAGGACAGACAATTTATGAGGAACAGTATGGTTTCATGACAAGAAAGAGTATCAGAGATGCATTATTTGCCTTGACGGTGTTGATGGCGAAGTACAGAGAAGCTACATTGTGTCTTTGTAGATCTAGAGAAAGCCTATGACAGAGTACCTTGAGAGGAACTGTGGTACTGCATCCGGACGTCTGGAGTGGCAGAGAAATAGGTTAGAATAGTACAGGGCATGTATGAGGACAGTACCCTGCGATTGGCTAGCAACCAGTTCAGGGTGTACCCCACCTCTCGCCCCAAAATAGCTGGAATAGGCTCCAGCACGCTCACGACCCTAGTGAGGATAAGCGGTATGGAAAATGGATGGATGCAGAACAGCGCTGAGTTGTGGTAGGTGTGACACAAGAGTTTAAGGTGTAGGTGGGACTACATCAGGGATCAGCCCTGAGTCCCTTCCTGTTTGCACTGGTGATGGATCGTCTGACAGATGAGTTTATATTGGAATCCCCGTGGACTAGAGGATTAGAGACAGTGGCACTTAAGAGACAACAGTAAGCAGAGCTGGAGGTGGCGCAAATGAAGATGTTGAGGTTCGCTCTCGGAGTGACCAGGTTGGATAAAATTAGAAATGAGCTCATCAGAGGGATGGCCAAGGTTAGATGTTTTGGTGACAAAATTAGAGAGAGCAGACTTTGATGGTTTGGACATATCCAGAGGATAACAATAGTGAGTATATTGGTAGAAGGATGATGAGGATAGTGCTGCCTGGCAAGAGAGCTCGAGGAAGACCAAAGATAAATTTGATAGATGTAGTGACGGAAGACATGATGGCAGTTGGTTTTACAGAGGGGGATGGAGTATATAGGCTTCCATGGAAAAGGATGGCATACTGGGCGAGCCCTAATGGGGCAAGTCGAAAAGAAAAGAAGAAGGTAGGAAAAATGAGAAGACACACGTAGCTAAAAAAGTATAACTGTGTTTTTTACTCAGAAATATTCAGATTTTCTGAAAAACTACATTTACACACTATTTTTGATTTGTGAACTATCTCGGCATGGACGAGTGGAAGGATCCATTATTCGGCTTTTTCTCATCCTCCGTAACCATGTGTGTCATGCATTGCAAGAACAGGACTGTATCTAAGTTTTGTTGCTCTTAATTAACCCTTATAATTGCTCCTATGAAAAGGAAAATACTAGCATTAGTGCTATTAGGAAGCAAATTCCAGTAAAATAAAAGACAGAAGTAATTACGAAGACATGAAGTTGGCGTTCTTTTGTGACGACGTTGTGCAGTTTGGTGAAATCTATCATCTGTACTATTGTCATAATAATGAATATAATTTGTATTGCTCTTTCTTAACATTCAATGAGACTTAACATACAGTCGGTGCACACAAAGAGAGAGACATACGTTCATCCATTTTCTACACCGCTTATCCTCACTTGGGTCGCAAGTATGCTGGAGCCTATTCTAACTAACTGCGGGCGAGAGGCTGCGTACACCCTGAACTGGTTGCCAGCCAATTGCAGGGCACATATCAACAAACAACCATTCACAACTCACATTCATACCTATGGACAATTTAGAGTCTTCAATTAACCTAACGTGCATGTTTTTGGGATGCGGGAGGAAACCGGAGTACCCAGAGAAAACCCACGCAGGCACAGGGAGAATTTGCAAACAGGATTGATCACATTCACATCACATTCACCATAGAAACCAATGCAGCACGACATTTGCCAGGTGGGAGGCCACCATTTTGTACCATGAGGTAAACAGTACTGTATGCTAAAAGGCTAAGATGTCGCGTAGTGATTTGCTCGGGAACATGTGTTCTTTCTTCGTAATGAAGTGTGTTTTCGCTTAATTCTATATTTTAATCTTCAGTTTTTATTTTTTTCAAAAAATTAAAATATGGTAAATATAACTTATTTTTGGGGCTGGAAAAGATTAATTGCTTTTCCATTCATTTCAATGGGAAATTTAACTTCATGTGTGAAAACACTTCGGCTTGCAAAAGGTGTCACGAAATGAATTAATATTCATCTTACATTTGATGACTAAGCTAAATTTAATAGAGGCGAATGATGTCCACATCTGCAACAATAATACATATTTGTGTAGAACACATGTACAGGCTAGTTATGTTAAGAAGAACAGAGTGCTGTCACTGCATTAGTCCATACATTGATATTGCAGTGGTAATAAGAAGCATGATTATACAGAGATTTCAGAATAAAGTGTTCATTTGTACCCCAAAAGTACAATTATTCATTTTATACATGTAGTTTTTCTTTATCAAGGTTTTACTCAACTGAAGTAAGTATCTTTGAAGTAGTTTAGCTACATTTGTCATACATAGTGGGTAGCTTCAGTTAAGTGAAGCAACATTTACCGTAGAATAGCTTGTAGGTTAACTCACTACATTTTCCAAGTAGTTTGCCCAACACTTAGTAACAAACTTTGAGGTGATGCTAAAGCAATATCCACTACCCCACTATGCCGCATAAAAGCAGTTATAATGTCAAAATGTGAAAATTCCTTGATCTATACATTTACATGGATATTTTTACGTTTTATGAGTTTGCCTTGGGACCATGTCCTACCCATGAATGTTTTTGAAGAATGTTTTGAAATTCTTCCTGTTAACGAACTAAAGAAACAAATGTTGATTCAAACACAACCCTTGCTCTTCACGCAGTTCACACTTGTTAGATGTAATTTACAATAAACTGGAGAAATTTCACCTTCCTTGAAAATCCCTTTAAGTGAAGACAATCCATTTAAGGATTATGTGCTTTGGAGTGACAAGAGGTTGAGTTGTTTGACCACTGTAAAATAATAGGTGTGGAACACGCTCACATGTACTCTATCTCTCGCTTAACACATTTCTCTACCAAAACTGGATTAATACCTTAGGTGTGAATTTTGAATTCCTGAATAGTTGGCAGTCTGTAAGCAGTTAGTAAATTTGTGGGTAATTGGTTTGGATTGTGTGTGATTGGAAAGCGTGTGTTGTGGGTACTTTTTGAATGCCCCATTATCCCTGAAGGACTTCTTATCCCAACCTCACTTCACCCCATACCTTCGATATTCCTACCAAGTCCCCACACTAGGCTTCTGTTGTACATGAACAGAGACAGAAATTTCATTCATGAATGTGAGCTGCACAGTTCCATCCATCCATCCATCCATCCATTTTCTGAGCCGCTTCTCCTCACTAGGGTCGCGGGAGCTGCACAGTTCCTGTGGTGTTAAATAGAGGGAGTGCCTCTGGTTCAATTACTGTTAAATAGAAAGTGGATGAGGCATAATTGAAAGTGACAAAAGCAAGCTGTGTGCACTTGGGCTGTGGAGGAGCCTCTTTCAGTCAAAAAAAAACACTCTGGTAGAGGTGCTATCTATTCATCCAACTATCTGTCCATCCATGCGTCAGTCTGTCCGTGTGTCCATCCATTCCATAAAGCAACTTTACAATCATATCTCTGGATATTTGTATTTGGGTGTGAGTAACGTTACAACCAAACCACTCTCCAATTACATTTGTAAAACAACAATAAAAAGTCCATTTAAATCAAGGTAGGCGGCACGGTGGCCGACTGGTTAGCGCGTCAGCCTCACAGGTCTGAGGACCCGACCCCGCCTCCTGCTCGATGATAGCTGGGATAGGCTCCAGCACGCCCGCGACCCTAGTGAGGAGAAGCGGCTCAGAAAATGGATGGATGGATAAATCAAGGTAGAGTAAAATAAAACGAAAAGTGATGAATGACTGCTTTCACTATGGCAGGTATCTGTCTGACAGCCGTTTGATGAGATGAGCCGAGCATTGAGCTTGTCTAAGCCCAGTGACTGGCCTCACTCTCTATCCCATAAACTGCTTGGGGTCTGACGGAGTGATCCGGAGTCCCTCCCTCAAACCTCCACCTTTGACTGAACTAGCAGCTGGAATACTAAATATTGAATACCTTCATCCCTCATAAATTGTGCTCCTTCCCACCCATGCATATTGGATGCCTTTCACAACTTGTGGCATCATCCAACTATTGAATATGAAATAAATTGTGTGGCAAATAATCAACACCAATGGTGATATATGGCTTATATTTACATCCATCCATCCAGTTTCTGAACCGCTTCTCCTCACTAGAGTCGCGGGCGTGCTGGAGCCTTTCCCAGTTAACATCGGCCAGGAGGCAGGGTACACCCTGAACTGGTTGCCAGCCAATCGCAGGGCACATACAAACAAACAACCAGTCACACTCACAGTCACACCTACGGGCAATTTAGAGTCTCCAATTAATGCATGTTTTTGGGATGTGAGGGGAAACCAGAGTGCCCGGAGAAAACCCACGCAGGCACGGACGGAACATGCAAACTCCACACAGGCGGGGCCGGGGATTGAACCCGGGTCCTCAGAACTGTGAGGCTGACGCTCTAACCAGTCGCCCACCGTGCCGCCCCTTATATTTTACAGTATATCTCAAATGAAAATGCAGATGGCAGCAAGATGGACAAGTGGTCAGCATGTCTGGCTCACTCTTCTGAGGTTCAGTGTTCTAATTTGGACTTCCTTGTGTGGAGTTTGCATCTTCTCTATGTGTTTGCTTGGGTTTTCTGTGTGTACCTCAGCTTCCTCCCACACTCCAAAAACATGCATGTGTAAGGTTAATTGAAGACTAATTGTCCATAGGCAAATGTGAGTGTGAATGGTTCTTTGTCTGTACTGTGCCCTGCGATTGGCTGGCGATCAGTCCAGGGTTACCCCGGGTCTCGTCCCCCGCAAAATGTAGGAAGGTCCAAATCTCAGACAAATGCGTCAGGAAGGACATCCGACTTAAAACTTTGCTAAACAAATATAAGCGTTCATCCAAAGAATTCCATACCGGATCGGTCGTGGCCTGGGTTAACAACGTCCGCCACCAACGAGTTAACCGACGTGGCGTCGGTGTAAATTCAGCAATGGTAGGTCGAAGATGAAGGACAGGTGGAAGGTGGGTTTATGCTCCATTCCCACCGGATGCGAAAGAGCGCTTCGCCTAGCATCCCTTGCTTGAGTTTGATCGTGGGAGTAAAAAATACACATTGAATGCGCATTCGCTTCATTAGCGCTGTAAACGCGGAAGAGGAGTGGCTTCTCCTCCGGGAGGCGAAGAAAGCATTTTCCCCTGCCACACATGAGCAGCAATAGATGACGATTTAACCTGTATTGTGGCTCTGTACTCGTTGCGGAAGTCCAAACGTCTTCGGAATGCCAAATGCCGCCGTCCACAACACCATCCAGAAGTGCACGCAGCTTGGTGAATTTCACCGCCTTCTCCAGGAGCTGCTTCTGGATGACTGTAGCTTCCAGTGCTACATGAGGCTAACCTGTGCCCACTTTGACGACCTGTTGGCTGAAATCGGTCACAGAATTTCCCAAAAAAAACTACTAAACTACAGGCGGTCCATCTCAGCTGACACTAACTAAATATTGGAATAATGAGGATATGAGTTTTTTTCTTTATAGATAAATATACGAAATAGAAAATACAGTCATGGTCCCGTGAGGGGACAATGTTTTCAGTCATGACTGTATTTAATATCATCCTTATGTTTTATGCATCTCGACTACTACAGTATCTTTAAAACAGCTGTGGTCAATTGAAAGGTTTTATGTCCTGCAGGTACTCATTCAAGACCATGGCAAACATTTTCCGTGTTGGGGGCTCCACGATATTCCCTGATGTGGCAACAGCGATTTGGGACTTCCTCGTGGATGACTTCATGGCTGTGCCCACCACAGAGGAGTGGAATAAAAATGTTGAGAGGTTTGAGGAGCGGTGGGATTTTCTTTTCTGCTGTGGAGCACGGGATGGGAAGCACGTGATCCTCCAAGACCCTGACAACCAAGACCCTGACAACTCCAGGATCCCAGTTCTACAACTTAAGACCAGTTCTACAACTTAAGAGCAACTTAAGAGACATTTCTTCAAAATTTCTGCAATATTACTTTATCAGCACCAAAATTATTGCACCTATTTGTATACACAATGTCAAGTCATTTGCATATCATAACAAACATTGTCTGATTATATGCAGTATTTTATCCATGATATATTGTATTTAATTGATTGTATTATATTGTGAGGCAATAAAGCCTAACTTTTGAAATAGCTACACTGTAAAATGTATGGACTGCATTTAGCAGGTAACCAAACAAAACTGTTTGTACGTGGGAGTAATATACTGAACTAAACTAGACGACATGACATAAGGTAAGGCATATAAGGTTGTTTATGTATGTAATGACTAATTTTGTCTGAAAAATGTAAAAGACAAATATTTGTAAAATAAAGTAGATTGATTCCCCCCCCCCAAAATAAACTTTTAAACTAACCATCTGTCTAGAACAAAATTATTTAAAAAAAAAAAAAAAAAAGCCTGAATCCTTCCTGGAAAAGATTGCTACCCAGACATTATTGATCCAATTAGTTCAAATTTAGAGAAAATGTGCTCTGTTCATACATTAATTTATGAATTTGACAGTTAACATATTCCTGCCACTCTAGTGGCAATCGTTTCAAGGAAGGAGTCATGTTTGTCATGAACAGCGTATCCTTGCAGTGAGGTCACGGTGGAGGAATGTTTGTACGGTCCTTCTGTAGACGGAGAAGATGCTCCTCAATATCCTCCTCAATTCCTCTGCTCCATTTACATTTTCCTGTATGAAATAGAAACAGACTGCACGGTGGATGACTGGTAAGGGCGTCAACCTCACAGTTCTGAGGACCGGGGTTCAATCCACGGCCCCACCTGTGTGGAGTTTGCATGTTCTACCCGTGCCTGCGTGGGTTTTCTCCAGCCACTCCGGTTTCCTCCCACATCCCAAAAACATGCATTGTTGGAGACTCTATAGATGGAATAGATAGGTAGTTAAACCTTTTATGACTATAACCAAAAATATTGAATTTAAAGCCCAGATAAAAGTAAAAAAAATAACCCAAAAGGAAAGGTATGGAATACAGTTATAATAATTGTGAAATACATACCATAATTGCATATACAGGTAGTACAGCACGCTAATTCAGTCCAAATGTTTTATGTACCTACCCCTAGGCATTCTTTGAGGTGGGGTAGAGGCAGCAGCCTCCTGTTTCCCCTCATCTGTCCGCTAAAGTTAATCTGTAAATAGAAATATATAGTGTGTATCTGTGTATACAGGTGGCCGGTGGTTTTGCTAAAGCTCTGGCTAATGTTATTGCTATCTTGGCTCACATTTCAACAGTAAAAAAGTAAATTAATAAATATACTCACCAGGTATGCCAGCTTTCTTCTGCAGTATATTTTAATAGTAACACAATCAGAGTTCCTTTGCACAGGACAAATGGTGGGAGACCTGTATTCACTCCAACTATCTTTTCTTTGTACTTCTACATCAAAGGACATCCTTTAACCAGTTATATGGATATTGGGGATTTCCTGCTCGTCCTTGACAGAAACCTGTCTGGTATTTACAACCGGGGCCAGGTCTTCAAAGAGGACTGTTTTTTCATTACCGCAGAAAAGGGCCACAGGGGGGGGGGGGGATATTGACGAGAGTAATCAGAATCAGAATCATCTTTATTTGCCAAGTATGTCCAAAACACACAAGGAATTTGTCTCCGATAGTTGGAGCCGCTCTAGTACAACAGACAGTCAATTTACAGAACACTTTGGAGACATAAAGACATTGACAAAAAACAATTGTGCAAAAAGATGCAGAGTCCTCTAGCACTAAGAGCAGTTCGAATGACTAATATTGCAATAGTCCGGTGCAATGACCATTGTGCAAAGGGCGCTGAGACTTCAAGGAGTGTATGCGGTTTAAAGTGACGAGTAGTGCGTTCATCTGGGACAATGTTGGTTGTGCAAATGTTACAGATACTCCTCAATCAGTGTGCAAATGGAGCAGATGCTACTCTGGCATGAGTGGCCAGTATATGCAAATAGTACAGCATGGCGAGACAACTACAGTGAGTGCACAAGTAATACATAATTGGCCCCACAGAAATGTGACAACGAACTCAAGTCAAAAAATTTCCAGCTTGTTGTAATGGAATTATAGGTTAGGTGTTTAAGAAGTTGATCGCAAGAGGGAAGAAGCTGTTGGAATGTCTACTAGTTCTAGTTTGCGTTGATCGTTAGCGCCTACCTGAGGGAAGGAGCTGGAAGAGCTGGTGACCGGGGTGCAGACGGTCCGAGACGATTTTGCACGCCCTTGTCTTAGTTCTGGCAGCGTGCAAGTCCTCAATGGTGGGTAGGGGGGTACCGACAATCCTTTCAGCAGTTTTGATTGTCCGTTGCAGTCGGAGTTTGTCCTTTTTTGTAGCAGCACCAAACCAGACTGTGATGGAGACACCAGCAGGCGAGTGCGAGTCCAAATATGGTCATGAGGAACGGCCGTCTCACGGGTTCCCCCAAGGAGGGGCTAATTCCACGCCCAGAGAATTAAACCTTGATAAACTGAGATCCAGGGGTTTTCGGGGGCTTTTTCGTCGTTCTGGCAATGTAAGCAGCTGTTATGACACTAAGGCTTGTTCAATAAATCAAATTAGCCCAAACGCCAAGTGTCTCGAAGTCTTCATTCATCCAATGAATGAAGATCCTCCCGGATGACCGAGCTTCTCACCCTCTCTCTAAGGGAGAGGCCGGACACCCTGCAGAGGAAACTCATTTCGGCCGCTTGTATCCGGGATCTCGTTCTTTCGGTCACGACCCACAGCTCATGACCATAGGTGAGGGTAGGAACGAAGATCGACCGGTAAATTGAGAGCTTCGCCTTTCGGCTTAGCTCCTTCTTTACCACAACGGACCGATACAAAGTCCGCATCACTACAGACGCTGCACCGATGCGCCTGTCGATCTCCCGTTCCATTCTTCCCTCACTCGTGAACAAGACCCCAAGATACTTGAACTCCTCCACTTGGGTCAGGATCTCATCCCCGACCAGGAGAGGGCATGCCACCCTTTTCCGACTGAGGACCATGGTCTCAGATTTGGAGGTGCTGATTCTCATCCCAGCCGCTTCACACTCGGCTGCGAACTGCTCCAGTGAGAGTTGGAGCTCACGGCTTGATGAAGCCAACAGAACCACATCATCAGCAAAAAGCAGAAATGCAATACTGAGGCCACCAAACCGGACCCCCTCTACGCCTTGGCTGCGCCTAGAAATTCTGTCCATAAAAGTTCTGAACAGAATCGGCGACAAAGGGCAGCCTTGGCAGAGTCCAACCCTCACCGGGAACAAGTCCGACTTACTGCCGGATATGCGGACCAAACTCTGACTCCGGTCGTACAGGGACCGAACAGCCCGTATCAGGGGGTTTGGTACCCCATACTCCTGAAGCACCCTCCACAGCACTCCCCAAGGGACATGGTCGAACGCCTTCTCCAAGTCCACAAAACACATGTAGACTGGTTGGGCGAACTCCCATGCACCCTCGAGGACCCTGCCGAGGGTGTAGAGCTGGTCCACTGTTCCACGGCCAGGACGAAAACCACACTGCTCCTCCTGAATCTGAGATTTGACTTCCCGACGGACCCTCCTCTCCAGCACCCCTGAATAGACCTTACCAGGGAGGCTGAGCAGTGTGATCCCCTGTAGTTGTAACACACCCTCCAGTCCCCCTTCTTAAAAAGGGGGACCACCACCCCAATCTGCCAATCCAGAGGCACTGTCCCCGATGTCCACGCGATGTTGCAGAGGCGTGTCAACCAGGACAGCCCCACAACATCCAGAGCCTTTAGGAACTCCGGCCGAATCTCATCCACCCCCGGGGCCCAGCCACCGAGGAGCTTTTTAACTACCTCGGTGACCTCAAACCCAGAGATAGGAGAGCCCGCCTCAGAGAACCCACACTCTGCTTCCTCATGGGAAGGCGTGTCGGTGGAATTGAGGAGGTCTTCGAAGTATTCTCCCCACCGACTCACAACGTCCCGAGTCGAGGTCAGCAGCGCCCCATCCCCACTATACACAGTGTTGGTGGTGCACTGCTTTCCTCTCCTGAGACGTCGGATGGTGGACCAGAATTTCCTCGAAGCCGTCCGGAAGTCTTTCTCCATGGCCTCACCGAACTCCTGCCATACCCGAGTTTTTGCTTCAGCGACCACCAAAGCTGCATTCCGCTTGGCCAGCCGGTACCCATCAGCTGCCTCAGGAGTCCCACAGGCCAAAAAGGCCCAATAGGACTCCTTCTTCAGCTTGACAGCATCCCTCACCGTTGGGGTCCACCAACGGGTTCGGGGATTGCCGCCACGACAGGCACCGACCGCCTTACGGCCACAGCTCCGGTCGGCCGCCTCAGCAATGGAGTCGTGGAACATGGTCCACTCGGACTCGATGTCCCCAGCCTCCCCCGGAACATGAGCAAATTTCTGTCGGAGGTGGGAGTTGAAACTCCTTCTGACAGGGGATTCTGCCAGACGTTCCCAGCAGACCCTCACAATACGTTTGGGCCTGCCACGTCGGACCGGCATCTTCCCCCACCATCGGAGCAAACTCACCACCAGGTGGTGATCAGTTGACAGCTCCGCCCCTCTCTTCCCCCGAGTGTCCAAGACATGTGGCCGCAAGTCCGATGACACAACCATACTTTTGGAAGAATATTCTGTGTTTCACAACCACAAAGTCGATCATCGAACTGCGACCTAGGGTGTCCTGGTGCCAAGTGCACGTGTGGACACCCTTATGCTTGAACATGGTGTTTGTTATGGACAATCCATGACGAGCACGGAAGTCCAATAACAGAACACCGCTCGGGTTCTGATCGCGGGGGCCGTTCCTCCCAATCACCCCCTTCCAGGTCTCACTGTCATTGCCCACGTGAGCATTGAAGTCCCCCAACAGAACAATGGAGACCCCAGCGGGAGCGCTCTCCAGCACCCCATCCAAGGACTCCAAAAAGGGTGGGTACTCTGAACTGCTGTTTGGTGCATAGGCACAAACAACAGTCAGGACCCGTCCCCCCACCCGAAGGCGGAGGGAGGCTACCCTCTCGTCCACCGGGGTGAACCCCAACGTACAGGTGCCGAGCCGGGGGGCAATAAGTATACCCACACCTGCTCGGCGCCTCTCACTGTGGGCAACTCCAGAGTGGAAGAGAGTCCAACCCCTCTCGAGAGGACTGGTACCAGAGCCCAAGCTGTGTGTGGAGGCAAGTCTGACTTTATCTAGTCGGAACTTCTCGACCTCACACACCAGCTCGGGCTCCTTCCCTGCCAGAGAGGTGACATTCCACGTCCCTAGAGCCAGCTTCTGTAGCCGGGGATCGGATCACCAAGGTCCCCGCCTTCGGCCACCGCCCAGCTCACACTGCACCCGACACCTATGGCCCCTCCCGCAGGTGGTGAGCCCATGGGAGCCCATGATTCGATCCCAAAAAATAAATTAATGGATGACTTTACCGGAAATGTGAGGAACAGATAAAAAATGTTTTGAAATGTGATTAGCAGGCTAATGTGTGTAATAGTATAATCCAATGTATTACCTGCAGATAGAAAGTATCCATCAACAATGGTAACCACGAGACAAAACATGCCATTTTCTCCCCTTATTTCATCCATCCATCCATCCATCCATTTTCTGTCCCACTTCTCCTCACTAGGGTCGCGGGCTTGCTGGAGCCTATCCCAGCTATTGTTGGGCGATAGGCGGGGTACACCTTGAACTAGTCGCCAACCATTGCAGGACACATTTAAACAAACAACCATTCACACTCACATTGACACCTAAGGAAATTTATTGTCTTCAATCAACCTACTACGCATGTTTTTGGGATGTGGGAGGAAACCGGAGTACCTGGAGAAAACCCACGCAGGCGCAGGGAGAACATGCTAACGCCACACAGGCGGCAACAGGATTTCAACCCCGGTCCTCAGAACTGTGAGGCAGATGTGCTAATCAGTCACCCACCATGCCGCTCCCCTCATTTCAATGTACAAATTTTTAAAACCTAAAAACCCTAACAAGGTAAGAGGAAATGCGACTCATTTCTCTAATAGATGACTTCCTGTTTTAAGTGTCACGCTTGGTGATAATGACCTTCTACCTGGTCAAATCAAATATGTGGCACCTCCATGAGATGAGATATCAATCTCACCTTAGTTTTCAATCTTTTACTCTTTGAACACATGAGAGATGCTTATATTGACGTGTGGTGAGGTTGATGGCGTGTGAGGCATTAATATTGGAGTCCATCCATCCATCCATTTTCTGAGCTGCTTTTCAACTCAACATCCAGCAGGTCACAAAGGAACCCAGGACATCATCTAAAGAACTACAGGCGTGGCTTGGCTCACTTCAGGTCAGTGTTCATGACTCAACAATAAGGAAGAGACTGGGCAAAAATGGTATCCATGGCGAAAACCACTGCTGACCAAAAAGAACAAAGTCTTGTCTTACTTTTGCAAACTAAACATCTGAATGATTGGCAATACTTTTGGAAGAATATTCTGTGTTTCACAACCACAAAGTCGATCATCGAACTGCGACCTAGGGTGTCCTGGTGCCAAGTGCACGTGTGGACACCCTTATGCTTGAACATGGTGTTTGTTATGGACAATCCATGACGAGCACGGAAGTCCAATAACAGAACACCGCTCGGGTTCTGATCGCGGGGGCCGTTCCTCCCAATCACCCCCTTCCAGGTCTCACTGTCATTGCCCACGTGAGCATTGAAGTCCCCCAACAGAACAATGGAGACCCCAGCGGGAGCGCTCTCCAGCACCCCATCCAAGGACTCCAAAAAGGGTGGGTACTCTGAACTGCTGTTTGGTGCATAGGCACAAACAACAGTCAGGACCCGTCCCCCCACCCGAAGGCGGAGGGAGGCTACCCTCTCGTCCACCGGGGTGAACCCCAACGTACAGGTGCCGAGCCGGGGGGCAATAAGTATACCCACACCTGCTCGGCGCCTCTCACCGTGGGCAACTCCAGAGTGGAAGAGAGTCCAACCCCTCTCGAGAGGACTGGTACCAGAGCCCAAGCTGTGTGTGGAGGCGAGTCCGACTATATCTAGTCGGAACTTCTCGACCTCACACACCAGCTCGGGCTCCTTCCCTGCCAGAGAGGTGACATTCCACGTCCCTAGAGCCAGCTTCTGTAGCCGGGGATCGGATCGCCAAGGTCCCCGCCTTCGGCCACCGCCCAGCTCACACTGCATCTGACCCCTATGGCCCCTCCCACAGGTGGTGAGCCCATGGGAAGTTGATTGAGGAAATAGCAGACAGATTAATCTGGGAAGCCCTGCTGTGCCCTGAGCCCTAAAATCGCCGGGAACTTGCACTAAAATGTTAATGACAGGATATCGGTATCCCAGCTAGGGGGCCAGTTTTATGACTGGTGCGTGTGCGAAGTTTACGATAGGCAGGGCTTACGCCTGAGGATAAGAGACAGAGGTCAGGAGGGTTGCAAATCAGAGACAACTGTAAATTGGAAGACAAGAACAAAGGTTAGTTAGACTTAAAAATCTTCCACTGACTTAATTGAACAAGCTAGAAAGTAAACGGATATAAAACAAATTTAGAAGCTATGACAGAAATGCCGTTTACTGAACAGGTGACTATGGGAGGCTCGATCGTGTTAGCGTGACCTTATTGACAAGTACAAACAGTTTGTCCCCTCTCATATGCTGTTACAGCCGCGGGTCGGTCGCCGGTTTCGGCTTTGCCATGCGAGGGAAGTTCATCCCCAACAGGATAACAGAAACGAAAGCAATGCTGTAGAGCCAGGAAGGGGGGCGCAACTGTTATTATTTGTCACGAGAGACTGAGAGAGACTCTTCAACCTGATCAGAATCAGAATCAGAATCATCTTTATTTGCCAAGTATGTCCAAAACACATAAGGAATTTGTCTCCGGTAGTTGGAGCCGCTCTAGTACAACAAACAGTCAATTTACAGAACACTTTGGGGACATAAAGGCATTGACAAAAAACAATTGTGCAAAAAGATGCAGAGTCCTCTAGCACTTAGAGCAGTTCGAACGACTAATATTGCAATAGTCCGGTGCAATGACCATTGTGCAAAGGGCGCTGAGACTTCAAGGAGTGTATGCGGTTTAAAGTGACGAGTAGTGCGATCATCTGGGACAATGTTGGTTGTGCAAATGTTACAGATACTCCTCAATCAGTGTGCAAATGGAGCAGATGCTACTCTGGCATGAGTGGCCAGTATATGCAAATAGTGCAGCATGGCGAGACAACTACAGTGAGTGCACGAGTAATACATAATTGGCCCCACAGAAATGTGACAACGAACTCAAGTCAAAAAATTGCCAGCTTGTTGTAATGGAATTATAGGTTAGGTGTTTAAGAAGTTGATCGCAAGAGGGAAGAAGCTGTTGGAATGTCTACTAGTTTTAGTTTGCGTTGATCGGTAGCGCCTACCTGAGGGAAGGAGCTGGAAAAGCTGGTGACTGGGGTGCAGACGGTCCGAGACGATTTTGCACGCCCTTGTCTTAGTTCTGGCAGCGTGCAAGTCCTCAATGGTGGGTAGGGGGGGTACCGACAATCCTTTCAGCAGTTTTGATTGTCCGTTGCAGTCGGAGTTTGTCCTTTTTTGTAGCAGCACCAAACCAGACTGTGATGGAAGAACACAGGACCGATTCGATGACCGCTGTGTAGAACTGTCTCAGCAGCTCCGGTGGCACGCCGTGCTTTCTCAGAAGCCGCAGGAAGTACATCCTCTGCTGGGCCTTTTTGAGGACGGAGTTGATGTTGTTCGCCCACTTCAGGTCCTGAGAGATTGTAATTCCCAGGAACTTGAAGGTCTCGACGGTTGACACAAGCCAGCTGGACAACGTGAGGGGCAGCTGTGGCGAAGGATGCCTCCTGAAGTCCACGATCATCTCTACCGTCTTGAGAGTGTTCAGCTCCAGGTTGTGTCGCCCGCACCACAGCTCCAGCCGCTCCGCTTCCTGTCGATATGCAGACTCGTCACCGTCCTTGATGAGGCCGATGACAGTGGTGTCATCTGCAAACTTCAGGAGCTTGACAGTCGGGTTCGCTGAGGTGCAGTCGTTCGTGTAGAGAGAGAAGAGCAGCGGAGAGAGGACACAACCTTGGGGCGCCCCAGTGCTGATGCTGCGTGTGGATGAGGTGGCCTCCCCCAGCCTGACCTGCTGTGTCCTGCCCGTCAGAAAGCTGTAAAGCCACTGGCAGATGGCAGGTGAGACGCTGAGCTGGAGAAGCTTGGTTGAAAGGAGTTCAGGGATGATGGTGTTGAACGCTGATCTGAAGTCCACGAACAGGATCCTCGTGTAGGTCCCTGCACTGTCGAGGTGTTCTAGGATGAAGTGCAGTCCCATGTTGACTGCATCATCCGCAGACCTGTTCGCTTGGTAGGCAAACTGCAGGGGGTCCAGCAGGGGACCTGTGACACTCTTGAGGTGGTCCAGCACGAGACGTTCAAAGGACTTCATGACCACAGATGTCAAAGCGACAGGCCTGTAGTCATTCAGACCAGAGATTGCAGGTTTCTTGGGGACTGGAATGATGGTGGAGCGTTTGAAGCAGGATGGAACTTCGCACATTTCCAAAGATCTGTTAAAGATCTGAGTGAAGACTGGAGCGAGCTGGTCCGCGCAGACTTTGAGGCAGGATGGGGACACATGGTCCGGTCCTGTTGCTTTGTTAATCTTCTGTTGCTTGAAGATGCGTCTCACATCCTGTTCATGGATGGTTAACGCAGAAGTCAGAGGTGTGGTTGTGGTCGCGGGTGCGGCCGGGTGGGTGTGTGGAGTGAAACTGTCCTTTTCAAATCTGCAATAGAAGGTATTCAAGTCGTTGGCTAGTGTGCTATTGTTCTCAGCTTGGGGGGATCGTCGCTTGTAATTAGTCAGCGATTGGAATGCACGCCAGACTGATTTCGAGTCGTTCGCGCTAAACTGTTTTTCCAACTTTGCTGCATAGATCCTCTTTGCAATGTTAATTTCTTTAGTAAGCTGGTTTCTAGCTCGATTATACAGGGCCCTGTCCCCGCTCTGATATGCATCTTCCTTAGCTTGGCGAAGCTGCTTAAGTTTAGCAGTGAACCACGCTTGTTGTTGTTGAATGTCCGAAATGATTTTGTTGGTACACAAACCTCTTCACAGAAACTGATATAGGATGTGACAGTGTCCGTATATTCATCCAGGCTGCCAGCTGAATTTTCAAAGACACTCCAGTCTGTGCAGTCTAAACAGCTTTGAAGTTCCATCTTGGCTTCATTGGTCCACTTTTTGACTGTTTTCACTGTAGGCTTCGCACATTTAAGTTCTTGCTTGTACGTCGGTATTAAGTGAATTAAGCAGTGATCAGACGAGCCCAGGGCTGCACGAGGTATAGCACGGTATGCGTTTTTTACCGTAGTGTAGCAGTGGTCTAAAGTATTATTTTCCCTGGTAGGACAGTCGATGTGCTGCTTGTATTTAGGGAGTTCGTGGTTGAGTTTAGCTTTGTTAAAGTCCCCGAGAATAATGAGGGGTGAGTCAGGGTGTTTTTTTTCAATTTCGTTGACTTGTTCGGCGAGCGTTAGCAATGCGGCGTTCGTGTTAGCTTGCGGTGTAATATAGACTCCAGCCAGTATAAACGATGCAAACTCACGTGGCGAGTAAAATGGTTTACAGTTCAAAAACAGCGACTCCAAATGCGGGCTGCAGTGTGTGCTGAGCACCGTGACGTCCGTACACCATTTTTCGTTTATATGGAGGCATATCCCGCCGCCCTTCGTTTTTCCCGATGATTCCATGTCGCGGTCCGCTCGATGAATGTTGAAGCCGGGAAGCGTGACGGCGCCATCGGGTACAGCGTCGCAAAGCCAGGTCTCCGTGAAGCACATGGCCGCGGAACGTCCGAAGTCTTTACTGGTCTTTAACAGAAGATGAAGCTCGTCCATTTTGTTGGGTAGGGAGCGTACATTCGCGAGGTGGATCGACGGGAACGCCAATCTGTGTCCTCTCTTGCGGAGTTTCACCTGAATGATTGATGATTGCATCTATATGAAGGATGTTTCTCATGACAGAAAGAGAGCCAAGGAAAGGACTTTGTGGTGGAGACGGCGAAAGATGGAAAGACAAAGAGCAGCTGAAGGGTCCTGTGTCTCCACGTTTACCAAGCGGATTGGAACAATATGATGAAAAGTCTATTTCAGTGGGGGACAAAGTGGACACATCTAGAAGCCATCAAGGATGCTGTGTGGCTGAGGTCGGAGTCGGTCGGTGCTCAGTGGGTCGTCTGAAGATGGTGGGGACACACTTGAGGTAATTTGGTAATTGGTATTAAGCAGGTCACCTGCCCTTGAACAACAATAAATGGTAAAGGCTATGCAGTGCATATATTTACGAGTTATCAGTATAAAGATGGTTACATTTTACTTAGAGTCAGAAATCTCCCTCGTCAGTGGGGTGGGCAGAGTCACTAGATAGGATTGTGGGAGAAATTATGGCTAGAAATATTTTTGCCATTGTGGGAGTATGAGGTCATGCAGTCCTCAGATAGAATTCTACTTCAAAAATTTGTATTAAACGTCAGTAGGGGTTGAAAGAGAGAGGTCAGAAAGGAGCAGCCCTCCTACTTGATTTCACCTACCATTGGTTAATGAGTCTGTTAGTAGTTTGTTAGAAAATGCCTCACTAAGCCTCCTACGCTGCACATGTAAATATTCGATGGACCAAGACCATCTACTGTACCTCTATTGCTGGCTGACTAGGAGAACTAAAATACAGAAGTTGTCGAGTTATGTAGAGATGTGGTATTTGGGCCATATGGGGTCAACCCTCCTGACTTTGTGCTGGGGTAATAACAAGTGGGATACAAAGGGGGGCATTGATCGATTAATTAATCTGGTCCGACGTGGAAGAGGGTGACTTGATTTGAGGATTTGGCAGATGTAATATTGGAAATTAGGCAAAAAGCAATGAAGGATACCTGTAGACTGTACGAGGAATCTGGGGAAAATTATGCGCAGTGACGTGGGTGTAGAGACCGACATACTTGCAAGCCGTTTCTTGTACACTCGGAGAGTAATAATAAGAAATCAGTCGGTACCAGAGCTATTTTTAAATCGTCAATCTAGCAGGAATATCGTGGTACTGAGGAGGAAAACCACGTGTAGTGATTGTACTAGTTAGTTCAAATCGATCAACTTTCAAATACTAGTTACGTGAAGGCAGGGGAGGAGGCGGTTTCTGCCCAAACAGGAACGAGGGAAGTGGGATATGAATTGCGTTAAAAAAAAAGCCTCAGGAGGCTGCACAAGTTTCATAGCTCGCAATTACAAATTTAGATCAGCGGATTGGGTAAGCACACAAATGCTTCCAAAGGGGTTGGTTGGGAATTACGAGTCAACCTAATATATATTCTGTGTTCAGCGTTGTCTGTGGGATGTGTGAGTGGAAAATGGACTTCCAGGTCAATGTTTTTGTCTGAGAAGTCTCACTTGTCATGTCGTATTAAATGTTTATGGTTTGTGTTAAATGTTTATGGTTTGTGTTCAATGTTTATGGTTTGTGTTAAATGTTTATGGTTTGTGTTCAATGTTTATGATTTGTGTTAAATGTTTACGTTTTGTGTTAAATGTTTGTGTTGTGTTGAGTAAAAGCAGAAATGAAGCACCACTGGGTCAAATTCATTCATGTGGAGAAGGCTTTTATGCACTTTGTGGGGTCATCTGAGACTAACATCTTTATGACGACCGAGGACATTGTGACTGACAAGTGGGTAAGGTCTACACAGACTGTTGACTAACTGACCTTTGTGACGGTGTACATAAGGACACGGGGAAGACTCTGCTTTTTGACTCTGATTTGTGGACATAACTTTATTTTTCAGGACGCCCAGGAGGATGCAGTGTGACAGTGTTGATTTATTGCAGGTTATGGGAGTGCTGACTTAACGCTGATTCTTATGTGATTCTTGATCTATTGACATTCCCGCTGTTGGGAAACGTGTTAACAATGAATTATCAGTGTTAACGTGATTCATTATTTATGGAAATAATATCAATGTTTGGTGGCCATTGCCGACTTGGCCCTTCTCTGGGATATGAAGGCAGGAATTCTGGAGTCCTGGCAGGAACATCTTTTGCAGCGGTGTGATTAATTTATTAAAGGACTTGTTTGCAGGACTCGTCAGCTGGGCCTCTGCAACGGGGAAGATGACCTGTTTAAATGTGGATGGTGTTTTGTATTCCTGTTGTGTATTTGCTGGGCGAGTAGCCTCTAGGAACTTTGCTGTACTGACTCCCACCAGTAACAGCTACTGCCGGCGGACCGGAGACAGCTGTCGAAGAAGGGTGCCCGGGTAAAGTGAACACATTGATGCGTAATGTATCCGAACGGGAGGTTAGTATTCCAATTCTGAACTTTGATTCAACACTATACTGAGGTTGGAGGTTGCTAGTTTATGTAGGTTCATCACAGGAAGTTGGATGGAGGAGAGCTTAGGAAGACACTGTGCATGCATGACTGGTGGGATACAGAGTAGGACAAATATCGGAATGTCTAATACAATACTATCGAAGGAGTTCACATGATATGGTAGTAAGTACCTTAGCGTGACACTGACGGTGAGTATGATATGAGTGAGGGTAATGAATAATACGAAACAGCTATTGACACCCCTGCAGAGGTTATGATTCAAAAAGTGACAGATATATGGAAGTTGGCATGAACAATAAATATAGAGTAACGATGGTATAATGAGCTATTAGAGTCTGGGGGCTAATATGGATTTGATGACGCAGTCAGGTCCGAACTAGGGTCTCTACGAGGTACGGAACTAAAAGGGGAATGATGTGAAAAATAACGCAAAATTAAGTTACAGGACGACTGAGGGGTAAGATATTGCAAGCCGCTGCGGGTGGTTAGGGGAGTGTGCCAAGAATCCACCGAATTGGGTCAGATAAGTCAGGAGGCGCATGGGCTAGCCCATGACGCAAGGGGGGTGAGAAGTGGAAAATTAGGAAAGAAGAGGGGTTGGGGCACCTGTTAAATACATTGTAGAAGTTATCATAGATTGGCTTAGCTTGCATTAGTATTATGGACAATTTTGATGGAAAGAATTGCACGACAAATAAGTCTGCGGAAGAATAAACCTAGGGTAATACTAGTCACTGGCAAGTAAAAGAGGGACGACAGAGTCCGAGAAATTCCGCGAGGACGGCGGAGTCCTGTACGTACTAAAATTCCGTGTTTCCGTGGGTTTGTAAAAACGTTACTAGTATCGTGTGAATGTGTAAAAGTAGGAATATATAAGACAGGATTGTAAGTTACAACTGGGTTTGGAAGCAGGTGCAAGAATCCTCCGGCCCGTGTGGGTAGAAGTTTGAGGATTACCAAACCCCTGACATTCATTGTCACCCTGTCATTTTGAATAGTCAGTATTTAGGTCACTCTAGGTACAAATAAACTGACTTCCAAATTCACAAAATAAGAAAAAATAACAGTAAAACGGAGTAAAAAGAACGCTTAACGTGTAAAGACTGGAAATATGTTAAACTCCAAACCCCTTACAAAATAAAACATTTAAACACGTGGATAACCAAATACGATGTCGCTGGCCAGCTAAATTTGAAAAAATTTGTTCAACGTCGAGACGAAATAAAAGTCGACATAAAAATAATATATCAAAAATAGAAAAAGAGGGATATGACGACGTAGTCGTCTGGCTAAACATGGCGTCTAAAATAGAAAAAGGAAGTAAGAAAAAGAAGGACTGTGACATGCCTCCAAACCCCTGTGGGGTTTGGAGGCATAAAGCGATGCAAGGGGGGTATTAACACTTACGGATTAAGCAACTCCCACTACTGTGTCTGCCTCAGATGTGTAGAACTAACTGCCCTCCATATGTTGTACTGTTAGATAGCCATTTGAAAATGGGTTGGATTAAGTTTGATTTTGTTGCAAAATACTGCCAGGTGTTTTTGTTTTTCCAGGAGGGTCCGGGAGCTGTGGGGGGTCCCGCGTGTATGATCCTGGGACTAATTCTTGGACGGTGATGGTGGACAGCGGGCCCTGAGCGGAAGGGTTCGGAGTTTCTTCATCAATGACACGAGCTGTAGACCATATGGAGGGAGACCACCTTTTAGATTTTTATTTTCATTTGTGTATTTTGATATGTTTGCTTCCACAGTTATTTGTTGTGTTTTACATTGTTTTTGTTCATTTATGTCGATGTTTGTATTATTCTGTTGTGTATGTTTGACATTCGAGTCAGGGTCCCTTTGGGTGACTTGAATGTACGGGGCTCTGAAGGACGCTTGATATGGCTCTCGCTCTTTTCCTCGTCTCGTTTGAGAAAGGTTTTTCGACCGAGAGCCGCGAAACCTTGGCGCTCCCACGAGGCTGCGCGTACAAATTGATAAATTTGGGATTGGCTCCTTTTTGATAACTGGGAGGAGATTTGGTATTTGGCTGTTTGGTACGTACGTGTGGCCTCGGGGGGCGACGACGAGACGCAGGGAGTGATTCGGCCTTATTAGAATAATTGTTTTTCCTAGTAAATGGTTAACCTTAAGTAGATGCCTTGGAGCATGATAGATTTTCTTGACCAAGTAGATTCTTTCAAATTGTAGATAATAGGTTAACTTTTTGGGCTAACGCTGGTTTCTTGTTTCTTGCCAGGTGTCATTTGCTAACTCTAGGTTTTGTAATGAGTTTGGGGATCTCATTAAAGGGGGGTTATGTAGTATATTTTAATAGTAACACAATCAGAGTTCCTTTGCACAGGACAAAAATGGTGGGAGACCTGTATTCACTCCAACTATCTTTGTATTTCTACATCAAAGGACATCCTTTAACCAGTTATATGGATATTGGGGTTTCCTGCTCATCCTTGACAGAAACCTGTCTGGTATTTACAACCGGGGCCAGGTCTTCAAAGAGGACTGTTTTTCATTACCGCAGAAAAGGGCCCCAGGGAGGGGGGAGATTGACGAGAGTAAGAGACACCAGCAGGTGAGTGCGAGTCCAAATATGGTAATGAGGAACGGCCATCTCACGGGTGCCCCCAAGGAGGGGCTAATTCCACGCACAGAGAATTAAACCTTGATAAACTGAGATCCAGGGGTTTTCGGGGGCTTTTTCGTCGTTCTGGCAATGTAAGCAGCTGTTATGACACTAAGGCTTGTTCAATAAATCGAATTAGCCCAAACACCAAGTGTCTCAAAGTCTTCATTCATCCCATGCCCGACAGACGTTGGAGTTCTCCTGGGTGATCTCCGACTTGGAACCACAGGCGAAAAAATCCACCACACTTCCTTCACAATTTTCCCAGGCTGCTCCTTTCTTGTACTGATAATATGTCGTGTCAAACCCCTCAGGATGCGCACAGACTGCAACAATCACCTCCTCCATTTTCCTCTACTCAACAACTGTACAGGACACTGTGTGTGACGTAGTGCATTTTCGATGCTGATTGGCTGTCACGATGCGAATGTGGTCTGGAGTTCAGCTCGTCCCAGCTTCAAGCGAACGGGCAAAGGAGAAAAATTTTTGTGTGCCTACCCCACTCGCGCTGCGTCAAACGTGTCATACACGCCGCCCGGCACATATTCACATCTATCTGCGCGAACTGCATTGACTTTCTATGTAATCATGAGAACGTAGCATTTGGCCGAAAGAGAACAGGAAAGCACAGAGCCTAAAACTGAATGTGGGGACTTTGAATGTTGGGGCTATGACAGGAAAAGCTTCGGAGTTGGTTGACCTGATGATTTCTACCTTTAGAAATATTGTGAAATATTTCTACCTTTAATAAATATTGTGCATCCAGGAGAGCAGGTGGAAAACGTGTGGTAGCATTTTATAGTGAAATGCAAGGCAGCACCCGGTCATTGTAACATGGACTTTTCTCTCTATCGGAGACGCTGCATCGTGGGACCCGAGAGAAGAAGGTGAAATTAACATATTGCAAATCAGTGACATTAACGTTAGTCTATTTGACTAACATAACGTTCGCCCTGCTGAGCGTTTCTGTTAATTATGAGTGCCGTGGAACGAAAGTTCGTGAACTAATTCAGATTTTGGGGGAATGTGAACTGGACTTTGTTCACGTCTGCCTGATTAACGTTATTGACAACACGCTCATTTTGACGTCTGTGAGTGGTTTTCGAACCAATGTTCATTTTTATTGAAGAGTGCCAGGTTTTGTTGGGGACTTCCAGGACAAATCCCATCTGAGCACCCTATATACAAGCCTTTATATTTCGAGGGACAAACGCCTTATTTGGTAACCGATTCAGTGCAACATTAATGGCGGGGAGACCTGCTGCAGCAAAGTTGGAAAAACAGTTTAGCGCGAACGACTCTAAATCAGTCTGGCATGCATTCCGATCGCTGACTAATTACAAGCGACGATCCCCCCAAGCTAAGAACAATAGCACACTAGCCAACGACTTGAATACCTTCTACTGCAGATTTGAAAAGGACAGTTTCACACCACACACCCACCCGGCCGCACCCGCGACCACAACCACACCTCTGACTTCTGCGTTAACCATCCATGAACAGGATGTGAGACGTATCTTCAAACAACAGAAGATTAACAAAGCGGCAGGCCCGGACCATCTGTCCCCATCCTCCCTCAAAGTCTGCGCGGACCAGCTCGCTCCAGTCTTCACTCAGATCTTCAACAGATCTTTGGAACTGTGCGAAGTTCCATCCTGTTTCAAACGCTCCACCATCATTCCAGTCCCCAAGAAACCTGCAATCTCTGGTCTGAATGACTAGAGGCCTGTCGCTTTGACATCTGTGGTCATGAAGTCCTTTGAACGTCTCGTGCTGGACCACCTCAAGAGTGTCACAGGTCCCCTGCTGGACCCCCTGCAGTTTGCCTACCAAGCGAACAGGTCTGCGGATGATGCAGTCAACATGGGACTGCACTTCCTCCTAGAACACCTCGACAGTACAGGGACCTACGCGAGGATCCTGTTCATGGACTTCAGCTCAGCGTTCAACACCATCATCCCTGAACTCCTTTCAACCAAGCTTCTCCAGCTCAGCGTCTCACCTGCCATCTGCCAGTGGATTTACAGCTTTCTGACGGGCAGGACACAGCAGGTCAGGCTGGGGGAGGCCACCTCATCCACACGCAGCATCAGCACTGGGGCGCCCCAAGGTTGTGTGCTCTCTCCCCTGCTCTTCTCTCTCTACTCGAACGACTGCACCTCAGCGAACCCGACTGTCAAGCTCCTGAAGTTTGCTGAAGTATATGCAAATAGTGCAGCATGGCGAGACAACTACAGTGAGTGCACGAGTAATACATAATTGGCCCCACAGAAATGAATGCATGCCAGACTGATTTTGAGTCGTTCGCGCTAAACTGTTTTTCCAACTTTGCTGCATAGATCCTCTTTGCAATGTTAATTTCTTTAGTAAGCTGGTTTCTAGCTCGATTATACAGGGCTCTGTCCCCGCTCTGATATGCATTTTCCTTAGCTTGGCGAAGCTGCTTAAGTTTAGCAGCAAAACAGTGAGTGTTGTTGTTGAATGTCCGAAATGATTTTGTTGGTAGACAAACCTCTTCACAGAAACTGATATAGGATGTGACAGTGTCCGTATATTCATCCAGGCTGCCAGATGAATTTTCAAAGACACTCCAGTCTGTGCAGTCTAAACAGCTTTGAAGTTCCATCTTGGCTTCATTGGTCCACTTTTTGACTGTTTTCACTGTAGGCTTCGCACATTTAAGTTCTTGCTTGTACGTCGGTATTAAGTGAATTAAGCAGTGATCAGACGAGCCCAGGGCTGCACGAGGTATAGCACGGTAGCGTTTTTTACCGTAGTGTAGCAGTGGTCTAAAGTATTATTTTCCCTGGTAGGACAGTCGATGTGCTGCTTGTATTTAGGGAGTTCGTGGTTGAGTTTAGCTTTGTTAAAGTCCCCGAGAATAATGAGGGGTGAGTCCGGGTGTTTTTTTTTCAATTTCGTTGACTTGTTCGGCGGGCGTTAGCAATGCGGCGTTCGTGTTAGCTTGCGGTGTAATATAGACTCCACCCAGTATAAATGATGCAAACTCACATGGCGAGTAGAATGGTTTACAGTTCAAAAACAGCGACTCCAAATGCGGGCTGCAGTGTGTGCTGAGCACCGTGACGTCCGTAGACCATTTTTCGTTGATATGGAGGCATATCCCGCCACCCTTTGTTTTCCCCGATGATTCCATGTCGCGTTCCGCTCGATGAATGTTGAAGCCGGGAAGCATGACGGCGCCATCGGGTACAGCGTCGCAAAGCCAGGTCTCCGTGAAGCACATGGCCGCGGAACGTCCGAAGTCTTTACTGATCTTTAACAGAAGATGAAGCTCGTCCATTTTGTTTTGTTGGGTGCCAATCTGTGTCCTCTCTTGCGGAGTTTCACCTGAATGCCGGCTCGTTTTCCTCTGTGGCGCCGCTTCCGCCTCCATGCGCCGAAAACCGCGGACGCCGCTCCGGTGAGTAACTCGGGGAAGAAACTGAGCGGATTTTCGAAAGTTGGTGACAGAAAGTCCGGAGTAGCCTCCTTGATGGTTAGCAGGTCTCCCCTTGTGTAAGTGAGTCGTGTAAGGTCTCCAAAGACGGACAAAAAACACAAAAACAAAGACAATACTAGAGAGCGCGTTACCGAGGCGACCACACTGGTAGGCACCATCTTGGAATTAACATTAAACCGCATACACTCCTTGAATTAAACCGCATACACTCCTTGAAGTCTCAGCGCCCTTTGCACAATGGTCATTGCACCGGACTATTGCAATATTAGTCATTCGAACTGCTCTAAGTGCGAGAGGACTCTGCATCTTTTTGCACAATTGTTTTTTTGTCAATGTCTTTATGTCTCCAAAGTGTGTCTGTTGTACTAGAGCGGCTCCAACTACCGGAGACAAATTCCTTGTGTGTTTTGAACATACTTGGCAAATAAAGATGATTCTGATTCTGATTCTGATGTGTGAGGTGCGTTCAGTAACACTCCGTTAATGGGAGAGGATGTGTTCTTTGTTCGGAAAATTATTATTTGTATCGGAATTGTTGAGTTAAAACACTGTATGGTCACAGTATAATAATATGGATGTTATGTTTGTTTTGTAATATGGTTTGATAAGATATTATATCCGCCAGAGCAGCTCGAACTCTTTTGCATGTTTGTCTTTGTCCATTAAGGACAAAGGTTTCTGTTTTTGTTTTATTTCCTCATTTAAAAAAAAAGACCATTGAAAGACCATTTTTTCCGGATGTTTTTTTTAGATTGATTAGACTGACTGCGTAGCAACAATGGGGAAATGAAATGCCAGGATGTTGAGGGTAATAACCCGCCAGAATTGAAAAAAACAAAAACAAAAAAAAACTATGAACTAGTTCATTTTTGGAACAGTGAAGTTAGTTCAAAATATTGAATTATCAACTATGGACTGAACTAGTTCATTTTTGGATCAGTGAATTGAACTTTGAACTAGTTGGCAAAGAAAATGATTTTTCCCAACATTGTGTGTGGCTTTGTTTATTACAAAGGTGACAAGTCCAGTACGCAACCATTCCATTGTATGTCCTTTTGTTCAGTATAGTCACTGTGTGACATACAGTTTGGCCAGCATAGTGTACTACCATCTGATGATCTGTCAGTGGATAAACTTTAAGTCAAGTAGGTGTAAATGTGGCCAATGTAGCCAGAGAGGAATAAGAATAAAATGGGTCATGTACCCAAACCGAGGAGTGTTTTGGTGAAATCGGATGAAGCTCAAGGTTTCTTCATTTTAGTTTGAACAAATTGAACACTCCCAAAACCTTTAGTAGTACAAAGAACATTTGGCTTATTCCTAGTCAGCTCCTCTAAGCTCAGAAATGCACAGCCATGAACCAGATTTTTTTTTTTATTAATACCTTATCTTTTTTGCACAATGTGAATTTAAGAGATAAAAAAAACTGTTGATTACATGAAAAATAAACCAATTAGGCATGTTATAAGTGAAAGGTCTTATTTTTCTTTTGTATTCAGAATGTATTCAAAAAGTTGCTCCTCAAATGAATAAATGATTAGCAAAACTGCTTGTCAAAGAAAAAAATATTTCAAGCCTTGTAGAGGTGAAAGAGAAATTCTGGAAAGAGCTAGACGAAGTAGCTCTGAGCATCCCAGACAGAGAGCGAGAGTCCTGATTGGTGCAGATTGTCCTTCCATCCATTTTCTGAGCCAATTCTCCTCACTTGGGTCGCGGGCGTGCTGGAGCCTATCCCAGCTGTCATCGGGTAGGAGGCGGGGTACATCCTGAACTGGTTGCCAGCCAATCGCAGGGCACATAGAAACAAACAACCATTCGCACTCACAGTCATGCCTACGGGCAATTTAGAGTCTCCAATTTATGCATGTTTTTGGGATGTGGGAGGAAACCGGAGTGCCCGGAGAAAACCCACGCAGGCACGGGGAGAACATGCAAACTCCATACAGGCGGGGCCGGGGATTGAACCCGGGTCCTCAGAACTGTGAGGCTGACGCTGGTGCAGATTGTAATGCACATATTGGTGAAGAAAACAGGGCTTATGAAGAAATGATGGGTAAGTGTGGCATCCACAGAAAAGTGTGCTGGATAGATGGAAGAATACTTTGAGGAGTTGATGAATGAGGAAAATGAGAGAAGGAAGAGTAGAAGAGGCAAGTGTGGTGGACCAGGAAGTACCAATGATTAGTAAGGGGGAAGTTAGAAAGACACTAAATAGGATGAAAAATGGACAGACAGTCCTGATGACATAACTGTGGAGGTACGCAAGTTTCTAGGACAGGTGGTTGTGGAGTTTTTGACCAGGTTGTTGAACATATTTCTAGTAGGTGAGAAGATGCCGCAGGAATAGTCGAGGTTATTTGTCACATTAATGCAGGAAAATGTTTTCATACGATTTCTATTTTTCTCATTTTTTTATTTGACAAAAATCTGGTATTTGAACAGGGGTGTGTATATATATTCTCATATTTCATATTATATTCACTGTACACGAACAATAGAAAGATGCCTGTCAGCTTGGTCATACGTATGATGTATGATAACATACTTACATGAAATGTAAACTGCGACTGTGACTGTTGAAATGACAAAGTTTGTAATTAGCATATAGATAGATGCAGAGATCTAGTAAAAACATTTTTGACTACAAACATGTACTCTCGTCATATGAAATCAACAGTGATTAAGAAATTTGTTAAATCTGAGTTATGGTCATTACAGAATTGCTTCAGCAATTTAATGGTGCCTTTTGCACAATACTGACTATACTGTAGATACTTATCTATTCTCAGCAACGAGTTTCATTCAGATGCTCAGCAAAGAAAGTGTATGCCGTTTTCCTTTAGAGAATAAATTAGCCCTCAACCCCAATTGCACCTCTGTACACTCGTGGCTGTGTGCATGCATAGCACAGCATATCTTTTGGCATGTTCTAACAATAAGAAAATGCTGCATTCACAGTCTGAACAATAGCAGGGAACGTAGTGAGTTTGAGAAATGTTTATTCAGCATGTAAAAGTAATGAGTAGCCTCCTCGAGTGACTGAGCCCACATTACTAACATGCTGTTAGTTAAAGTAGCCGCACTCTCAGGTTTAATGAGTTACTTGAGCAAACATAAACAACAACATAATGAGCAAAGATCAGTATTTTCCACATTTTCAGTCTTAAACAAAAATACCCCTGGTAAGCAAAATGAGCTCCTTCCATCGTTTGGCAAAATATATAGTACACATATTTAGTGCACATTGCTTATGCACACAGATACTCACAGCATTCATTGCATATAATTAGAGTCTTTACAAAATTAATTAACATTGCAATGAATCCACATGATGTCACTTCTTTCCACTTTTGGAATTGTTCCCCTGCTGTGTTGGAAGTTGTGTATAGGGGAAGTTGGTCTTAAGTGATGCTCATGTGATGATTGTTTTTAATGCTTAATAATAGAAATTAGCAAGGATCACCTTGAATAAGCGTCATATGCACTGCCATGCAAGTGGAATTATGGTTCAGGCAAACAACATTTTTCTATGATATAGCAAACAGTGCTGCATCTTTTCCTTGATAATAGAAGATAATTTCCCATGTTTATTGTTTCGAAACATTGTTGGACTGACATAAACACAGTAGTTTACTGCTCAGCATTATGTATTAAGGATGTATTTTTCTAGATTACATTTCGGCCTCCCTTCAGGTCATATACTTTATCAGCTGAATTAATTGATTTCTTTACCACTCAATGAGGACAGTCACATTAACTCAAAACCAGTCTGACCGGAGAGACCCACTACAGGAATCAGCAGACGCAGGAAATTTACCACTGAGCAAATAGCGCATCACTGGTGCCACTTTAGATGCTCAACCAATTTACTGTGTAAAGACACTTCCCCATAATTCATTCGCTGCTGATGTCCTGATGCTGTTTGCGAATTAGGGTTAATTATCTCCTTTTTCATCTAAGCCAGCAGGCTAATTACTACATGAAGTACACCATAGATGTAGCTGGTGCGACACAGATCGGTTTTTCGTCATTACACAATATCAGCATTGTAATTACATCATAATATAGGGCAATTACTTAATGAATGGTAGCATATACAGTATACTGTATACGCCATATGACTAGTTGTAATCAAGCTACACTTTTCGACTTTGTGTGCGCGTGTGTGTGCGTGATTGGGGTGGAACGATTCCCAAAAGCCACGGTTCGGTTCGCATCTCAGTTTTGTGGTGACGTTTTTCGTTTCCGTTTGGTAGATGTGGACTCTTAAGAAACATTTAGTATATTTATTGTTATAATAATTTTTATTCATTATAAATGTATCTTTGTTCGTCTGTTTATGGCAAAAGCATGTAGTGACAGGCAGAACAATTAAATGCTCCTCCACTGGATGGCAAAAAGAGCAATAAATCGGTGTATCCCAACTGTTTCTATTTCTATAACCGAATAAATTGGCTCCCTGCAAATATATCAATTTTGTGTTCAACGAAACAAGCCCAGACTTCACAGTGAGGAAAGTACATTTGTGAATAAATTAGACAGGATTTCAGCAATCATACATTTTTATGATATTTTTATTTTGGTGGTTAACCGTGAGATTTTTCAAATGTAACATAGGTGCCTTGGCTCAACAAAGACCGTTGACCATTATACGCGAATCAGCTCATTTTATGCATGAAGTTCACTCTAGAAACTTCATCTTTATGTTATTAGCAGCATTGATAAATGCTCACAGTCAGGTCCATAAATATTAGGACTTGAGCACAATTGTCATCTTTTTGGCTCCAACACCACAATAATGGATTTGAAATGAAACAAGCAAGATGTGCTTGCTGCAGACTTCCAGATTTTAATTCAAGGGTATTTACATCAAAAATCAGGTAAATGGTGTGGGGAATTACAACAGTTCGTGTTTCTGTATCTCACTTCTTAAGGCTAACTTGCTACATCATGCTAGCATTGCGTATGCTCTGGTGAAGCAAAGTTTCAAGCAAAGTTGTTAATTGAAACACCTCAGTCAGTCACGAACATTTTAGCGATATCACTTCCGTGGTACTTCTTGGTACAGTCACAGGTCTCAAGGAGGGTCTGACTCTGACCCGCCTCCATCGGCAGGGGAAGGAGGGTCCTTGGCGCAGGCGGCGGGCTTATCTTGCGTTGCAGAGAAAGACACAGAAGGACCATAGAAAGGTTACTGCTTCTTCCCATGGATATCTTATACAGCTTCTACCGGTCTGTAGCTGTTCTCTGGTGACGCGCCCCGATTGGCTGCTGCATCGCTGGAGGGCATGATGCAGATGACGTGTCTGCGCTGCCATCTCGGCTAACTTGCTACTGTTCTCTGGAGACTACACACTCGCCTCGTTGGTAAATGAGGAAAAAAAAAAAAAAAGAATCCTGCATGTTATGAACCGAACGGAACACATACGGACCGATATATAGTGTACTGTATACTATACGGTAGTTTCATATATTATATTAAACTGAGGCGGCACGGTGGACGACTGGTTAGCACATCTGATTCACAGTTCTGAGGACCAGGGTTCATATCCCGGCCCCGCCTGTGTGGAGTTTGCATGTTCTCCCCGTGCCTGCGTGGGTTTTCTCCGGCCACTCCGGTTTCCTCCCACATCCCAAAAACATAGGTAGGTTGATTGAGGACTCTTAAGTTGCCCTTAGGTGGGAATGTGTGTGTGAATGGTTGTTTGTTTATATGTGCCTTGCGATTGGCTGGCGACCAGTTCGGGGTGTAACCCGCCTCTCGCCCGAAGATAGCTGGGATAGGCTCCGGCAAGCCCGCGACCCTAGTTAGGATAAATCAGTATAGAAAATGGATGGATGGATATTTAACTGAGTACAAGTTGGTAAACAGAGGTGAATAGCTATTTTCCAAAATGCTAGACTTTTAATTCTTTTGATTATTCGGAGAAAAAATAACCCAGACCTGAAGATTTTCCATCCATTTTCTATCCTGCTTGTCCTCATTCAGGTAGTGGTTGAGTTGCACCATATACCAGCGGACTTTGGGTAAGAGGAGGGGTACAACAAACATTGACTGTACACTTAACATTGACATCTTGGGGCTACAGCGTTCACCGAACATGCTTGTTCTAGGAATGAGGGAGGAACCCGGAGAAAACCGATAAAAGCATTGGAGAACAGGCAAACTCCACACAGGGGGGCCTGAGGCAAGATTAAATCCCTCAATGTCTTGACGATAAGGCAGCCATGCTAAACACTCACCAATGTGCTGCCTCCTGCAAATGTAACAAAACATTTTATCCTGTTAAAACAATTCTCAATTTTTGATACCAAAGTTCGAACATCCATCCAACCATTTTCTGCTTCTCCTCACTAGGGTCGCGGGTGTGCTGGAGCCAATCGCAGCCATCATCTGGCAGGAGGCGGGGTACACCCTGAACTGGTTGCCAACCAATCGCAGGGCAAATACAAACAAACAACCATTCGCACTCGCATTCACACCTACGGGCAATTTTAGAGTCTCCAATTCATGCATGTTTTTGCGATGTGGGAGGAAACCGGAGTGCCCGGAAAAAACCCACACAGACACGGGGAGAACATGCAAACTCCACACAGGCGGGGCCGGGGATTGAACCCCGCTCCTCAGAAATGTGAGGCTGACGCTCTAACCAGTCGTCCACCGTGCCGCCAAGTCCGAACATGTTCAACAAAATATAATAATCTGTATCAAATAGAATGATATGGCAAGATTGTATTTGTTACTTACCGTTTATCGGAAATTGGGAAGGAGTTCATATGATTTCTTTATATCACTTTTTGATCGATTTAAAGTAACTATTATTGTTTTATTCTTAAAGTCACACGCTTAAAATCACATTAAATGTTCAATCAATCATGATTGTTTTGATGCTTCCTCTTTTCTTTCAGGAGGACATCAGCAAAATAAGCTTGGCACATTTTGTGAGTATGAAGTGGAGTTAAATGGAGCCCAAAAGAGGAGAAGGCGAGAGGAAAGCAAACAGTTTTTTTTCTTTTTAAATCAAAACTACAAAAAGGTTTCCAACCTTTTTCACAGTGACGAATGTGAGTAACCAACAGCTGCAACAGCAAGAGCCAGACGCTATTGCATATACTGTAGCACTGCTGTTAGTGTCAGCCAAGGAGAATGTACTAGAGAAGAAGTGAAAAGTGATGCTTTTCATCACAAAAATTTGGGTATTTAAATGGTTGAAATGCTAAACTATATTAAATGTTGATTAATGTTCTTATCATTCAGGATCATGCAGTAAGCATTGAGATGATTCACTACTTCGGTAATCATTCTAAAGAAGGATTTTAAGGAGTTTTTCAAACTCAGGGACTATGAAAATTCACACTTTTTAGTTGATAAGGAAAATCAATTTTCAAACTCTTTCAATTATCTCCAGTGGACAGGGGAAAGGGAAAGATGTCTGAAGGTCAATGTAGTTTAGGTATCATATTAGGCTGAGAACAAGTTTGTCTCTAATAAAAATTGTATTTGTAGCCACAAGATTTTTTTTTTTTTAAATAGACAATTGCACAAAACAATGGTTTTCTCTGACAATTGGCTGAACCATGAAATTAAAGTCAACAACAACAGCTTCAAAATAAAATATACGTCATTGGTTTTGAAAATTTGCTTTTTAATTAATCTTTCACCTACATTGCTGACGTTGTCAAGTCAGTGAGCAATCATATTGAGATGGTACACTGAGCTCCCACTGAGCTCGCTCTGGTCTCAGCGACAAGCCGGACAACCGTTACCTTTAACAGGGCTTGACTAATCAGTGTTGATGGAGTGTGAGGAAGGATGCTAATCTGGGTCATTGCATATGTAAATGCACAGCTGGGATCTTCGCAGTGCCAAAACAGATCAGCCAGAGTGTCTGGGTGTCACCCAACATTAACTCCAACACTGCGGGTGGAAAGGGTTGATCAACACACCCAACAGTTTGCTGTAGGGGATTTACATGGTCAGCGCTGGTGTCAATATCAAACTTCTCATCAGCCTCACTGAACTAAATTAATATGGTAGCAGCATTTACTAACCCATACTGTGAACATATTTTCAATTTGCCTCAAAAGGTAGATTTTCCTAGTTTTGGATTCATTTAAACATGTTTTCATATGCAAAGTAAGGGAACATACCACTGTTTACTCTTTATTGCAGAGGTGTGTGGTACGAGTACCACTAGTGGTAGATGGGCTCCCTCTTGTGGTATGTGAAAGAATCACTGAAATAAATGTTTAAACTGTGCATAGTATAATATCCATCCATCCATTTTGCGTACCGCTTAGCCTCACTAGGGTCGCGGGCTTGCCGGGGCCGATCCCTGCTCACTCTGGGCGAAAGGCGGGGTACACCCTGAAATGGTCGCCAGCCAATTGCAGGGCACCACATATAAACAAACAACCATACGCACTCACGTTCACACCTACAGGAAAATTAGAGTCTTCAATTAACCTACCATGCATGATTTTGGGATGTGGAAGGAAACCGGAGTACCTGGAGAAAATCCACGCAGGCACGTGGAGAACATGCAAACTCCACACAGGCGAGGCGGGATTTGAACACAGGTCCTCAGAACTGTGAGGCAGATGTTCTTACCAGTCGTCCACCATGCCACCATCGTATAATATAGTATCTTATTATTTATTTTATTTTTTTGTGTGTCCTATACTGTACATTTGTTAGGTACAGTTCATTTGTTGTTAAATGTTAGGGACAGCCCATTAGTTTTTTTTAGTCACTTTCTTCCAAACAACACGGAACAACAAAAGTATGACATTTAACTTTAATACATTGATCATCTATTTACGATAGGACAATACCAAAACAATACATTACAAACAATAAAACTTATTAGGCCTACTTTCCATTGACCTTCTTTATTATTTAATAGAAACAACCATTAGCTACTGTTAAAAATTATTTTAAATTAAAATGTTGCTGCTAAAATAAACCTGATGTGCTTTGGCATGATGTCCACATATATTGATTTATTAATCTTAATATTGTCATCATCTTCAGATGAACTCAAAAACAACAGAGCGTTAAAAATGACTTATCTGCCAGGCGAAATACTACATATGTATGTATGTTTGTAGACGATGTAGGGAGGTAAGGCTTAAACATAAGGCACACACAGCTGCAGTTGGAGTCATATGTAAACCAATAGAAATCTTAACTACAGATGTACAACCCCAATTCTAATGAAGTTGGGATGTTGTGTTAAACATAAATAAAAACAGTGTACAATGATTTGCAAATCATGTTCAACCTATATTTAATTGAACACACTACAAAGACAATATATTTAATGTTCAAACTGATAAACTTGATTGTTTTTAGCAAATAATCATTAACTTGGAATTTTATGGCTGGAACACGTTCCAAAAAAGATGGGACAGGGTCATGTTTACCACTGTGTTACATCACCTTTTCTTTCAACAACATTCAATAAACGTTTGGGATCTGAGGACACTAATTGTTGAAGCTTTGTCGGTGGAATTCTTTCCCAGGTTGCAATGTACTCACGTTATTTTTTGATCAATCCTCATCCACAAATCCATCAAAGTCCTCATGTTCTGTATCCGAAAGGAACAGGTGGGCAAGTTATCCATCAAACACGCCAGGTTCCTTCTCGTCATTGTCAGAGTCAGTCTCGTTGCCCTGCGGCTCCTCAGAAATGATGCCGGCTTTTACGAAACCTCTAACAACAGACGAGCAGACAACAGACAAGCATCCACAATCCATTCACAACTTGTGGCGTAACTCGCCCGGCGCTGCCTCCTAGTCTTGGTAAAGCTGTGTTCGCCATCTGTCATCCATGGCTCCCACGCCACTCACAACTTCACTTTGAACGCCCTGTTTACACCGATGTCCAGCGATTGGAGTTCTTTTGTCAAGCCTCCCGGAATGATAGCAAGCTCCGAGTTATTGCACTCTGTCGAATGGTGACTGTAGAGACGCTTCTCCCAGCTGTTCTTTGCTCATTAATCCATTGCTCGAATTGGTCTTCCAACTCGGGCCACCTCGCCTTGTTTCCGCGGAAACAACTCAGCTTCGTCTTCTTGACTTGGCGAAGCTCGTTTTCCTGCTTCCTCCACTTGCGAACCATGGATTCGTTGATCTTGAATTCTCTCGCGGCGGCTCAATTCCCATGATCCGCCGCGTAACTGACAGCTTGCAGTTTAAACTGAGCTTCGTAAGCGTGTCTCTTCGTAGGTGCCATTTTCGGAGGTCCTTAGCCAAACCGATGTTGTTTTGCACAATGCACATACCGGCGCTATATACTTACTGGGGGCGTGCCTTTAGCGTCCTCCTTCACGCGCACCCTTCTCCCTTTAATGTCCGCATGCTGTCCTCAGTCTTTCCTCTATATAAGCAGCGTGTCGGCAGGAAATGCTCCCAGTCAGTCAAGCGGAGCGCTCACCACATAACAACATTTATAGATTTTGGAACTCGGTGCATACATAAGGTTTATAAGGAGCCCCGTCCATTTTGGAGAAAATGTAAGACTTTTATGTGCGCCTTATGGTCGTGACAATACGGTACCTTAGCGTTTGTTTTGTGATCTCTGTGTGTGTGTGGGGCGGGACGAAAAAGAAAGGGACACAGGCATTAACGACATGCGAGCAATATCTGTCATTACATTTTTAGCACTGCAGCGAGGGAAATGTGTTTAGGAGAGGATGGGTCGAGTGTCTCACCACCCATTAAGTGTGAAATTAAACAGTCAAGTACCTGTAAATCCTATTTGTGTCTGTGAGCGAGTGGTGAGGTGTTTGGCAAAGTGTCCATACACCACAAAAATGCTTACATTTTCTTGGATGCACACTTCTTTTCCTCATTTTGGGATCTTCCACAAATTTAACCAAGCAGCCGGAGTGCTGTGAGCACTTGCCGGTGAGGAAGGAGGACGAGGAGACAGCCAAACTTTGCAGGAGTGTGAAGGTGAGTTCTAGTTCACTGGTTATCATTCTAATGAAATGGGCACATCTGTGGGGTAGGATGAGGGCTGTGGAATGCCTGAGACAGTTTCAACATGACAAAAAATGTGCTTAAAAGATATGTTTTTAACTTTGATCTTTGGTGTATTTTGACAAAAGCATGCCACAGACGGATTATTAAGATACTTGGTAACAGTTTTTTGCCTTGTCAAAATTACTATTATTACTATTACTACTACTATTATACAGTATACTATTATCCATCCATTTTCCGTTCCCGGCGTGTTGGGGCCTATCTCAGCTATCTTCGGGCAAGAGGTGGGGTGCACCCTGAACTGGTCGCCAGCCGGTGGACGAGAAGAATGAATGAATGATGATTATTATTTTTATTTTCAGTTGAACATTATTAAAATGTGGTAAACTGCAGTAATTAAACCCTCATTTCCTCAAACACAATCAAATAGTATATGTTAGTTTAACACGTTTTAATCATGTGCAACCGATGTACATGTTTGAATTAAGTAATTTCAAATGATTTTTTTTTTCAGTGCTTTATTGATTCCCAGCTGTTTTAAATAAATACATACATTCATACATACATACATAATCCTTTTTAATAAAAATGTACCTCTTTAAAAACATAAAACTTTGTTTACAATACAATTAAGGAGAATGAATCAAGAAATAAAAGAGAAAGCGAGTAAGAGCTGCAGCAATAAGCTGGTGACTCTCAGTGCCCAGAAGTTATCATCTCCTCTTGCATAAATGGTTTTGAGGTGTGAGGATCTGCTCCAATTTCAGCACGTACAGTAGCTGTCTCCACACACACACACATAAATTACTAAATTACTAGGCAGCAGCAGCATGCAAATTAGTGGCTTTATCTATTCATCCATCAATTTTCCTGCCTATCTGGGTCTAGGTCAATGGGGGGCTCAGATAGGTGAAGGCCTATAGTCGCTCAGTGCTAGCCTCTGAGCCCCCAACCCCAGACCTGGCTCCAAGGTGAGGACCCCAACGTCCCGGTGTCACACGCTTCCTTTATAATATAATATTTACAGAAGTCTCGAGGGTTGTGAGGTTTCATTGGTACGTAAATACTTCTAGAAGCCAAATTGGTAAGTAACTTATAATATCTTTACCTCTTAATCTTCACTCTGACCTTCACTCCATTCTATGTCCTCCACCCCACATTTGTCAGTCCCATACTTTAACAAAGTGAATTCTAGTTGATTGTAGCATGGAGAGAGAGCTGGGTGATGATCAGAGCCTGTGTTGCCCTTTACTTCTGATCACACATTACTTAGTAACAGACTAGTGTCAGAACAGCAACATGGATCTGCACAAAGGCCAGTGTCAATCAAACGGGCTCGTCAACTGCCTCTGTATGGTCTACGTTTCTCCTTGCTATTTTGCTATTTGTCTGTCAGCAGGCTGCGAAGGGTAGCCATAAATGGAAAACTACCAACTTTCCACAATGCCATATACTGTATGTTTTAATGAAAAACCACGTAAAGCAAAGGGGAACATGTCAGCAAGTGAGCGACAAAGAACCAAATGCAGCAACAGGAACGATTTTTGATTTTTACAAGAGTAGACAGGTGGGAACAAGTCAGTGCTTTGCAAGTCACAAATAAGTCTCAAGTCTTTGCCCTCAAGTCCCAAGTCAAGTTGCAAATCCTACACTTTGAGTTTCGAGTCCTTCAGAGTCATTTTACCAACAAAATAAAAATATATTTTAATATATCTAATATTTGTTCAAGTCATATGTACTGTATATATTATATAATAATAATAATAATATGAAATAAAAAGCATTAATCGCATTAGAGTCAGATGGAATGATATGCATGTGTACGTATATACATTTATTATTATTATACATTTATTTTAAATGTGTGTGCTTGTTTTCATGTGCTTGACTGACTCAACATTAGCCGTTAGCTTGAAGAAACGGCTGCTAGTGAAAGCTATCCCCGCGAGGACGTCAGGACTTGCGGTTAAAATCACTCATGAGTACGCGCCTCCTTAGCGAACAAACGATCACAAACGAAGAAGTTCAACGAGCAAATCACTTGTGGCTAACGGATCGCAAACAAAGAAGATCAACACACGAATCACTCTTCAGTTCTTCAGCACACCAGTACATTCAGTTCAATTCAGTCCCTCCGCTGAACGAATCACTCTTCAGTTCGTCAGTATACCAGTACATTCAGTTCTATTAAGTCCCTCCCCCGAACAAATCACTCTTCAGTTCGTCAGTCTACTAGTACATTCAGTTTAATTAATTGCCTCCCTGTCACGCATGGCGCTGTCTCACGCTGGCTGCTCATTGGTCATTCGCCGAAGTGAGTGACAATGGTAGTGAATCGCAAATCACATAGCAGTACATTTAATGAAGTCCCGCTCCCACCTACACACTGGCTGCTCATTGGTCATTCACGCAGAAGTGAGTGACAGAACGGTTCAGCCCTTGACCTTCAAGCTTGGGACTGGTCGGGGCGCTTCGGTCGGGCTTGGGACCTCCCTGGGTCCTGGGTGGTCGGTAGCATCCCCTTGGTTCGATCCCTTGGTGGACGGGCTCGCTGACTCGGCTCCCCCTCCCTTGTTTGGGGGCAGGCTCACCCTCCCTCGATGCGCTGGCACAGCAACTCCGTACACCAATTGACTAACATGCATGTGATATAGTGTTCATTCACTAAAAAGTTTGACAGAAACTATAGACTTCAATTAATTGTGCTAGTATCACTAATAACAACACAGGTTATGCTAACATATCAACTCACGGGTTTAATTCCACTGCGCCACTCGCCAGTAACACTGCTTTGCTCATTTTCCCACATCCTGTCCTGTCCTTCTCTGTCCTCTCTTATCTGGTTCTCTTGGTTAGTTATTGCATGTCTTTACCGGGTGTCTCTCCCCCCCCCATCCACAAATAACTGTTGTAATGTTACTTATGTTCAAATGTGAAGACTGTCTCACTATTGTTCTGCTGTGGTTTTCACCCCTAGTGCTCCTGTCCACTCTGTCCCTCTGTCTGTCACCCCATAAAAGCCATTTCTGTCCAACTGCATTTTCAATAAACATTAGAATAATTAAAAATTTAAAAATAAACAGAGGGAGTATTTCAAACTTGTAAAGACATGGTAAATTTCCCTTTGTTGATAGCCAATTTTGTGTCACTGTTATGTCCATTAACACCCTCTTCCAATTGAAATACAATCCAAAATTATTTTTGTGAACACAAATGGTCCTAAGTTAAGTGTGTGAACCTTTGCAAGAACCTCTCCAGCCTGTGTGAAAATCAATGTGGGCAGTCCAAACGTGATATCAATACAATCAGCTGGCAAGGCAGAAGTAAGAGCTGAAGAGGAGGAGGAGAAGGGATGGTTCAGAGGAGTTCACTGATGCGGAATGTACTTGATGATGTATGGCTGATCCGCTTAAGCTGCATGGAGGAGTTAAGGTCATGGCAATGTGGGTGTGGAAACAATGCTTAAGTTAGTCATATGTGATAATGGAGCAGTGCCACGGAGAGGTCGATCAGTTTAATTTCTTCTTGAAATTTTTTTTTTTTTTTTTTTTTAAACCACTGCAAATGTAGAAGCCCATAAGGTATTAACAGCCCATAACATAATACATTTGTCCTTTTTAAAAAGTAATCGGCTCATAGCATAACTGACCAATAACACAATAAAAGTCCTGAACCTACAACATAACTTTCGGGCAATGACTTAATAACTTATTACATTATTGGCCTGGTTAAAAAAATAAATAAAATAAAAAAATATTGCAAATTCTTTGCACATGTAATAATTGAGATGATAACATACCATTCTAATATTTTATTTAACGTTTTATTTTTGGATATAACTGTGGAAATTCATACTCTATCTCTGCCTGTCTCTCAGTGCAGTTAGTCACTCAGTTTTGCAGTTCATGTTACATGTTCTACAACCCCAATTGCAAGTTGGGACGTTGTGTTAAACAAATACGAACAGAATACAATAATTTGCAAATCATGTTCGACCTATATTTAATTGAATACACTACAAAGACAAGATATTTAATGTTCAAACTGATAAACTTTCTTGTTTTTAGCAAATAATCATTAACTTAGAATTTTATGGCTGCAACACGTTTCAAAAAAGCTGGGACAGGGTAATTTTCAGGTTCTTTTCCTCTTTGGCCCGGAGGAAACAACGTCCAAAATTTCCAAAAACAATTTGAAATGTGGACTCGTCGCACCACAGAACACTTTTTCACTTTGCATCAGTCCATCTTAGATGAGCTCGGGCCCAGAGAACCCGGTAGCGTTTATGGGTGTTGTTGATAAATGGCTTTTGCTTTGCAAAGTTTTAATTTGTATTTACGGAAGTAGCGCCGAACTGTATTTACTGACATTGGTTTTCTGAAGTGTTCCTGAGCCCTGCTGATATCCTTTTCACATTGATGTCGTTTTTTTGATGCAGTGCCGCCTGAGGGATCGAAGGTCAGGGGCATTCAATGTTGGTTTTCGGCCTTGCCGCTTACATGCAGTGATTTCTCCAGATTCTCTGAACCTTTTGATGATATTACGGACCGTAGATGATTAAATCCCTAAATTCTTTGCAATTGTACGTTGAGGAACATTGTCCTTAAACTGTTTCGACTTAGACTATTTTCTCACGCACTTGTTCACAAAGAGGTGAACCTCGCCCCATCTTTGCTTGTGAATGACAATTCAGGGAAGCTCCTTTTATACCCAATCATGGCATGATTTTCAAATCATTGTATTCCGTTTTTATTTATGTTTAACACAATGTCCCAACTGCATTGGAAGTGGGGTTGTATTTTACAATGCATGTTCTGGAAAAAAGTTAATTAAAAACAACAGATATCAACATTTCTGTCAAGAACTGAGTTTTTTGAGGGCACTGGAAGCAAGGCAAAATGTGGAGGACCCAAGTCCAGGGAAGCAAAGCAGGAATATCAAAAAATGTTTTAATTTCCAAAAAAGGCAAACAAGAATCAAAGAGGTTACGCTAAACCAACAAAAGTCCAAACATGTTATTAAAAAGTAACAAAGAAACATGACAGGATAAGGAAACATGGGCTATGACAACTGCTGACATATGCTATACGACAATGACAATGAACCGACAAGGACTGAATGAAACAAGGGAACTAAATATACACAAATTGACGAGACAACGAGGAACACCTGGACAAGACACGAGCGCCTGGAGGGAGCTGATTGGTCGACACAAAATAGAAGGTTGACGAGAACAGGTGGACACAATAACTAAATGAGCACACAAGATATGAAAAACATGGGACACAGGAAAACATGAAACCAAACCAAACACAACCCAAACCAAAACACAGACCATGACAATTCCAGATATTTAAAAAGAGGACTGAATATCTTCAATTCATCCCACTGAACAATTGTTATAAAAGTTTTAAAAAGATTACATTTTTCATCGATTTTCATTTAATTTGAGAATACCTTTTCCTCAAAGAGGGGGAGTTTTAATATTGGTCTACATGCAATATAAGGAATCTGTGTTTGTAAATAAATGTTGGCACTTATATGATGCAACATACATGCAACTCAGTCGCCTTTTGGCAAAATTCGCCCTTTTGAACTCAAAATAGGTCATTTACGTGGATCGTACAGATTCTATGAGTTTTTCCTGGGGAGTGGGGGGTGCTGTCGCTGGCGTCATAGGCTGTTTCGTACTCCTTGAACATTGGCAGCTAGATCCATTCCACACGTCCACCATCCACACACACATGTAATTGTGAATATTACTCAGCGGCGGACTAATAAGCGAGGGCATTGCCCTGAGTTTCCGTCTGTACGCTCGGGACCTGCTTAGAATAAGTCACAGGTGTTGACGAGACCAGAAAAAACACTTCTGCTGTTAAGAAGTAACGGTACTTTTACTCCGTTACAATCATCTAAATGTTGCTCGCTATTTTTCCACGGTCTTAATGACATTACAGTAAGAAATAAGCTCACTGCGCTTTATTTCTCAGCCGGTTCAATTTCTGCCTCTCCTTCTGCCCTGGTTTGCGCCATGGCAAGCCTGATGCCCTCTCCCGTATATTTGCACCCCACTCCAGTCCAACTGAATCAGAATCCATCCTCCCTTCCTCGTGCTTCATGGGAGCAGCCAGTTGGAAGATCGAACAGGTTGTTAAAGAGCCTCAGAAGACTCACCCGGATCCCAAGACCGGACCTCCTAACCGACTGTTCGTACCAGATTCCGCACCTATAGTGGGCCCATAACTCCAAGCTCACCGGTCATCCTGGAATCACCCACACCATCCATTTCATCCAGCAACACTTCTGGTGGCCCAGCTTAGTCAAAGACACCAGAGAGTTTGTCCTAGCCTGCTCCGTCTGTGATTGAGGTAAGGTTTCACATCAACCCCCAGCTGGTCTGCTTCGTCCCTTACTCATTCCAAGCTGCCGTTGGTCCCACATCTCCCTGGTCTTTGTCACCGGCCTACCTCCATCTGAAGGTAACACCGTGATCCTCACAGTATTAACCGGTTTTCCAAGTGTGTTCACTATGTACCTATTCCCAAATTGCCTTCTGCTTTTGAGACTGCTAACCTTCTTGTCCTCCACGTATTCAGACTTCATGGTATCTTTGTTGACATTGTATCGGACCGCCGTCCTCAGTTCTCATTCCAGGTCTGGAAAGAGTTCTGAAAGGTGGTGGGCGGAGCAGGCAGTTTGTCTTCCGCGTTACGACCCCCAAACCAACGGCCAGACAGAGCAGGCAAATCAAAACCTGGAATCCGCTCTTTGCTGAGTCACTGCTTGCCATCCTGCCTCCTGGTGCATGTCCAATCTGTGTGGAAGGACGTCAGTGCTGCTCTAACTCGGTCTACAGAGAAGAATAAGTGGCTGGCGGATCTTCATCAATCCCCCACTCCGGAATAATACAAGGTGGGTCAGATGGTTTGACCACCGACTCCAATCAGAGTCCCGTAAGCTCGCCCCTCACTCCATATCCTATCACCAAACTCATCAATGCCACCTCTGTTGAATTAAAACTCCCCCAGTCCCTCGAGATCCATCCAACATTCCACGTGTCTTTACTTAAGCCGGTCTCCACCAGTACCCTTACCCCCCCCCCCCCCCTCCCCCTCTGTGTCATCAATACCCATCCTGCCTTTACGGTGTCGCGCATGCTTGATGTGCGGCCCCGGGGCAGAGGATTTCAGTTCCTGGTTGACTGGGAGAGATATGGTCCTGAGGAACGCTCTTGGATTTCCTGCAAACTTATTTTGGACGACTCTCTTACTAGGGACTTCTATGCCGTCCAACCTGAGAAGCCTGGTCGGACTAATCATATAATCACTGAATAATCCCTGATTGTTTAAGACCCTGTAAAGTAATGTATGTGATTTGTTCCTATATACGTTAAATATGTTTGAAGATAAGTGATGAAAATGTGGGCAAAGTCTAAGAAAACTTTAGTACTGAATTTTGAAGAAGAGCCTTATGAAAATGTGGGCCTCATTAAAAACAAGCCCAAGTACATACTTCGGCTTTTTGGCTAGTCGGCCCTCCCCCACTATATAAATATTAAGTGCCATCTTTCCATTAATGCATATTCGGTTTCACAGAAGGGGCATTGTTGTTTTCTTTGTATGCATGACAGGCAAATGGCTGTTGCTCTTCCATATAAAGAAAGAAAAACCGCAACGGTCATGAAAATACCTTGAAACTGATGAGACTTTAATATGCCAAAATACATGTTGACAAGACACAAAGCTTATGGGAGATGGTTGTTTGGACAAATGAGACATAACTGGAGCTTTATAGCATCTCACATCAGTTCTTTGTTTTGAAAGACGCTTTATCATGTTCTGGGACTGCAGTGCAGCATAGGATGTCTTGAATCTGTGCTAGAAACAAGAAAATCTGAAGGCTCAGAAATAGCTAAAAACACCCACGAATGGGCAAGAAGAAATCATCAGACTAATCGAGGATCCCAGATCTAAATCAGATTCAAAATCCGTGGAAGAAGCTGAAATATGCAGTCCAGAGAAGGCACATTTAAAACCTGAGACAGCAGGAGCGGTTTACTCACAAGCAGTGAGATACAGGCACAGAAGTAATTTTCAGTATTTCCTGAATGCACAGTATAATTAAATTTGTCAGTTTTAAGTTATTTCAGTGACCATTGTTGATTTTTCTTTTGTTAAGGGCAAGGGTACCAACATTTCAGTAATTACTGGATATACAGTATTTTGACATTTTCTGTTGATGCCCCATAGTTCCACTTTCTCTAGGCTAAAAATCACACATTTATGACAGATTCACTGCTGTTTTATTTTCCAATGCCCTTATACATAGCATCCCGACATGCCAACAGCTGGTTGGTATTCAGAGCGGCTTCTCTGCACAAAGTGTCTGGAGCGTACAGTGGCCGAGGCATCCTCCAGGTCAGAGCAGGGGTAAGGCGGGTTGCTAGAAGCGTTGCCCCAAGCAGCCTAAGCCCTCAGTGGGCAAGTCTCTCTGATCCTCACGCCCTCCCTCCCTTCATACCAAGACAATACCATAATACTCTGTGGTCTGCTCTTACTTTTTATTGTTAGAATATTTTTGGCTGGCAATATGTAGGAGTGATATTTTGTTTTCACTTGAGTGTAATAATATAATATAATCTATGTTATGCGTGCATGAAAAGTACGACCTACACAAGTTTGGGATAGTCACTGTTTTACTACTTCTTCAGTCTCCTACAGCCACTGAACCTGCTGTTAGACTCCGCTTTCGATAATTACTGTACTTGTAAAATTTGCCATAGAATTCTTCTTAATTTTGTGTTATTTTAGTAAATAACTCGAGGAAGGTGAATCCCAAATCTGATCAGGTGCCGGTGTCAATTTTAAATAACATGGGCACCCATCGGTCCTTCTGAGTTTGAAAACTGGCTACCGCCGTTTTAACACGACGACAGTTTCCAGAAACATAAGGCAGGTTAATCTTTGACTTTTTTTGCTAGTGAGTTTCAAGGAAAACAAGACTGTCAACAGAGGGACAGAGAGAACATGTATGGTGAGATGAAACCAGACACTTGTAGTTGTGTCCTTCAGGGTGATGGAGGACAATGTCTGAGCTTTGATCATGGTCAAGTCACGTCCATCTGGGTGCCCTGATGCCAGGGGCACTTTGCCAGTCTACTTACTACATTGGTGTGTCTCATTTTCAACTGGGGACATGTCAGCAAGACATGGAGTTGATTGGGGTAGAGTAACCTTAAACACTGTTGGCCTCTGCTGTCTGACCTCTCTACTGAGATTCAAATTATCCTGAACTATTTATGAAGGACAGCTTGTATTATGAATCAGACTTGGCATCTTATTTCTCCCCCATATCCAAATTCAGGCCTAGATTTTGGAAATCAGGGTCCTTTTTTTCTTGCATCTTCATTGTACTATGAGCAAAAGGGCAGCACAAAGGAGCCATCCTGCCCTTTACTACCATGAAATGAGAGGCGTAATAAAGTCTACCAGCAGCAGAACTACAGAGTATTCATAGGCATAACAATCATAGTTACAAGCGTTGAATGTAAAGTGGCAATCTGTCCCAGTATTTTGTGTGTGTGTGTGTGTCTGTTTCTGCTGAAGTCTATATAGTAGGAATGATGGTTCATTGATTAAGGCATTAATTTCATTTGATAGGTGAATGATGGCTATGTATCAATCTGTCTTCCATTTAATGTGGGCCACAACATGGTTAAATTACAATTTCAAACGCTTGGTTGAAATGACTCTTATTTTGAAGATGTATTGGCCACTGAGTAAGAGTACACGTACATTTAAGTCTTCCCCGACAAAAAACGCAAGACTTAATACATTATCAGGTAATAATACTTTGTAAGAAAAATTATTTTATTTGAACAAAATTTTGTTCAAAAACAACTTAACATGGCACGTGTCACTCAAATATAACACTTTTTGAACAATAAAATTGTTCAAAAACTTTTTTTTCCACTCAAATATAACGCTTTTTATACATGCAATAAAACATTCAAAAACAAAATACAAACTTTGAAACATTGAATCAATTTTAATAAAAATAAGGTTTGGGACCACTGTATTGTGCTGATAATCAATGACTTTGACTTTAAGAGTCACTCAACTTTCATCATAGTTGACTACAAAAACATTTTTAGAAATAAACTGATAGAAACAAATTAATATTGGTATAAATACATTAATATAACACAATAAAATTACATATTGTATTTTTTCAAAAAACTTATGATATACATACTTCATTAACAGAATAAATACATTTGTCGTAGTAGACTGTGCCTTTGTTTTTTTTTTTTTTTTTGGGGTAACATGTTTGATGTGAGTACTTACGGCAAATCAACTACGCAATTTCCATTACTGCTATCAAGTGGGTAGCTGAAATGCTCCCATACTGCTGACCTAAATGAGTTTTGAAGGTCTGCAGTTTCAGGGTTATTAGCAGGAGTGCAAATGTGGTGTGCAGGTGCAAATGCGCACTGAAAATATTAAAAGTGCACCAGGTTCAAGTGTGTCACTGCGCATTTGCTTACAAACCATTTTGAATTTAGTTTATTTATATTTTTGGGCGGCACGGTGACCTACTGGTTAGAGCATCTGCCTCACAGTTCTGAGGACCGGGGTTCAATCCCCGGCCCCGCCTGTGTGGAGTTTGCATGTTCTCCCCGTGCCTGCGTGGGTTTTCTCCGGGCACTCCCGTTTCCTCCCACATCCCAAAAACATGCATGGTAGGTTAATTGACAACTCTATATTGCCCGTAGGCGTGAATGTGAGTGCGAATGGTTGGTTGTTTGTATGTGCCCTGCGATCGGCTGGAAACCAGTTCAGGGTGTACCCCGCCTCCTGCCCGATGATACCTGGGATAGGCTCCAGCAGGCCCGCGACCCTAGTGAGGAGAAGCGGCTCAGAAAATGGATGGACACTCATGGTCACCATACAAACATAGCTGAAAGAAATCAAGCAATACAATAAAAATTACAGAATATAAAACATCAATTAAAATGGCAAAGGCGATGGGAAATGTTAGAGTGACTAGGCAATCTGGAATAGGTGAGTATTGAGTTTAGATTTGAAGATGGTAAATGTGTCTGTGTTTTGGAGGTCAGGTGGTAGTGAGTTATAAAGATGGGGGGCAGAGCGGATGATTGATGTTTCGCAAGTGAAGTATGCAGACTGGGTGATGTTTGTGTGTGCTTGGAAGGAGAGTGTGCTGTCGAGGATGACATCCATGGTGGCTGGGCTCGGAGAGGCTGTCGACGTGATGGCGTGCTTCGTGGGCATCTTAGTCTCGCCGTTTAGCTGCTACGATGGTCCGTCAAAATACATGTTAAAATTAGGGTTGGCCGATAAAAATAGACATGAGACACGGTGGCTAGGCTTTGATAGATTGCATTTGTCTATGTTTTGACAGATGATATAAATAGCCAATAATAATGAGTTGCTCTGCGCTGAACCAATCATGTGGCATGAATATAACCATGCCAAGTTGGGTTGACGCACACAGCACAGTAGCAGCCAGTCGCAACAGGTGCTAATGTTTGTGCTGCTGCACCCATTTCAGCAGTGGGAGAGTGCTTTTAAAAAAATAAAAAAATTTTTTTAAAAATAAATAAATAAAAAAGACCCCAAAAGCTCATCAGTGTGGAGTTATTTCGGTGTGTCTGAAAAGAAGCAGAATAGCGTGCACTGCAAACTATGTCGAGTGTATGTTCACACAAAGACAGAGAATACCACCAATCATTTTACTACCCGAAGCAATGGCACCCGTTAGGGCACGCTCAATGCAAGATTTACAATCCCAGACCCGAGAAAGGGGCCCTAATATCCCACGGAAAACAACAAAAATTGTATCACAAAAGACATGCTAAAAGTAACCACAGTTGAAAATAAGGGATTCAAGTACTGGACCCTCGTTTGGTGTAAATTGGAATACTTAAAAGATTTTGTATGGTAAGATTATACACTACATGTTTATGAATATTTGTATGTAGATGTTTTATAGTATGTAACAGACAGTTGTATAATGTTCTATGTCGTGTTCAACTTTTGACAGAAAATAAATATTTAAATCCAAGGTTATGAATAAGAGGGATCATTTAATGCTGCAAGAAATTGTGATTTATTTTATAGCGTGATATTTATCGATATGGACTGACTTGAAAAAAATTGTGATATGATTTTTTTCCCAAGTCGCCCAGACCTAACTATGTAAAACCAATCCGTGGTGCAAAACAGATTGGGGAATGCTGCCCGAGAAAACTGCACCAAATCAGCTGATCGCACAGTCCCAAAACGTGATCATCCAATATATCAATGTAAGTAAGTTCATCCAGTGAGGTTAGTGGGTTGAGGAAAAAATGAGCACCGCGCGACAACCTCTGGTGCTCTTTTGAGAACCAGACCAACATTGTTATTTGCAACCCTGGTTATTAGTCATAGCCATGTTTCTTCCTCGACTCGAGTTGGCTTTGCGTAGTTAAAAATAACTAGCATTAGCGTTTTAGCATTTTTGCTCACTCTGGTAGCTGCCAGAACTAAGACAAGAGTGTGCAAAATCCTCTCGGACCCTCCACATCCCGGTCACCAGCTCTTCGAGCTCTTTCCCTCACGTAGGCGCTACCGATCAATGCAAACTAGAACTAGCAGAAATTCCAACAGCTTCTTCACTCTTGCAATCAACTTCTTAAACACCCAACCTACAATTCCATTACACCATGCTGGCCATTTTTTTGACCTGAGTTTGTTGTCTCATTTCTGTGGGGCCAATTATACATTACTCGTGCACTCACTGTAGTAGTCTAGCCACGCTGCACTATTTGCATATCTGTTGACCAACACTGGCCACTCATGCCAGAGTAGCATCTGCTCCATTTGCACACTGACTGATCAACATTGTCCCAGATTATCACACTACTCGCTTGAAGTCTCCACGCCCTTTGCACAATGGTCAGTCTTTCGAACTACTCTAAGTGCTAGAGGACTCTGCATCTTTTTACACAATTGTAAAAAATAAAAGTACAGGCATTACCAGATAACTAGCAACCCTTTATTGCTCAGTGACTGTTTTTTGTCAATGTCTTTATGTCTCAAAAGTGTTCTCTGTCAATTGACTGTCTGTTGTCGTACTAGAGCGGCTCCAACTACTGGAGACAAAGTCCTTGTGTTTTTTGGACATACTTGGCAAATAAAGAGGATTTTGAACATCAATAGAAACAGTGGTCACATGACATGTAGTTAAAGGAGGCTTACTAAAGAAATGTATCTTCAATGTAGGCTTACATTTTTCAAAATAAACTTAAAATAATCATCATTCTGATAATAATAATGGCCGACTGGTTAGAGCGTCAGCCTTACAGTTCTGAGGAGCGGGGTTAAATCCCCAGCCCCGCCTCTGTGGAGTTTGCATGCTCTCCCCGTGCCTGCGTGGGTTTTCTCCGGGCACTCCGGTTTCCTCCCACATCCCAAAAACATGTATGAATTTGAGACTCTAAATTGCCCGTAGGTGTGAATATGAGTGCGAATGGTTGTTTGTTTGTATGTGCCCTGCAATTGGCTGGCAATCAGGTCAGGGTGTACCCCGCCTCCTGCCCGATGATAGCTGGGATAGGCTCCAGCATGCCCGCAACCCTAGTGAGGAGAAGCGGCTCAGAAAATGGATGGAATGGAGGCACAAACTGCAGGAGTTGGAGGGGTCGTGTCGCAGGTCTGCCATTTCAAGGACGACAGGTTTATGTCTTGAGGCCTTTTCACACTGCAGTTGGCAAGGTGTCTGACACCCTCAGCATTCCATTTATTTGTGTATGTGCTTAGGGGACAGTTCTGCGTTTGAATCGACACATGTTTTATTCTGGAGCTGGGATGGGGTGCCGTTAGAAAGCTCCTCCAATGAGAGCGGGGCTGGTGGAGTGATTTCTGAGTGCTATTTTGGATGACTTATACTGTAAATGGCAAGGGGGAAATGGAGGAAGGCATAATAATTGCAGTGTCCCACTATCCTGAACTTTGGGCCAGTAGAAAATGATAAACAGAGACGTCTCTGCGGGTGGGGGGGCCCTTTTAAACCTCCTGCTCAGCCTGAAATATGCCTCGAAGCACTCTTCCTGGAACTAGAAAGCTCACGAATGAGTTTAAAAGATATCCTGCTGTGAAATTAGTAGGGGATATTCCCATTCCCTTTTTTTTTTTTTTTTTTTTTTCTCTGCTTCATCACCTCCTCTTCCTTAAAATAAGCAAAGTTGGGGCTTTCTTTTCTAACAACGAGAAATACACATTGCCAAGTTGCAGTCCACTCAGCGGGGAAAGCCTCCCGACTTTACTTCTAGGGTGTTCCGTCATCACTTCCAAATATGGGATAGCTGCAGCCCCTTTGCCGTCATCATTGCGGGGGCCTTTCACACTGAGCTAGGGCAGTGTGAAAAGGCCTATAGAGTATCTTGATTTTCGGTTTTAATACTGTATCCTTACAGCCCTGACATACAGTATAAACTCCTCCACTTGAGTAAGAATGTCATCCTTGACCCAGATAGGGTAGCCTCTACCTGATTCCGGCTGAGAGCCATGGTCTCAGACTTGGAGTTGTCATTCCATCTATTTCCTACTCAACTGCAAACTGCTCCAGTAAGAGTTTGAAGATCATAGCCTGATACAGCCAACAGAGCTACATAATCTGCAACGGAGAGGGCTAACTCCAGTCCATTAAACTGGATGCCCTCAACTCTATAGCTATGCCTTGAAGTTCTGTGTGTAAAAGTTCAGAACAGATTCGCTGACAAAGGGCAGCCTTGGCAGAATCCAACCCTCACTGGAAACAAATGCAACTTGCTTACACAATGCTGACAAAACTCTGACAACGACTATTTCAGGGGGTCCACACTCCCAAAGCACCACCCACAGGACTCCCGGAAGGCACATGGTTAAAAGCCGTTGCCCCACTCCCTGCCCTGGTAGCTTTACGATTTTGTGCAACCTTCGAGGTATGTTTCTCCAGAATTTCAGTTTCAGAATTGTACCTTTGGGGTATTCAAGTTTTGAGGCACCACTTATTATTTCTCATGATGGTGATTAATCATTCATAGTCAGCTCAAAAACAAACCCAAGTAGTTAAAAAGAAACAATCACAACACTGATGTTGAATAGCTTTTCTGCTAATCCTTAAATCGCTTCTCAGTAAATCAAACTGTGGTCAGTCCGGTTCGATGGTGGCATCAATTGTACCAATGTAATTGAAATAAAACTGCTATACAAGTTAAACTTATACCGCCTAACCAAATTACTACAGCCATAGTGTATGTTCAGCATAAATCCAATGCATGTACAGGGGTGTACATATGTGGTGCCCAGGTATGCACATGCACTTAAAACATTAAATGTGCACTAGATTGAAGATTGTCACTGTACTAAGCTTTTTTTTTTTAAGAGCAGGGTGGAGGACGTGGCTCAAGGCGCAAAGGGTTGCATGAGCGGAAGCGAGAGAAGAGCTGCCCTTGTTTTATTTCAAGCCACTCCTGTTCCAGAAACTACAAAAATACTGTTTCCTTTTAACTATGCCCTCATCGAGAAAAAAATCATTTAAAAAAAAAAAAAAAAAGAAAACTTTGTGAAGGAGAAAACCTGTGAAGGAGAACAAAATCCTCAATAACATTACTTCTTTGCGGTGTATTTTGCTGAAAAACCTTGACGTTTTGATAAATATTAGGTAGTGAAGCTAATGGAACATACAACTAGATGGTAAAGCAAAGCAAATTTATTTATACAGCACATTTCATACACAAGGTAAGTCAATGTGCTTTACATGATTAAAAGCATTTAAAAACAAAGAAAAAAACAGCTTTTAAACATTTAAAACAAAGAAAAAAAATAAGACAATTGAAACAGTGCAAGAAATAATTTAAAAGTGGAAATGCTCTAAAAGGCATGGGGAAAAAAAAAAGAAAAAAAAAAAAGAAGAGTTTTTAACCTGGACTTAAAAACATGCACACTTGGAACTGACGTCAGTTCTGTTCCCAATTTATTCCATTTGTGCAGCATAATAGCTAAATGCTGCTTCACCATGTTTGCTTTGGACTCTGTCCTCCACTATTTGACCCGAGTCTGTCGATCTCAGAGCCCTACTGGGTTTATATTACATTAGCATTTCATGCATGTATTTAGGGCCTAAACCGCTTAGTGATTTATAGACCAGTAGTAGAAATCTATTCTAAAGCTGACTGGAAGCCAGTGTAAAGACTTTAGAATTGGAGTAATATGCTCTGACCTCTTCGTTCTGGTCAGAATCAGAGCTGCAGCATTCTGAATGAGCTGCAGCTGTTTAATGCTCATTTTAGGGAGTCCAGTCAGAAGACCATTACAATAGTCTAGTCTACTTGAGATAAAATAATGAATGAGCTTCTCATGGTCTGCTTGACACATGCAAGCCTTCACTCTTGATATGTTCTTCAGATGGTAGAAGCAGTTTTAGTGATTGATTTGATACTACTCGGAATCTATCAGAACACCAAGGTTTCGGACTTTGTCTTTAAAGAGAGTGACTTCAGGTATTTACTAACAGCAATTATCTTTTCTTTATTGCCAAAAACAATTCTCAGTTTTGCTGTGGTTTATTCATTCATCTTCCATTCCGCTTATCCTCACTATACTTATATAGCGCACTTCATACACAAGGTAACTCAATGTGCTTTACATGCTTAAAAGAAAAAAACATTGAGGAAAAATACTAAAACAGCATACAGTGCAAGAAACATTTTAAAAGGGGAAATGCTCTTAAAAGCATGAGGAAAAAAAATAGGTTTTTAACCTGTGACTTGAAGTATTTACTATCAGCAGTCCTCTTTTCTTTATTGCCAAAAACAATTCTCAGTTTTATTGTAGTTTAATTGAAGAAAATCTGTCTCATCCAGTTATTTATCCGTTTTAGACAGTGGCACAACATCTCAAGTGAACTGTAGTCATCTGGAGACACTGCTCGATATAACTGTCATCTGCATAGCTATGATAGTCAAAATTAAAGTTCTGAAGAATTTGACCCAAGGGTAGCATATACATGCCGAACAGGAGGGGTCCAAAAACTGACCCTTAACGGACCCCATAGGTCATTGCCATTCGAGGAGCTTGAACACTTCCAATGGTTACAAAATAACTCCTTTCCTCCAGGTAGGACCTAAACCATTTAAAGACTGTTCCATTTAGTCCTACCCACATTTCCAACATGTTCAGCAGTATATTATGATCTACCGTACCAAAAGCTGCACTGAGGTCCAAGACCAGAATTGACACCTTTCCCGAGTCAGTATTCAACCTTATATAATTTAGCACTTCGATAAGAGCAGATTCTGTACTGTGATGAGTTCGGAACCCTGATTGAAATGTGTCAAAAAGTCCATTTAAGTTCAAGAAATTGCTGAGTTGATTAAAAGTAACTCAATCTTTGCTTTGAAAGTGACATTTGAGATGGGTCTATACCTTGCTAACATGGAAGCATTCAGTGCTCTAATTTTTTAAGCAGAGGCTTAATGGCAGCTACTTTAAGAGTGAGCAATTGATTTGCTGCAAATCAGCTAGCACAGACTTCGCAATAGCTTTGAAAAAGTCAGATGGTATTGAGTCAAGACAGCTCGTTGATGGTTTCAGCTGCTGAATCCTTTTCTCTACAGTTTTTGGTCAACTGTATCAAATTCTGACATGGTAATAGAGTTTTTCCTGGGTGGCTTCAGATGTAGTATCATTTTGCTGATTTGTGCTAATATTTAACCTGATGATTGTATTTTTTTCACTAAAGTGAGCAAATTCATTGCATTCATCTGCTGTTAAGACTTCTGCAGCCATCTGATTCGGGGGGGTTGTGAGTTTGTCAACCACAGCAAACAGAGGGTGTCCCTTGTATTGTTGAAGTCCTTACTGATAATTTAAAAAAAAAATCAGTTAAAATTACAAGGACTTTGTCTGTAGATGTCTTAGTCAATTTGGACTTTAGTTTTTCTCCACTTACATTCTGCTTTCCTACACTTTGATTTCAAGGTCTTTAACATCATTGTGCTCCTCCACGGTGTTCTAGGTCGCCTCAAGATTGTCTTAGGGTCAATAGGAGCGACACCTTTCATGACATTTGTGATTTTACAGGTGACCGCTTAATCCTTATCCAAAGGTTCATCAACTGTCTCAGCATTCAGTTTGTGGCACAGCAATGGTATCCATAAACTTAGTGGCAGTGCTCTCATTTATGTACCTTTTCTTAATAGACAGAGGTTGTCTGAACTTTTGGAAGAATCTGTCAGCCAAAGAATACACAAAAATGGTCAGAAATAGCCATATCCTTCATGTCAATTGATAGAATTTCAACATCCTTAGAGATGACCAGGGCTAAGATTTGACCTGGAGTGTGGGTTGGACTCTTATGTTGAGAGGTCAATTGTCTAGTATAGGAGAGAGTTCTTTAGATTTTTTTTCCATGTTATTGTCAACATGAATGTTAAAGTCTCCCGTCATGACAAAATATTTGTAGTCAACCATCAAGGAGTTCTATTAACGTTTATGTGACAGAAAGACTAGCTATGGTGGCATTTTAATAAATTATTTAAGTTTACCAAAATTGAATTTGTTACTCCAGTTAGTAGTGCCTCCCGTGGAAGAAGTTTCTCTGCACTGAAACCGATCAAAACAAGAAGAACTATGACAACTCAAGAACTTTGAGCAGTTTAGGAATACCAAATGAGTCGAGGAGGGAAAAATCTCTTGGTATGGAACAATTTGTCACACAATTTACCACTCAGCATGGAAACCGGAGAGTCACGCTATTGAAAAATCATGCAAATACTGTATTTACAAAAGGTCAACAATACATTTCAGTGTTTATTTTCAAGATAACATGACTTTAAATTACCTTTATTCTCTCTCTCTACATAAAACTCTACCTTAGGTAACATCAGTGCTTCACATTATATTTGAAAGCCAACACCTCTCCAGATCCTTTGGACAGACAATCTTACTTTTATGCATTTGATGGGGCATAATTTTCTATTATTTGAGTTGTGGATTCATGAGCAACTATTCATTGTTCAAGGTAGCCAAATAAATACTTTGTGAACATATCCGAGTGTCCTGAGTATCTTTTGAAAGTAGAAATTATTGTACATTACATTTTGTACATGTATATTCCAACTGGAAATCTATTCCAGATCATGTTTATTAGGTAAATTTATAAAATCTGAATATTTTTAAAGAACACATCTCAAAATATTGCTATAGGCTACATCTATTAACAACACAGTAATTAATAGTAATAAATCCTAGAAGCACCACTGCCAGTGAGATCAGTGGGCCGGGGAAAAAATTAACACCAAGCAGCAACCTCTGGTGAGTCTATGAGAACCAGACCAAAATTGTTGTGTGTACCCATGTGTATGTATAAAAAGTCATTAATCTCATGTTGTATGCTGTACATGCTGTCACTGTTAAGCGAGTAGTCTCCTGGTCTATCTGTAGTCAACCCACATACACAGCAGTTGTACATGCACATTATCATGCAGGGCGTTGTCTTTTGCCTGTTGCATTATGCATAAGGCTCAGGGGAGCCTGGCCAACGGTTTGTGATAGACAGGCTGAAAGCAAGCCACACTGTCGGACACGTATTTGCAATCACACTAACTCGCTATGGACATACACACTCAACACATACAGTAGCTGCACAAATCACTCAGTGGCCTGACAAATCTGTTCACACACTTGCTCGATCATTAATTTGAGCTGTTGATGTTGGACCATATCAAATAAATGGTATACAGGTAGAGAGAAATAGATCTACAGAGCTGCAGGAGGACTGGACCTCAAACCCACAAACTTTGGGCTGCGCCATTTTTGACTGGGAATTTTGGTCCAAGCTATTATCAGGGTAGGAGCAGCGACCGCTGCAAGAGACTGGTTGAATTTATTATTATTGTTATTATAAACCCCAATTCCAATATATCAGTCCAGGACTACACACAGGACTCAGACACAGAGATCACGGAGAGTGTGCAGGTTTTAGTATACACACCGATGACCACTTAACAAGCTGACGAAATAATCGGCTATGAAAGTACTCAAGAAGTCCAGAAGGAGGAAAAACCAAGTGTCAAAAAATATAAACGACAAAATCACACCAAAGGAGCAAAACCAAAGGCTGTGTTAGCAGAGGAACCAACTAAGCAATGTAAATTATGAGCTAAAAATCACTCGTTTCAAGGTTCAAATGTATACTTACAATAATGGCTATGACCAGGCTCATGGGCTGACGACACACTCAGGCAACTCAACCAACAAACAAAAAAGACACTCTGGCACCAGACAACGGAGACACAGGCTATTTAAGCACACAGGGGTAATGGTGCACAGGTGGAGACAATCAGGAATCAGGGCCGACACATGAAGAAGGGCAAGTGATATGAAACGAGAGGAAAGTTAGTCTTTCAAAGTCAAACAGGAAATAACCAGACAAAAAAACCCAGGCACGACAACCCTCACCACGGTGTGACATAATGGAGTTAGGATGTTGTGTAAAACAAAACAATGATTTACAAATCTTTTTCAATCTCCAGTATATTTAACTGAATATAATAAAAGGCCTTTTTTTTTTTAAGATGTTCAAAATGACAACTTTTTTGCAACTATTCATTCATCTTCCATTCCGCTTATCCTCACTAGGGTCGCGGGCGTGCTGGAGCCTATCCCAGCTATCTTCGGGCGAGAGGTGGGGTACACCCTGAACTGGTCGCCAGCCAATCACAGGCCACATATCAACAAACAACCACTTGCATTCACATTCACACCGATCGGCAATTTAGAGTTTTCAATTAATCTACCATGATGTTTTTGGGATGCGGGAGGAAACTGAAGTGCCCGGAGACGGGACTCGTCCCACACCGAGGGACGCAGGACGCTCCGCCGGCCCCACTGAGGCGCCCCGATAACCGGCCACCGGGAGGAGGCTGCAGGGACCCAATGCCACTCCGCCACCCACCACCGCCCCATGCAGTTTTGGTGCATTGCGTGTATATATTTGATGGAGAGAAGCCCATTTTATGCATAGTGTACTGACTAAAGTGTGTTCTATGGAGTTTGTGTTTTTTGTTATTCTAAACGTATTGTTACATATCTGTATCCCGTAGTTACGGTCAGCGGACATGGAAAGGTCTTCTTTCCATTTAGTGATTGGTAAATGCATTGATTTAGAGCATGAAATTAATTTATAAACTTTTGAGAGATTTATTTTAATTTGCGGATGAAGCTTCACTATTTGCTTGACAAAATCCGGCAGTTCGAGGGTGCTCTGGAGTGTTAGTATTCTTTTTTTTATTGCTGCTTTTATTTTATTGTATTGAAGAAAGTTATATATATATATATATAAAACTCCTGTTATTTGGAATTCTTGGAACAGTTCATCACGTGTCCGAAAAACATTATCGTTAAATAATTGTTGTCGGTGTTCAATTCCATGTTGTTCCCATGTACTAAAATCAAGGAGTATATTATCCATTTCTGAACCGCTTCTCCTCACTAGGGTCACGGGCGTGCTGCAGCCTATCCCAGCTATCATCGGGCAGGAGGCCCGATGATAGCTGATGATAGTGATTGATAGCTGATGATAGTGATTGGCTGGTTGCCAGCCAATCACAGGGAGTATATTATTAATTTAGAGTATATTAGTATATTAGGAGTATATATAGGAGTATATTATTAATTTCTAAATTTCTAAATCTGGATTATGACAGATTGGGCAGAGCAGTCTGCGAGCAAATTGAGAACCTATAGATTCTCAACTTTGCCACCAAGCCGTTAAGGTGGATGCGATTATTGGATTCTTGAAGCATTTATAGTGTTTAAGAGTTGTGGAAATAAATGGGAGTTTTGATGTTGTTGCAGTATATTTGTTCCAATTCTAGCCAAGAATAATACTCTTCATTGTGGTGCAACCATTGGATGAGGTATTGTAATTGGTTAGCTAAATAATAGTGTTTAAAGTTGGGAGCATTTCAGCCTCTCTCCTGTTTACTTTTCTGAAGTTATTTTTTTAAGTAACATTTTATTACAGCAAAATCTAATGTTTGAAACCATTTAAATGTGGTCTTAAATGGAATAATTAAGAATAAATAATTTATTTAAGGTAAGGTTTTCATTTTTATTGTTGCTATTCTTCCCAGTAGTGATTTTGGCAAATTATTCCAGCATTTTAAATCAGATGAGATTTTTTCCAGAAGTGGGATGTAATTTGGATTTGTTAGATCTGTGAGTTTTGGTGAAATATTAATACCTAAATACTTAATGTTTCCTATAAGAATAGGGTAATCTGGGATTTAATCTGCAGGAGTCCATTAGTTTTCTGTGATTGGGAGTATTGTTGATAGATCTGATATTTGTGAAAATATTTTAATGAGACTGAAGACTGCCTGAAGAGAACACTTGGGTTCCTGTAAATAAAGAAGAATATCATCGGCATACAGATTGATTTTGTGTGCTGTCACTAGTGAGCAGATACCTTTAATATTAGCATTCTGATGTATAGCAGCAGCAAGTGGTTCGATGAATATTGCAAATAGCATTGGTGAGAGTAAACATACTTGCCTAGTTCCTCTTTGTAAAGTAAAACTTTATGAAGTAATCCTATTTGTGGTGACTGTCGCTTTCGGGGTATTGTATAGTGTTGTAATCCAATGCATAAATGAATCTCCACAACCATCCATCCATTTTCAACACCGTTTATCCTGGGTAGGGTCGCGGGGCGCTGGAGCCTATCCCAGCAGACTTCGGGCGAAAGGCGGACTACACCCTGAACTGGTCGCCAGTTCAGGTTACATATAGACATGGACAACCATTCACACCCACCTTCACACCGTCACTGAGTGGGAACTGAACCCACACTGCCCGCACCAAAGTCAGGCGAGTGTACCACTACACCATCAGTGACTCTCCAAAACCAAATTTGCAAAGTACTGCAAACAGGAAAGCCCAGTTAACTTTATCGAAAGCTTTCTCTGCGTCAAGTGACATGATGATTGCATTTAGATTTTTACACTGTGACACGCTTTTTAAATTTAACAGACGTCTGAAATTATTTGCGGAACTTCTACCTTTAATGAAGCCTGTCTGGTCATAGTGGATTATCGATGGGAGTACCTTTTCAAGTCTCGCTGCGAGGGCTTTCGAGATAATCTTGATATCTACATATCTACATCAGTGATAAGGGCCGATAATTAGTAGCCGGGAGAGTGGGGTCTTTGCCTGACTTTAGTAATAATTTAATTGAAGCTGTGTTCATATGGCTACTAATTTGACCTTTATCGTTTATCTCCTTGACTGTTCTGAAAAAAAAAGGTGCTAGTATTGGCCATTAATGTTTAATGAATTCAACGGAGAGTCTGTCCGGTCCAGGCACTCGTCCCGATTACATATTTTTTAATGCGTTATGTAATTCTGTGATGGTTAAAGGAACATCAAGGCTGTCTTTAATTTGTGTATTTAATTGAGGAATGTTTAGCTCATTAATAAAAGTTTCAATTTCTGTTTGATCTGGGTTGTTCAAAGATGCGTATAAGATGCTATAATTATTGGAAAATATTTCATTTATTTCCAGCGGTGACTGTGTACTGTTGCTGTTTGAATCTTGAATGGCTGTAATTAATGACTTTTCTTTATTGCAATGAAGTTGGTTCGCAAGGAATTTTCCTGGTTTATTTTTGTACTCAAAGTTAGTGTATCTTAACTGTTGTAGAAAATGTGTTCTTTTTGATAAGTTAACGTCTAGTAGATGTTTTGCCCTTTGAAGTTGGTTTCTAAGCGTATCTGTTGGATTAATTGCATATTCTTCTGTGAGGTGTTTAATTTTGTCCTCAGTTTCATTTTCTAATTTTTGTTCTTGTTTTTTCTTTTACGAAGAGTATGATATGATTCAACCTCTCAATACAGCTTTCCCGGTTTCCCACAGCAGAGATGGGGATATGGTTCGGGAGTTGTTGAATTTCAAAAACTCGTCCCATTCGTTCCTCACGAAAGAATCCAAATCCGGGTCCTTCAATAGGGATGTGTTGAAGCGCCGTGTTGGTGGGGTCCCAAACTTGATTCAACTTTTAGATTGAGAGAAATTGATGCATGGTCGCTGATGATGATTGGATGTATTTTGGAGGTAATTCTAAAAAGAAAAAAAGTATATTCTTGAAAAAGAGCGGTGAAATGGTGAGGAAAAATGTGTATTCTCTTTTTGTATGATTTTTCAACCTCCATATGTCAACAAGACCAAAGTCGTCCATATACTGCTCTAGTATATTGGGGCATGGTGGCTGATTTCAATTTTTGAGATTTGAGCGATCTATTAGGGGATTTAGCGTCAGGTTAAAATCACCTCCCATGATAATTGTAGAATTGGCTGACAAGTTTAACAAGGGTGAAAAGAGCATGTGAAAAAAGGCTGGCTCATCTTTATTAGGAGCGTATACATTGACAATTGTGTAAGGTTTGTTAAATATTGTAGCCTGTATAATTATGTATCGGCCTTCTGGATTTGCTATTGTACTATTTGTTGTAAAAAGTAGTCTTTTATGGACTAGTATCAAGACTCCTCTTTGTCTACTGTTATAAAAGGCAGAGGTATCCGGAGTGAAATTAGATTCAATGCGGCTTTTTTCTTCTGACACAATAAATCGTGTTTATTGTAATAGGAGGAGGTCTGTTTTAAATTTAGTGACATAATCCATAATCCTAATTCTCTTTGCCTGCGATTGAATGCCATTGATATTCCATGACACAAAAGTTAAGTGTGACATATAATGGGTGTGTGTATCATAATTTTAAATAGATTGGGTACTGTGTATTCTTTGCTGTTGTTTTTTTTGACAGTTTTCGGGAGATTTTTTAGTATTTTGTTGACAAATGTTAATTAGAGAGGGTGATAGAGATGCCATATTTAAGTACAGCAAAGCCAGGGTATATAGAAGGGTAACGAACAAACACTGAACATAGAAAACAAACATGAGTGACAAGTGGATAATATGGTGTTTGGTGGTTGTTTGTAGTGCGCAAGAAGAGTTTTGAGCAACTTGTGTGTTTAGTGTGTGTGGCAACAAGCAGAGCAGGAAAGCAGACAGATAGGAGTGAGAATTCATGCTGATGCCATGCGTGATTCAGTTTTTTTTTTGTTTATTTAAGCAAAAGTGGAAAGAATGACACAAGCTACAATACACTTTTGACAATTCATAACGACAACAGATCAAAAGAAGTACTTATCTAAAAGAGCCAGGGCGTGATGTTGGCATCACGAAACAGTTGGCCGTCGACATATAGCTTATCGACAACTAGCCACGCTCGTTTGCCTTTCTTACGGTTCACATAACACTTTTTGCTCAAAGTGTTCAAACTTTGCAATGATGGGACGTGGTCTGGATGAGGGCTTCCCAATCGGTGAACACGGTGAAAGGTAATCTTGTTGACTGTATCTTGCTGTATCTTGAGCGCGGACATCATTAACTTTTTAATCTGCACCTCGGGGTCTTCTTGGGTATTTTCTTGAATGCCAGAGAAAATGAAATTGTCGCACATGCTTTGTGATTGAATGTCCAGCGACGTTTCTTTCATGATTTTGTATTCATGTCTAAGAGTTTGTAGTTCTTAGTTGTTTGACCTGTTGTTGCGTGAACTCCAAGCTCTTTCTGAGTTCGGCAATCTCTTGGCGAAGCAAGTCAAGTGTAATTTTTCAATTTCTTGTCCATTGAGAGGAGGACACTGTCTGCATCTCTGTCGAATCAAGTAAATCCTCGGTTGAAGTGGAAGAATCAGCTTTTTTTCTCTTCAGCGGCAGATCGACGCGAGGGCTCAGATCATCCATGACAGACGAGTTGGCGTTGACGTAGCTGCATGAATCACTAGTGGCTCTCTATGAGTTACCGCTGCTAGTGAAGCTTGCGAAGAAAAAGAGAAAAGAACGAAGCAACCGTCCACCGCTGAAAAAGGAAAAAGAGAAATTTTGAAGAAGAACGAAGCGACCGTCCACCGCTGAAAAAGGAAAAAGAGAAATTTTGTCTAGCTGCTCTTTCAAGTCTACGCAAGGGGCGCCGCCATGTTTTTTGTCTTCGGAAATCACGCAATCTCTCGTATTGTCACATGATGCTCACCCCCTCAGCGTCCCTAGCATAATGTTGCTCCAAAACCTGCATTAAAGCATTAATGTTGCCTACAAAGATGTGCAAGTTACACATGCCATGGACACTAACACACTCGCATACTATCACAGATGCTGGCTTTTTAACTTCACGCTGATAACATTCCGGATGGTCCTTTCCCTCTTTTCCCCGAAGGACACGACCTCCATGTTTTCCAAAAATAATTTAAAATGTGGAATCGTCAGACCACAGCACACTTTTCCACTTTGCGTTAGTTCATCTCAGATGAACTCGGGCCCAGAGAAGCCGTCGGCGTTTCTTGGTATTGTGGATGTATGGCTTTCGCTTTGGATGGTAGAGTTAATTTAAGTTAATTTGTAGATGTAGCGACAAACTGTGTTATCTGACAATGGTTTTCTGAAGTGTTCCTGAGCATATGTGGCAATATCCTTGACACAATGATGCCAGTTTTTATGCAGTGACGCCTGAGGGATCAAAGGTCACAGGCATTCAATGTTGGTTTTCGGCCTTGCAGCTTAGTTGCAGAGATTTCTCAAGATTCTGTGAATCTATTGATGATATTATGGACCGTAGATGACAAAATCCCGAAAAATGCCTTGCAATATTACATTGAGAAACATTCTTAAACTGTTGGGACCATTTGTTCATGCGGTTGTTCACAAAGTGGTGAACCTCGCCCCATCTTTGCTTGTGAACAACTGAGTCTTTCAGGGATGCTCTTTTTTATACCTAATTATGACACTCACCTGTTTCCAATTGAGCTGTTCAACTGTGGAATGGCCCAAACAGGTGTTTTTATTGGATTCCTCAACTTTCCCAGTCTTTTGTTGTCCCTGTCCCAGCTTTTTTGGAATATGTTACGGAATAGGAAATCACAAAGTGGAACGTAGCACTGTCATAAATATCTTAACCAGAAGCAATAAGGTCTCCATTAATTTTAAGGGGCATTGATGAACGTGAGGAAAAAAAATCAACACATACCATTTATTCTTGGAAGTTAACATTAAGACTCACCCATCACACATTAAGACTCACCCATCACACTGCCAGATCAAGATCTTTCACTCAATAGGACACTTCCATTCTGTTCCACATGCCATTGTACATACAGTAGGTGACATGCTTTACATCAGCCTATCCAGCACTAGACATTATGGGTCTGATGATGTGAGGCTTGCATGCATTTGCTCAGCCACGACAACTCATATCATTAAACTTCCATTGTAGTTTTTAGTTGATGTTCATGCCAGAGAAGGTGTGAAACTGAGCAGATGTTAAATGACTGAGTCAATTGATCATTGACAACTTTTATGCTGGCTGGCCCTGCTCAGTTAATCTCTCTCGCTCTTGCGCTCTCTCTCTCTCTCTCTTTCTCTCACACACACTCTCTCTCTCTCTCTCTCTCTCTCTCTCTCACATACATGCAGACACACACACACACTACCAATAAGTCATCAGCAAAAAGCTTCTTCATTCGGTCATTTTAGTGGATAAGGCAAAACATGTTTCTGTAAGGTCATGTCATGTCCAGGTCAATCACATTCAAGTATATTTCAGTTGTTTATTTTGACCTCCCCTCTCAGAAAGATACAAAAATAAATCAGTCGAGTTGTACAAACCCAGGTCAAATTCATGGTGGAAAAAGTTTTAAAATGATTTTTCTGATTTATTTACCAAAATTTATTTACAACAGCGTTTGTTGGTGTTGTTGATGTATGGCTTTCGCTTTGGATGGTAGAGTTAATTTAAGCTAATTTGTAGATGTAGCGACAAACTGTGTTATCTGACAATGTTTTCTGAAGTGTTCCTGAGCATATGTGGCAATATCCTTTACACAATGATATCAGTTTTTATGCAGTGCCACCTGAGTGATCCAAGGTCACAGGCATTCAATGTTGGTTTTCGGCCTTGCATCTTAGTTTCAGAGATTTCTCCAGATTCTGTGACTCGTTTGATGGTATTATGGACCGTAGATGACGAAATCCCTAAAATCCCTTACAATATTACATTGAGAAACATTCTTAAACTGTTGGGACCATTTGTTCATGCAGTTGTTTAGGTATTGGCATTTGAACCACGGTGTTTAGACTTTTTTTATCCACTGCAGCCTTGTAATCTGCCTGGTGACGCTACAGTATTTTGTGCTGTTTAACAAGTAGAAACAATATAGTATAAGACCATTTGTTTGAGCTTAATTGGCCTGAAATTGTTATTTTTAACAAAGATATTATAAAGATGTTATTTTTTATGTTTAAGATGACCGTATTTTCACGACCATAAAGCACACTTAAAAGTCTTACATTTTCTCCAAAATGGACGGGGCGCCTTATGTGTGCACCGAGTTCCAAAATCTGTAAATGTTGTTGTGTGACGTTGATGAGCACTCCGCTTGACTGACTGGAAGCATTTCCTGCCGAAACGCTGCTTATATAGAGGAAAGGCGGACGTGACTGAGGACAGCATGCGGACGTTAAAGGGGGAACGGTGCGCGTGAAAGAAGATGCTAAAGACACGTCCCCAGTAGGTATATAGTTCGGGTATGTGCATTGTCCAAAAGAACATCGGTTTGGCTAAAGACCCCCGAAAATGGCACCTACGAAGAGACACGGTTACGAAGCTCAGTTTAAACTGCACGCTGTCAGTTACGCGGCGGAACATGTTAATCGAGCAGCCGCGAGAGAATTCAAGATCAACAAATCCATGGTTCACAAGTGGAGGAAGCAGTAAAACGAGTTTCGCCAAGTCAAGAAGACAAAGCTGAGTTCCCGCGGAAACAAGGCGAGGTGGCCCGAGATGGAAGACCAACTTGAGCAATGGATTAATGAGCACAGAACAGCCGGGAGAAGTGTCTCTACAGTCACCATTCAACTGAGGGCAATAACTCGGAGTTTGCCATCATTCCGGGAGGAACGAAGGAACTCCAACCGCTGGGCGTTCAAACTGAAGTTGCGAGCGGCGTGGGAGCTATGGATGACAGATGACAGATGGTGAACACAGCCTTACTAAGACTAGGAGGGAGCGCCGGGCGAGTTACGCCACCATATGTGAATGGTTTGTGGATGCTTGGGATAGCGCGTCTGCTTTGACTGTTGTCCGAGCTTTCGCGAAAGCCGGCATCATTGCTGAAGAGCCCCCCGGCAACGAGACTGACTCTGACAATGACGAGAGGGAACCTGGCTTGTTTGTTGGAGAACTTGCCCAGCTGTTAATTTCGGATACAGAAGATGAGAACTTTGATGGATTTGTGGATGAGGATTGATAAAAAAAAAAAAACGTGAGTTCATTGTTAAATACTTCAATAAAGTAAAACCGAACTCAGTTTTGCTCCCGCTGCCTTTTTAAAAACATATGCTATCATGCATTAAATATAAATCTAGCGTATGTTTTACCAATACGGTGCGCCTTATGTATGTGTTAAATACAGAAATAGACCTCGTAACTGAGACTGCACCTTTTAATACGGTGCGTCCTATGGTCGTGAAAATAAGGTAAGTGGCATTGTTCAGCAATGTCTGAATTTGCACATTCATATTTTATTGACTTATTTTTATTTTATTTGATGTTCTTGCTCTGATTTAAAAAAAAAATCAGAAGTTACTAGTTACTCAGTACTTCCACAAGTTTTTCATTGAGTACTTGCATTGAGTATTCAAGTAATTATTTGGAGGACTACTTTTACTGGAGTCATATTATTTTAAAGCAAAACTACTCTTACTTGAGTACAATATTTGGCTACTCTACCCACCTCTGGTGGTCAAGTACTTTGTAACTGAGATAAGTCACTCAGTATGTTTACAGACAGAAATGAATTGGGCCAATAGTTGCGCTGTCTCTATGAAGTTTACATGCATGCATTGGGTGCAGTTCCATCTTTAACCACAAAACAATGTTTGCCTCCTCAACACTAGGTAGCGATTATGTTGCTTTCAAGTCATTTAGATCTGTGGATTAAACAAGGACGTGTTTGCTGGAGAGAGATTAAAGATGGTTGATACTCTATTTGCTCAATGCTAACTGGTGCCATTACAGTGGTCACCATGGCATTACCTTTGAATTTTTGCAAATAAAAAAAGAAGTGATCTGCCTGGGATTTTGGGGATGGTGGCACTCAAACATCCATCCATCCATTTTTTGAGCCGCTTTTCTCACTAGGTTCGCGGGCGTGCTGGAGCCTATCCCAGCTGTCATCGGGCAGGAGGCAGGGTACACCCTGGACTGGTTGCCAGCCAATCGCAGGGCACATAGGAACAAACAACCATTCGCACTCACAGTCATGCCTACGGGCAATTTAGAGTCTCCAATTCATGCATGTTTTTGGGATGTGGGAGAAAGAAAACCCACACAGGCACGGGGAGGACATGCAAACTCCACACAGGAGGGGCCGGCGAATGAACCCGGGTCCTCACAACTGTGAGGCTGACGCTCTAACCAGTCGCCCACCGTGCCGCCGGCACTCAAACAACAGAGGAAAAAAATATATATGCTTACAGAATATGTCATCACTCTCACAAATGTCCTGTGGTAATTGGTGGATCTCGATCAAAAGTAAAGACAAGTTTGATAAGAGCCAATAGTGGTTTCAATAGATTATAGTGGCTTTCTTTGAGTTAACATTTGCTGGAGAGGCCAATATCATGTGTGTTTGTCTTGAATAGTGTGCAACTGTGCATGTTTATGACAAAATGTAAATTGCTGTGTAAGTGAATTCATCCTGAATTAAATACGGTTTAATTAATATATACACTACTGTAGTTGTTGTTTTTGATGGTCTTTCCACTCACAAAATATTTTTAGGGTGACTTTCATTAGCATCAGCATTTCTTGTTTTTGTTTTTTGTGAAGATTAAACACCAATTCCTTTGCAAATGTTTATTTGGGGTGGGACCGATTATATGGCTTCATTGCATACAGTTATGGCCGATGGACTGAATGAAACACCTGCAAATTGAAAGTTACTGTTTTCCATGTGACTCTCTAAAATATTGTTACATTGTTACATATTTTAACTGCAGTGAAGACAGCAGGGAGGCACGGTGGCCGACTGGTTAGGTTGTCTGTTTATATGTGCCCTGCGATTGGCCGGCAACCGGTTCAGGGTGTACCCCCCTCCTGCCCGATGACAGCTGGGATAGGCTCCAGCATGCCAGCGACCCTAGTGAGGAGAAGCGGCTCAGAAAATGGATGGATGGATGGATGGATGAAGACAGCAGTGTGGCACGGTGGGCGACTTGTTAGCACATCCGCCTCACAGTTCTGAAGACCCGGGTTAAAAAATATCTGGCCTCGCCTGTGTTGAGTTTGCATGTTCTACCTGTGCCTGCCTGGGTTTTCTCCAGGTCCTCCGGTTTCCTCCCACATCCCAAAAACATGCATAGTAGTTTAAGTGACGACTCTAAATTGCCCAGATGTGTGAATGGGAGTGCGAATGGTTGTATGTGCCGTGTGAATTGCTGGCGACCAGTTCCGGGTGTACCTCGCCACTCGCCCGAAGATAGCTGGGATAGGCTCCAGCACGCCTGCGACCCTAGTGAGGATAAGCGGTATGGAAAATGAGTCAGTTGAGTGAAGACAGCCACAGACCAAAAAATAAAACTGTCATTGTGCTCATAAAGATTGATTAATTTTATACAATTACATCATATTACAGTTTTTTTAAACAAAGTGGCACTTTATTATTGTTCTGTCTGGCATATTTTACTGTAAGAACCAATCAATATTAGTGTGTACGTTATAAATTAAAACCCGGTCTTTCTTTGAATTAAGATGATAATCAAATTGATACAATATATAGGACAGACAATTATGAGACCAGCTAGAATATGTCACTGTCAAAAAAAAAAAGCCTTTCCATGAATGCGTAGCCACATGTTATAGTAACATTGCATATAGGCTTCTCTGTCAAGAAATCAACCATTTGTCAGATGTTACAATCAACTAATCTAAATCTGCATATGATTCTGAAAAAACATCAGAATCAAGTCCTAATTACATAATCAAAATTGTTACCTGATTAGGTGACTCAACATTTGCATTTTCAGCAATTTCTATTGTCTTCCTCAGAGAGAGCGAGAGAGAAAGAGAGAAAGAGAGAGAGAGAGAGAGAGAGAGAGAGAGAGAAAGCGAGAGAGAGAGACAGACATACTAAAACAGAGAGACAGAGAAAGAGCAGGCTGGTGGATGAGGTCTCAGGGGGCTGGATTACCCCTCTGCCTGCTCCAGGCCAAACAGCTCTTTGGGGATTACTGTAAAACCTGCACCCTGGCTGGATTAGAGCACTGGACCTCATTTCCATGTCCTTATTTACCTCAGTCCACCAGAGGAAACGCTCAGCTGCACAAAAACATGCTAATTAATGCCACAGAGAGGTGCAACATTCATGCATGAAAGCTTGACTTTCTAAAAGATACTTTTTCAGTTTGTTGTAAACTATTGTCAAGATTTTAAGGGGCACACTGAAAAAAGTATAACAAAACTGTCATTTGTTTGACTTTCTTTTTTAAAAGTCTGATTGGTGAAAAATATTAGTTTGCTCGTTTCAAGTAATGTAAATGTATTGTCTTTACTGTACTGTAATTTAAATTGACAGTGGGGCACCAGAATGAAATTGTACATTTTGACATTTTTTTCTTTCAGTGAATGTGATTTGTGCATACATTGTGGACTTGGACGGAAGGAGCGACATTGACATTGGTAAGAAAAAATTATAATAATTAATAATTACTAAATTTGCATTTTGATAATGTTGGGGTTAGGTTAAAGTTATTTATGTTTTCGAATATGTATCTATCTTTGACTGGACATAATATTCAGCCCTCAAATCTGACTCACTATTGTCTTGAGAGTGCAGGCCAGGTAAACGGTAGTGTAGCGTATATTAGTTAAATAAAAGAAAATGTAATTAATTTAGGAGAAAAAAAATAGTTTTAGTTTAATTTTTAAAATCAAACTAATTTTATCTAGTAAAGGGGCACGACGTCACTTTTTCTGTTGATAACATTTAGGGAATGTGATGAGAACATTTTTATCAGTCTCGTAATCTGAAGGTTGCTACATTTTATGAAATTTTGAGTTCTAGATGACAGAGGTTTACTTAAAATCAGAACACACACAAAATACAACCAAGAGTGGAATTTTATAGTAAATGTAATGGCATCTACAAGGGATCTAGAGAGAAACACACAAAGGGGTCTAACTAAAGAAAGAAAATAACATTAATAATGATAAAAAGAAGGAAAATTGGTGTACTAAAAGGGAACTAGAACATCGTGCGTTGGATTAAAGTGGGAAACGCGAGCGTTTAATGCGTCCATTCTGGAGGAGAGAGAGAGAGAAAGAGGGAGGGAGGACAAAGTTGAGATTTTGTCTGAAGCTAGTAATTTCCCCGAAGTTATTAGGCACTAATATTGTACATTCTGGCAAAAGTTTGCCGTGTCTACTCACGACCCTAGGCTCAAGCTGGTGGGTGGTCATCTCTCTCTCAGAAAGCAAGGATGATTGAAGATGAAAAAGATCTAGAAAAATAATTTTTTGTGGCTCGTTGCAATTTCAGAGTGATCACGCTTGGCTGCAAGCGTACCTGGTACCTTAGTCACAGCTGCTCTGATCGCCTAGCGATATCCCCCGGGTAGGCTGGAAGCCGAGTCTTTTCTCATCCCAGCCTTCGCGGTTACCGAGCCGTGTGCCAGAACAAAAGAAAAGGGCAGGGGGGAGGAGTGGCCGAAGCCAGCCCATGGCTAAGAAGCCAGAGGTGAGCAAAAACACCAGAGAGAAAAAAAACACCAGCCAGAAGGCGGGAGTTAAGAATTAAATACCCCAGAGGCGGGGTGTGGGAAAGAGGGATTGACAACCTGGAGAAGACCACACCCATCATCTTGAATATAGACTACAAATTTGATAAAATGGGTTTAAAATTATATATTAAGATAAAATAACCTCAACTTGGTACTCTCTTTACTGTGCTGCTTGGAGTCAAATCAAGACAAACAATTCTCAAAACCTCACAATTGCTCTTGTAAAGTTGACACAGACATCAAGGCATACAATTGGAATATTTCTGCAGCGTTCATGAAATATTAAAACAGACATTGATCCTTAGTTAAACATCAGATGAGAGTTCACGGGTTGAAGTCCTCTCAAACGCCAGTGGGTGGGGTCTTGCGCACACGTTTGTATATTAAGCAAATAGTTTGTTGCTGTATTTGCATATTTGCATCCCATCGTTGATCGGTCCCTTTTTGGGTGTTGAGAGTTCAAACAAAGAAAGGACTCATTGATGACTGTAAACCAAGATTTTGAGGGGACCTGGGAATTACTTTAGGGTCAAAGCGTCTTGATGTGGGAGTCTCACAGCAGGGCGGCTTCGAAGGATGCATTTGATCAAACCGTGGGGAGTCACTGTGTCTCCTCCGTTTGCGGGGAGCATGTCCGCTACATATCTCCCCCCACCCGTTTACGGCTACCACATTTGCCCATGACATTTCTTACTCAAGGTGTGTGTCTATATTTGAATATAGCTGTCAGTGTGGGATTGCACAGTTGAAAGAAGAAGGAAAAAGCTAACATGAACGTTAACGGAGAGTCTTTGTAGCGTTCTCTAGAATAAGAAAAAGAACACAAAAAAGTGAAAAAAGAAAAGCCCAATTCAGCCCAGCTCCTTCCTAGCGAAACAGAGGGAGTCTTAAAAAAAAGAAAAACAAAAATTTTACTATTAGGCGTGAAACCTATTCAAGTAGCAAACCAAAAGAAGAGGTGAAAGACAGGGGTTGTAGTCTGGACAAAGGAAAAAAACTTAGCCTAAGTAAACAGGAAGCAAGGAGGTCCAGGAAAGTTTGGTCGGAGTGGGTAGGGGGGCTCCTGCACGGTTTGAGTGGGGTCATTTTCGAGCGTAGCCATTCCTTTCCACCGGAAGACCTAAGGCAAGCATTGGAGTTTTGGTAGGCTATGCTGAAAATCATGTAGTGGTCAAAGGTAATGTCTGTAGCAGAGCAGGAATGTGCAAACAGGGGCTCTGGTGTCTTAGCATTGGTCATGTCCATTGCCTGAGTTCCTTCAAATGTAACTTTCCGGGTCAAATTCAAATTTGTGGTATTTGAAAAACTTAGAAATCACAATTTGGCTGTCATAACTGCTGGACAACAGGTTGTACCCAGTGCAATCCTCAATATGCCAAGGGGCATATTTGAGAGCATCGCTAAATGAGCGAGCGACAAGGAAGGCTTTTCCTTGGAACTCAGGATTCACATGCAGAGCTGTGGAGACCGGAAGGAAAAACCCGAGGTGGGCCGGATTAGTGGGTCCTGTCAGGGCCGTAGACCAAATAATTTCAATTAAGCTGAAGGGTCCCAAATGTGTTTATCTATTGCTAATTTGTTCAGAAAGGGAGCAATTTCATATAGGGTCATATAGGGTCATTCATCAGCATGTTAGCAATCTGTGTGTGACCATAGACCGTGAGGAGCAGAGACAACAGCGTGGTTATGGCCTGCTTATTTTGGTTTAAAGTTACACAGCAGATGTCGAGAACTAAAATGGCTACTTTTAGCATGTTGTTTAGCAAACTGGAAATTGCCGACTTTGTTAGCCATGCGTTGTCGTGTGATGCGGATTTTGGACTGTGTAGCGCACATTGGTCAACTAACAATGTAAAAGAATAAGATGGAAGCGACGCTTGCGTTACTGCCGGTTTACCGTAATTTCAAGTTTAATTGTTAAACTCAAACTAATGTCTCGAAAGGACACCACGTCACTTTTTATGTATATAATTTTGGAAAAATCTTATAATCTGAAGGTTGCTACACTTTATGACATTCTAGTTCTAGATGACACAGGTTTACTTAAACTCACAACACTCACTCAAAATACAACCAAGTCTGGAGTTTTATGGTATATTTAATAACATCAAAATGGATCTAAAGGGGACCACACAAAAGGGGTCTAACTAAGCAAAGACAATAATACTAATAACGGTAAAAAGGAGGAAATTCGTTGTACAAAAAGGGGAATAGAACATCGTGTGTTGGACTAAAGATGGAAACATGAGAGGACAAATTTGAGATTTTGTCTGAAGCTCGTAACTTCCCCGAAATTATTAGGCACTAATATTGTAGTCTGGCAAAGTTGCCGTATTTACTCACGACCGTAAATTCAAGCTGGTGGATGGTAGTCTCTCTTTGGAAGTGGCTCAGGAAACATGGTTACAGATTTGTTTGGAAATGAAAAAGATGTAGAAAAATAAAAAAACTAAATAAAAGAGGCGGGAGAAGAAAAATGGCTGGTCGTCACGCCTTCTTGGGAGAACCGGACATCTCTCTTCCTGCCTCTTTTTGTGGCTCACTGGCAATTTCAGAGCAATGTCGCTTGGCTGGGAGTGTACCTTGTACCTGCGTAGTAGCGGCTCTGATCGCTTAGCGGAGGCCCACGGTTAGGCTGGAAAGCCATGTCGGTTATATCCCGGCTTGCGGTTACCAAGCCGTGTGCCCGTACAAAAGAAAGGGGAAACGGGGGAAGATTGGCCGACGGCCAGCCTGGCTCACGAGCTGCCAGCAAGTAAGAGGAGAGGAAAAAGACACAAGACTAGCAGGAGAAGGTGTGAGTTAAGAGTTAAATACCCCAGAGGCGGGGCCTGGGCAAGAGTGATTGCCGACTTGGAGAAGACCAGACCCATCAGCCTGAATCTTGTCTACTAATTTGATCAAATGGGTTTAAAATCATATATTAATCTAAAACACTCCCAACTTTGTACTATAATGCATAGAATCATTGTTTAAACTTTGGTCGTGGCAGATCGGTTTCTTATTATTCTCGACAACATTTCGTACTGTTTGATTTCAAATCACGAGGAACAGTTCTAAATAAATCTTGCAGAGGACCTGTAGATCTGACAATAGTGACACAGACATCAAGGCATACATTTGGAATATTTCTACAGTTTGTAAGATATCAAAACGGACAGTTTATCTTCCGTTAACAAACATCAAAGGCGAGTCCACGGCTTGGAACTTGCAGTTCCTCTCATCGCCAGTGGGTGGCGCCTCACATGCATGTTTGTATATTATTAAGTGGTTGCGAGTCCCTGTGGCATCTCAGTTTGCGGGGTGCATGTCCGCTACATATCTCCCCTTCGTCGGCGAGAGTCTGGTTCGATGGTGGGTCTCAGCGACGTCTCCTTGGCTGGTACACACAGCAATGCAGTTACCAGATTACAACATTAGTGCATACTGCCCCCCTTTATGGCTTTTACAGGTGTCCATGACAGCTTCCAACTCAATGTGTGTGTCTGTATGTGAATATAGATGTCAATGTTGTTTCTATGTGGTGAGGTCAAGAGACTGCGCAGTTGAGAGAAACGGGAAGAAGAAAAACACAAGCATTAATGAAGTCTTTGTAGCGCTCTTCAAAAATAAGAGAAAGAGGAGACGAGAAGAAAAAGGTATATAAAAAAAGTCATTCAGCCCAGCTCCTTCCTAGCAAAACAGAGGGAGTCTCCCAAAAAAACAAAAACAAAAAAAACAAAAGGAAAAACAAAAATAAGATAAGAGATAAGAGACAACGCCCACATGTCCTGTGCTGTTGAAGCCATGCATGTGTGAAAATCACGAAAGAAGCACAATGACTTAGCGGCCACTGAGAGTGATGGCCAGCTAATAAAGAAAGACACAATCAAGGTTAGCGTGACAGCTGACCAGGTGGACGGATGATACGACTCAGAGGGCGCAGTTTTGCATCTCACCAAGGGGTCCTGTGGTCTCAAAAGCTTGAAAGAATGGTCGGTGTCGCGAGAGCGACCGCTGGTGGACAGCGTTACCGGTGTGCACCCCCCCTTTTGTCAAGCTGTCATCTGGCTGCGATTTTGGTAGAGGCGACGCATCCAGGAGGCTCAGTGTGTAGCACTGGGAGGTTTCACGAGTGTGTTCTGGCCGACGTAGGGGTCGCCGCACCTGCGCATAAATCTCACGCCTAGTATCGTCAATTAATGGCATGAAACAACTTAGCAGATCTTATCCAATGAGCAAAGGTATTGACTTGACAGGTGACATGAACACAGGATGAATTATGGAATGTGGCCCTATTGTCCAATGTAACCACACAAGCGAGTTTAATTGGGTGTTCGACAAGGCAAGGGGGCGAATTGTGATTTTGCAGTGTTGGAGGTTGAGTGTACGGCTTTCTTCCTGTAATTTGTCACCCAGTAAGTCAAACACGTCCTCAGACATGACCTTGATGCTGCAGTATCCACGAGTCCGTCATATTGGAACGTACGTTCAAATGTGGTTGTCAAGTAAAATTTCCCTGACTTGTCATTATTGGTGAGCTTACCTAGAAGGCGCCGAAATGGCTGCTTGTCTATTTTGTTTGACAGGTTGCTGGAGTCATTCAGTGAGTTGCAGGGCATGATCGGAGACTGTCGAGGTCTAATTGTCGAACTGGGTTTTGGTCCACAAATTTTGATTTTAGTAACGGGTGTTACCTGGTCATCGCAGTGGTCGGTTATGCGCTTGCCCACGGTCTGTTGGAAGGGACGCTAGTCATCGCTAATTGGAGAATCAGCCGACTGCACAGAGACGTCGGAGTCCGAACAGACCATCACAGCGGGATGGCCGGGCTCGGGTGCGTGGCCACCAAGCAGGGGGTCATGCTGTCGTAGGTCTCGCTTCGTATTATTCACCAAGTGGCGGATGATCTCAAGAACAGCATGTGCAGCAGCACCCAATTCTTTGTTAATTGAAGGAGGATGCATGACCTTTGGGCTTGTCACGTTCGAGCGAACCGGACCAGGAGTTAGTTTTTTCCAGCAAATGTTCAAAGTTTTGGCGCGCATCATTATTTTGGTAGCTCAAGTCCAGAATATTGTGATCCGACAGCTTTGTGTTGCTCTTTTTATGCTTAGCGAAGCCTTTAGCGGCTATGTCCCGCAGTTGTGAACTGGACAGCGTGCAAGGGGATGCTGCCACTCCCAAATGTTGTTTAACGTGTGTGCATGTTTTCAAAGCATTTTAAAATCTATTTCTTCAATGTTCGGTTTGTTTAAATTTAAGAAGTACGCTACACAACCATCAGTAGTGTATGTGGCGTTTCGAGCATTCTGGCAAAAGTTAGCCATGTCTACTCACGACCGTAGGCTCAAGCTGGTGGGTGGTCGTCTCTCTCTCTGGGTGCGTCTCAGGAAGCAAGGATGGTTGAAGACGAAAAAGATTTAGAAAAATAAAGCAAAACAAAAGAGGAGGAAGATGAAAAATGGTTGGTTATCACACCTCATAGGAAGAGTAGGACTGTTTATCTTCCTGCCTTTTTTTGTGGCTCGCTGTGTCCGAACAAAAGAAGGGCAGGGGTGGCCGAAGCCAGCCCGTGGCTAAGAAGCCAGAGGCGAGCAAAAAAAAACAACAGCCAGAAGGCGGGAGTTAAGAGTTAAACACCCCAGAGGCAGGGCGTGGGCAAGAGGGATTGACGACCTGGAGAAGACCACACTCATCAGCTTGAATATAGACTACAAATATGATAAAATTGGTTTAAAATCATATATTAATATAAAATAACCTCAACTTAGTACTCTCTTTACTCAGCGGTCAAGTATATCGGACTGACTGTTTATAATTTGGCCAATCAACTGCTTATTGTTCAAATCACATTTCATGCTGCTTGGAGTCAAATCAAGACAAACAATTCTCAAAACCTCACAATTGCTCTTGTAAAGTTGACACACTGACACAGACATCAAGGCATATATTTGGTATATTTCTGCAGAGTTCATGAAATATTAAAACATACATTGATCCTTGGTTAAATATCAGATGTGAGTTCACAGGTTGCAGTCCAGTTGGTGGCGCCTTCCGCGCACGTTTGGATATTAAGCAAATATTTTGTTGCTGTATTTCCATCCCATCGTCGATCGGTCCCCTTTGGGCTGTTAAGAGTTCAAACAAAGAAAGGACTCTTTGATGACTGTAAACCAAGATTTCGAGGGGACCTGCTAATTACTTTAGGGTCCTAAGCGTCTTGTTGTGGGAGTCTCACAGTAGGGGGGCTTCGAAGGATCCAGTTTATCAAACCGTGGGGAGTCACTGTGTCACCTCCGTTTCTGGGGAGCTTGTCCGTTACAGTTGTCTACTCGGGAAGGGAGAAGCTGCTGCTTAAAGTTGAACTAAACACATGGTCATGTTTTGTTCCCAAATACATTAAATTAGTTTGAAGGTAAGTGCTGAAAACATGCAAAGACTGAAAACAAGAGATATACATTATCTTAAAAGTAATTTTTATCATTTCAGTTGGCCCATTTTTTTGGGCCGGGGCTAAAAACTAGCCCTGTTTTGACAGCGGTGGGGTGTATTCTTTATAGACACTTTTCTGTGACATGTCCAATACGCAAGACAGTTTTTTGGTTTGTTTGGTTCTACTTTAAAAGTATATATTTCTCTTAGTTAAACCAGAAAAACGCCATAAAACATTGTTGGTTTAAGGTAAAATGGTAAGGTAAGTGCTAAAAGCCTATGGCTCGTGTGACTGTGAAGCTTGTATGAGTGTGTGCTTGTGTATGAACACTGAAACTCACTGCCGTGTTTCTAAACTAAGCTAAGTTAGAGAGAGCTAACATTGTGGCTAACACTGGTAATGTTTGTTGCAATATTTAAACATGGTTTCCATGTTTGATGCTATAGACCGTAAGTTGTGTGGGAGTATGTTCAGTCTTACATTTGTCTGAATTAGTTTTTTTATTGTTTCTTTTGAGCATTTACCATACCTTTTTCAGTAATTTTTGTATGTCTTTGTGTGCTCTGAGTGTTTGTGTGTATGCCGTATGTGTGCATACTGTAAATGTGTTTGCCCGGGCATCATATTAGAGGTCCTCATTACTTGGCAGGGTCGCTTACCGACATGGCCACAGCATGATAAGGACAGTTGGCGGACCTATTCCTATTCCTGCAGCTCTTTAACAAGCCAGTGATGGGAAGAACAGGCTAGTTGCCTTAGCAACGAGTTTGAACTCTTGACCTCAGGGGTTGGCAACCTGTATAAATTAGGATCACAGCCATATGCAAATGAACTGCTGGTCCTTTCTCCTTCTTTTCTTCTGACAGAATGTCCTTCTTGTTCCATCCTGGGCTTGACATGAGTGCTAACAGCGCCCTTGCTCTGAAGGGCAAAGTGGGGGCTGCATGTAACAGGGACTTCTGTAAGTGATGGGTGGGGTGACAAGATTTGACACCCTGGTTCCGACTGCCCATGCATTCCACTATGAAGACTAGCCGGAGTACCAGGAAAATTAAAATTTATGGTTCAAGGTGTTATGTGCTTATGTTATATGGTCAATACTACAATATTTGCACCTATAATTTTGCCATGGTATGAATTTATTGTTTAAAAAATTTAAAGTGTCAAAATACTAAAGAAAGCCAATTAAGATTTGATATGTATGCGTAATTAACATATTCATGTTAAAACATACAGTAAACTAGTGTTAAGATGCAGAAAAAAACATTTATTATTATTGTTATTCATGTATTTTAAAGCAAAGCTCCAGAAAGAAATGTTACAAAAATGTACTAATCATGTATTGACGGAAAAGCTTGAAAGATTTACAATGACCATTGTTCAAGTGCAGCACAAATAAAGCTACCTGTACAATGCCGTGTGTGGTTTCACACTACAAAGCAAGTAGTGTCAGATTACCCTTGTTGCTGCAAACTACGCTCACAATCATGAAAGTCTAAAAAACATCTTCAATAAATACTGTACCTACTGCAGTTATGTTTCCAGCAACTCATTCTTATTCTCAGGTTGAGGAAATCCAGCGTGCTCATATGTACATTGGAAGACATACCACTGCTGGAAGTTAAAATAAAAAAATCTTTAAGAATGAGACTTGTTGGTTAGGGTGAACATTCACATGGGTGACATTTATCAGTTTAAAGGGGATATACTGTATGATGGATACTGTAGTTCATTATTACTTGTATACAAATAGTTTGGTCTGTGGAGGGCCTGCTTACTCATTAAGTGGGAAATTGAACAGACAAGTAAATCTTTTGTCTGTGTGCAAGCTATCATAAATCTTGCCCCACTGTGATGCGACTGCTGGGATAAATTACATAATACTGCCTCCACACCAAGTTTCTCCACCCTTGAACTTGGCTACTAAACTGGGCGAAGATCTGCCATTCTTGGTTCGGGGAGGGGGGGGGGCATTTGTCTTTTGCGATGTTGCCGCTTAATGTGCCAAATGCACGTGTTCAGCATTGGCCCACAGTAAATTTGCATGAGTCAGAAATGTGCCCCACATACCGTGTAATTTTTTCTTTGTCCTTTGTATATTTTGATGAAGAACAACAAAAACCTTTCATGAGACACCTGGGAGCGTTTTCAAATTGTGAAGAAAAGGCTTATAGGATGACATCAGTTTATGTCCATCCCGAGTTTACAAACGGCATGCAATGAAGTAGTTTTGACAGCCGTATAATAATATGTCATGAAGCAGTATAAGAAGGCACACTCAATTTACTGTTCTTCATTTGATTGTTTTATATTTATGGCCTACTAGTGGTTGTCATACAAATATTTACAGTAAATATGATTTTACCAGCGGCACGGTGGCCGACTGGTTAGAGCGTCAGCCTCACAGTTGTGAGGACCCGGGTTCAATCCCCGGCCCCGCCTGTGTGGAGTTTGCATGTTCTCCCCGTGCCTGCGTGGGTTTTCTCTGGGCACTCCAGTTTCCTCCCACATCCCAAAAACATGCATTAATTGGAGACTCTAAATTGCCCGCAAGTGTGACTGTGAGTGCAAATGGTTGTTTGTTTGTATGTGCCCTGCGATTGGCTGGCAACCAGTTCAGGGTGTATCCCGCCTCCTGCCTGATGACAGCTGGGATAGGCTCCAGCATGCCCGCGACCCTAGTGAGGAGAAGTGGCTCAGAAAATGGATGGATGGATGGATGATTTTACCATTGTGTTACTCATTGACTGACATATTCTGATTAACCAAATTTGGGTTACTTCACCGCCACAAAAACCAAAATCCTTCATAAAGTGAGGACACCCTTGGAATATGTTATCCTCTTAATTTCAATAGTGTGTGTTGAGTTCTTGTTAACCTGTGAAGTGTAATTTCACATTCCTAAATATTGAAATTCCATCCATCTTCTATACCACTTAATCTCAATAGAGCCATGGGTACACTGGAGCCTATCCCAAATGACATTAGGTCAGAGGCAAGGTACACTTGACTGGTTGCCAGCCAATCCAAGGGCACATATAGACAAACAACCAGTTTGTGAAATTGTCCACACCTAAGGACAATGTAGAGTCTTCAGTTAACCTAACGTATGTTTTTGGAACGTGGGAGGAAACCGGAGTAAAAATCCCCCCCAAAAATCCCATGCAAGCAAGGAGAGAACATGCAAACCTCACATAGGAAGGCCAACAGCAACCCTCCACTTTGTGTCAACCAATCAGCTCCGTCCAGCCACTCGTGTCTGTCCGGGTGTACCTTTTGTTGTCAATTTGTTTGTATTTAGTTCACTGCTTTGTTTCAGTCAGTGTTGCTGCATTGTTGTCAAATGTTATCAGTTGTCTTAGGCCATAGTGGTCAGTATTTTGGTTTCAATGTTTCTTTGTTACTTTGAATTAAGGTTTTTGACTTTGTTAATTTAGCATTTGCTCCATGATCCTTATTTGCCTTCTTTTTTTTTTTTGTGATTAAAAATAGCTTTTTTGATATTCCTGCACTCCTGCCTTGCCTCACTGCATTTGGGTCCTCCATGTTCTGCCTTGCCGCAAGCACCTTGAAAACCTGAACCTGACAATTACTAGTGCAAAGCCTGGCAAATAAGGAAATATTTCCATGATGCTCATCCTTGGATAAATAGTTGTCCTATTTTGTCATGTCTCAACCCGGCTGCAGCCTTTTCTGATTGTCACAACCTGATCACCCTAATGAGGCTCAGGCACAAACCAGGGCAAGAGGGCACTGTCATTATCTAGTGTCTCTCCCATTAAAATCACCTCCAATGCCCGTGACCATCCAACGCATCACACTCCAGTAAAATTAACTGGGAAAAAATATGCAAATATAAACTAAAAGCTCTGTCGTGAGGATACGAACACAAGGACTTGAAAGGGGAGGGAGGTGAAATGAAGGAGAACCAGGGAGGCAAGTTGTCCAGGGGGCAGCGAATGATTAGTGGCACCAACCTATCCATCTTCACACAATGATTTTGTTTGTGTGTGGATGGTGGGGTGACAGAGCGACAGGGATAATTACTTAGGAAAGGTCAGCCTGGGGTGATGGGGGCGAGCCGACACTATTGGGAGACTGCAGGGCGCCCATGTCACTGACAGTAACCTGCAGAACTCTGCCCTGCTATGCTGTACAAACTATACAGTACACAGCACAATACAGTTACACGTAAATAAATCAGTATACATCTCATGTAAATATGATAATAACACACACACACACCACAGAATCCTCCACTGTACACTGTAGTGGGGACAAATTGTTGGATAACTGCATGTACATTTAAGAGTCTTCTACTGAACATAAAATCAAATTATACTGTATTGTGGTAACAGGCGGGATTTTTAAGGTACTTTCAGAACAACTAAAGAAAAAAGAATTTTCTAAAGGATTCACATACTGACAGCAGTGTTATTCAAACAATCCTCATTCATATGAAGCTCCAAATACAACTGAAAAGGGTACTTCCAGTGTCCTCCGAGTTTAATCCAAAACATTATGATGGAACTTTTTTATATTACTATTGCTGTTGTTCATACTATATTTTTCATTTCATTGTTATTCTTTATTCTGCTGTTTTTTTGTTAGGTTTTTTTTTAGCATGAATGCTGCGCAGACTGTTGAACGTACTGCCACAAAATATGTGTTCTGAAAGCCCCAGGTGGGATTGCAATTTTTTTTCTACGCTGTTACCACAGTGCACACTTCCCAAAAAACTAAACGAAATGAATGGGGCCACGTCAAAACAGTGACAATGATTCCCCTTTTCTCCAGGCATGCTGCTCTGGCGTACATTAACAGACAGATGTGTTTTCCACCTCCTGTGCGATAAGGACAACATTTTATATCCCATCCATTTTCTTCTGATTTTCCGAGGTCGGGTCGCAGGGGGAATAACTTTAATAGGGAAGCCCAGACTTACCTCTCCCCATCACTTCAACCAGCTCTTCCGGGGGGGTCCCGAGGCGTTCCAGGCCAGCTGGGAGACATAGTATCGTCAGTGTGTCCTGGGTCATCCCCGGGGTCTCCTCCCATTGGGACGTGTGCGGAACACCTCACCAGGGCGGCGTCCAGGACGCATCCTAATCAAATGCCACCTCATCTGGCTCCCCTCAATGTGGAGGTGCAGCGGCTCTCCTCTGAGCCCCTCGCGGATGATCGAGCTTCTCACCCTGTCTCTAAGGGAGGCCCATTTCGGCCGCTTGTATCAGGGATCTTGTTCTTTCGGTCACGACCCGCAGCTCGTGATCATATGTGACCATAGAAACGTATATTGACCGGTACATTGAGAGCTTCGACTTTCGGCAAAGCTGCTTCTTCACCACAACGGACCGATACAACCTCCGCCAAGCCGCCTGTCGATCTCCCGTTCCATTCTTCCCCTACTAGTGAACAAGACCCCAAGATACTTGAACTCCTCCACTTGGGGCAGGATCTCATCCCCGATCTGGAGAGGGCATTTCACCCTTTTCCGACTGGGGACCATGGAGGACCATTTGGAGGCGCTAATTTTCATCCCAGCCACTTCACACTCGGCTGCGAACTGCTCCACTGAAAGTTGGAGATCACAGCTTGATGAAGCCAACAGAACCACATCATCTGCAAAAAGCAGAGATGCAATACTGAGGCCACCAAACAAGACCCCTTCTACGCCTCTGCTGCGCCAAGCAATTCTGTTCATAAAAGTTATGAACAGAATCGGTGACAAAGGGCAGCCTTGGTGGAGTCCAACCCACACCGGAAACAAGTCCGACTTACTGCCGCCAATGCGGACCAAACTCTGACACCAGTCGTACAGTGACCGAACAGCCTGTATCAGGGGGTTCGATACATTTTTTTGACACATTTCATAGACTGGTTGGGTGAACTCATACACCGGTTGGCCGAACTCCCATGCACCTTCGAGGACCCTGCCGAGGGTGAAGAGCTGGTCCACTGTTCGATGGCCAGGACGAAAACCACACTGCTCCTCCTGGATCTGAGATTTGACTTCCCAACGGACCCTCCTCTCCAGCACCCCTGAATAGGCCTTACCAGGGAGGCTGAGGAGTGTGATCCCCCTGGAGTTGGAACACACCCTCCGGTCCCCATTCTTAAAAAGAGGGACCACCACCCATGTCTGCCAATCCAGAGGCACTGTCCCTGATGTCCACGTGATGTTGCAGAGGGGTGTCAACTTGGACAGTCCCACAACATCCAGAGGCTTTCGGAACTTCGGGCGGATCCCATCCACCACTGGGGGCTTGCCACCAAGGAGCTTTTTAACCACCTCGGTGACCTCAGCCCCAGAGATAGGAGAGCTCGCCTCAGAGATCCCAGACTCTCCTTCCTCATGGGAATGCGTGTCGTTGGAATTGAAGAAGTCACTCCACGGACTCACAACGTCCCGAGTTGAGGTCAGCAGCGCCCCATCCCCACTATACACAGTGTTGATGGTAAATTGCTTCATCCTCCTGATACGCCGGATGGTGGAACAGAATTTCCTCGAAGCCATCCGGCAGTCGTTCTCCATGACCTCACCGAACTCCTCCCATACCCAAGTTTTTGCCTCAGCGACCACTAAAGCTGCATTCCGCTTGGCCAGTGTGATCCGCCAGCCAGTACCCACGACAGGCACCGACCACCATACGGCCACAGCCCCAGACGGTCGCCTCAGCAATGGAGGCACGGAACATGGTCCACTCGGACTCAATGTACCCTGCCACCCCACATGTGGGTGAAGTTCTGCCGGAGGTGGGAGTTGAAACGTCTTCTGACAGGCGATTCTGCCAGACGTTCCCAGCAGACCCTCACAATACGTTTGGGCCTGCCACGTCGGACCGGCATCTTCCCCCACCATCGCAGCCAACACACAACCAGGTGGTGCTCAGTTGACAGCTCCGCCCCACTTTTCACCCAAGTGTCAAAGACATGCGGCCGCAAGTCCGATGACACGACCACAAAGTCGATCATCGAACTGCGACCTTGGGTGTACGTGTGGACACCCTTATGCTTGAACATGGTGTTCGTTATGGGCAATCCGTGATGAGCACAGAAGTCCAATAGCAGAACACCCCTCGGGTTCTGATCGGGGGGGTTCCTCCCAACAACGCCCTTCCAGGTCTCACTGTCATTGCCCACATGAACATTGAAGTCCCCCAGCAGAATGATGGAGTCCCCAGCGGAGCGCTTTACAGCACCTTCTCCAAGGACTCCAAAAAGGGTGGGTACTCTGAACCGCTGTTTGGTGCATAGGCACAAACAACAGTCAGGACCCGTCCCCCCACCCACCCGAAGGCGGAGGGAGGCTACCCTCTCGTCCACCGGGGTGAACCCCAACGTACAGACGCTGAGCCGGTGGGCAATAAGCATACCAACACCTGCTCGGTGCCTCTCACCGTGGGCAACTCCAGAGTGGAAGAGAGTTCAACCCCTCTCAAGAGGACTGATACCAGAGCCCAAGCCGTGTGTGGAGCCGAGCCTGACTATATCTGGTCGGAATTTATCAACCTCACACACCAACTCGGGCTCCTTCCCTGCCAGCGAGGTGACAGGCCAGCTTCTGTAGCCGGGGATCGGATCACCAAGGTCCCAGCCTCTGGCCACCGCCCATCTCACATTGCACCCGACCCCTATGGCCGCTCCCATAGGTGGTGAGCCCATGGGAAGGGGGATCCATGTTACCGTTTCGGGTTCAAATCCCGGCCCCGCCTGTGTGGAATTTACATACTCTCCCTGTGCCTGCATGGGTTTTCTCCGGGTACTCCGGTTTCCTCCCACATCCCAAAATCATGGATGATAGGTTGATTGAAGACTCTAAATTGCCGGTAGGTGTGAAGGTGACGACAAATGGTTGTTTGTTTATATGTGCCCTGCGATTGGCTTGCGACCAGTTCAGGGTGCACCCCACCTCTCATCCGAAGATAGCTGGGATAGGCTCCAGCACGCCCACAACCCTAGTGAGGATAAGTGGTACAGATAATGGATGTTTGGATGCATTGATTGATGGGAGCTAATTGTAAAATAAACATGGTGAGTCGCATTAAAAATATTAAGCAATGTAAATACTCAGCAATGTTAGCAATGGAAACTGTTTACATTTAAGGATTGCACAGAATATCAGCAGCTGAGATTTTTACAAGGAGATACACAGTGTAGAATAAATAAAAAAGAGTGCAAACATATACTATTATACAAGGTACGGATCATGTGAATGAGTTATAGTACAGCAGACAGGACAGACAGGACTGCAGTGCTCACCAGCTCTACTTATTTTTCTCTATGTACTTTCAGATGGTGAACAAAGTTTTACGTTGTTGCATCTCTGTAAATTATCCTTGACCCAGATGTTTTGCGCACTGCACTTGTTTTTTTGTTTGCCACGACTTGTAGCTTCTGAAGCCGAACAACACTATTTTGGGGATAATTGTTTCACTTTTCCAACTTCGACAAATTTTTCAAACGGACGTATTCATTACCATTTGTTCTTCGTTGGTTGCTGTACAATTTGATTGGATACTGTCCCATCAATACCATCCCATCCATCCATTTTCTGAGTTGTCTGGGGCTTTATGCCCCTGGCAGGGTCACCCATGACAAACAGGTCCTAGGTGAGGGACCAGACAAAGCACGGCTCAAAGACCCCTAATGATGACGACAAACAATGGACTTCGTTTTCCCTTGCCCGGACGTGGGTCACCGGGGCCCCCCACTGGAGCCAGGCCTGGTGGTGGGGCTCGAAGGCACAGCCCAAAAGGGTAACGTGGGTCCCCCTTCCCATGGGCTCACCACCTCCCATGGGCTCACCACCTGGGCTCACCACCTGTGGGAGGGGCCATAGGGGTCGGGTGCAGTGTGAGCTGGGCGGTGACCGAAGGCGGGGACCTTGGCGATCCGATCCCCGGCTACAGAAGTTGGCTCTAGGGACGTGGAATGTCACCTCTCTGACAGAGAAGGAGCCCAAGCTGGTGTGTGAGGTCGAGAGGTTCCGACTGGATATAGTCGGACTCGCTTCCACACACAGCTTGTGCTCTGGTACCAGTCCTCTCGAGAGGGGTTGGACTCTTCCACTCTGGAGTTGCCCACGGTGAGAGGCGCTGAGCAGGTGTGGGTATACTTATTGCCCCACGCCTCGGCACCTGTACGTTGGGGTTCACCCCGGTGGACGAGAGGGTAGCCTCCCTCTGCCTTCAGGTGGGGGGACGGGTCCTGACTGTTGTTTATGCCTATGGACCAAACAGCAGTTCAGAGTACCCACCCTTTTTGGAGTCCTTGGAGGGGGTGCTGGAGAGCGCTCCCGATGGGGACTCCATTGTTCTGTTGGGGGACTTCAATGCTCACGTGGGCAATGACAGTGAGACCTGGAAGGGCGTGATTGGGAGGAACGGTCCCCCCGAACAGAACCCGAGCGGTGTTCTGTTATTGGACTTCTGTGCTTGTCACGGATGGTCCATAACGAAGGGTGTGATCCAACTACAGGGGATCACACTGCTCAGCCTCCCTGGTAAGGTCTATTCAGGGGTGCTGGAGAGGAGGGTCCGTCGGGAAGTCGAATCTCAGATTCAGGAGGAGCAGTGTGGTTTTCGCCCTGGCCGTGGAACAGTGGACCAGCTCTACACCATCGGCAGGGTCCTCGAGGGTGCATGGGAGTTCGCCCAACCAGTCTACATGTGTTTTGTGAACTTGGAGAAGGCGTTCGACCGTGTCCCTCGGGGAGTCCTGTGGAGGGTGCTTCGGGAGTATGGGGTACCGAACCCCCTGATACAGGCTGTACGACCGGAGTCAGAGTTTGGTCCGCATATCCGGCAGTAAGTCGGACTCGTTCCTGGTGAGGGTTGGACTCCGCCAAGGCTGCCCTTTGTCGCCGATTCTGTTCATAACTTTTATGGACAGAATTTCTAGGCGCAGCCAAGACATAGAGGGGGTCCGGTTTGGTGGCCTCAGTATTGCATCTCTGCTTTTTTCAGATGATGTGGTTCTGTTGGCTTCATCAAGCCGTGACCTCCAACTCTCACTGGAGCAGTTCGCAGCCGAATGTGAAGCGGCTGGGATGAGAATCAGTACCTCCAAATCTGAGACCATGGTCCTCAGTCGGAAAAGGGTGGCATGCCCTCTCCAGGTCGGGGATGAGATCCTGCCCCAAGTGGAGGATCTTGGGGTAGGATCTTGGGGTCTTGTTCACGAGTGAGGGACGAATGGAACGGGAGATCGACAGGCGGATCGGTGCAGCGTCTGCAGTGATGCGGACATTGTATCGGTCCGTTGTGGTAAAGAAGGAGCTAAGCCGAAAGGCGAAGCTCTCAATTTACCGGTCTATCTTCGTCCCTACCCTCACCTATGGTCATGAGCTGTGGGTCGTGACCGAAAGAACAAGATCCCGGATACAAGCGGCCGAAATGAGTTTCCTCCGCAGGGTCTCCGGGCTCTCCCTTAGAGATAGGGTGAGAAGCTCGGTCATCCGGGAGGATCTCAGAGTACCGCATTGAGAGGAGCCAGATGAGGTGGCTGGGGCAGGGTGTACCCCGCCTCCTGCCCGATGACAGCTGGGATAGGCTCCAGCGCGACCCTAGTGAGGAGAAGCGGCACAGAAAATGGATGGATGGATATATATAGTGCGTGTGCATGTATATATATATATATATATATATATCCATCCATCCATCCATTTTCTGAGCCGCTTCTCCTCACTAGGGTCGCGGGTGTGCTGGAGCCTATCCCAACTGTCATCGGGCAGGAGGCGGGGTACACCCTGAACTGGTTGCCAGCCAATCGTAGGGCACATAGGAACAAACAACCATTCGCACTCACAGTCACAACTACGGTTAATTTAGAGTCTCCAATTAATGCATGTTTTTGGGATGTGGGAGAAAACCCACGCAGGCACGGGGAGATCATGCGAACTCCACACAGGCGGGGGCGGGGATTGAAGCCGGGTCCTCAGAACTGTGAGGCTGACGCTCTCACCAGTCGGTTAGAGCGTCATATATATATGGGGCCGATCACTGATCAGCGAGTTTACAAAACTGATGAGCGTCATATATATATATATATATATATATATATATATATATATATATATAGTATATAGGCGGCACTATGACAGACTACTGCAATACAATCTTGTCTTCGCATCCCGTTTTTTACAATCAGTGAGCTTTATCTTGTCAACTCGAATGTGACCGGATACACTCGTTACCATGGCGCCGAACAACAAGAGTGGATCACGCCGACTGTATTATAAAAACAAAATGGGGAAAAAGATGTGTTGGTGGTCCCTGGTTGTCGGGACAGGAGAGGACGTTCGTTTAAGGCTTGCTTAAGGTATGTTCCCATACTTTTAATACGACACGGCTCACTAGCAGGCAACAAAACATTATGTAGTCTAGCAAGCTACTGCTAGCATGAATGGTTGGACGTAAACATGCTGCCGTTCTATCGAATCATGCTCTAAAGTTTTGGTGTGGATGAATTAATTTAATTAAAAATAAAGTAATTTAATTACAGTAAGTTATCACCCATTATTTCTGTCATGTTGTAATGTTGGTTTGACCTGACTGATTAGCGTACACGATCTGACAGGAGCAGTGATTTCCAGCCTTATGGAGCCAATGAACATATTTTACAATTGAAAAATCTCACAGCATACCAACTAACAAAAATGTCACAAAAAGTGGCTCGATTAATTACTGTATCTCCTTCCTGCCATTTAATAGAAGACCATTCATTTGTTCTGTGTCACTGTGCCTCACTGGCATAAATAGAGAAACAAAGATAAATTATTTATTGTAAATAGAATTTTTTTAGCAATTAGGTACACACGTATATACAGTAAATGATCAGGTCATTTAAATAGACACATTCCTCTATCATGTGATCGGATCAGTGATCGGTTATCAGCTTTGTAAACTCGCTGATCAGTGATCGGCCCCAAATATCCTGTTCGTGTAAAGCCTAATACACACACACGTACACACAGACGCACACACACACGCACACACACGCACACTCACACACACACACAGTATATTGTCAAGTCTCATATTGTGTGTTCGTGACATTGACCTAAGTTCATGGTGCAACAGATGCATCATCAAGGTGGGCATTAAGGTGTTTTATCCCAGCATTCCACTGTGGCTTTTTCTTGCGTTAACCGTCCTCTGGAGAACTAAATAATGATGGGGGAAATCAAGAATTCCTAGTAGTAAAGGAAATACTGTGAATAATGCATAAATGTGAACAGTATAAATCAGGCTATAAAGGAAGTGGGTTTGTATGAAGGGTTATAGCAATGTGCATACCAATAAAAACAGAGGAAGCCTGAAGAGAAGTAACAGCCACCGAAAGTGTTGCACAACCTGATGTGAGTTGAAACAATCGATGTGAGTTGAAACAATCCGTGTCTCTCTCGCTCTCTCTCTCTCTCTCTCTCTCTCTCTCTCTCTCTCTCTCTCTCTCTCTCTCTCTCTCTCTCTCTCTCACACACACACACACACAATCTTTCTCTCGCTTTTTCTGTCAGTGGTTTACATCTCTTCATATGGCTTGTCGTTATGCTGTTCTCTTCTTCACTTGAATGAAGTCATGGAAGGGGGAGGATGGGAGCTCAGCACTCTCAAGCATTCAGGAGATTGGCTATAAAGTCTTGGTCTGCCTTTTGCCCTTCCTCTGATGTTGGCCTATTGATTGTTGTATATACTGCTGCCTCCTTATATTTATGTCAAGCCTTGTTATAGGTGTAGTGCTTTTCTGCCTACTAGAAATTGAGCAGCTTCAGAGCTTCTTCAGACTCTTTTATGCATATTTCTACAATGTCCTCCTTTTCTGTGTTGTCAGTTCAAAACAACATCAAATCATAGTTTTTTTTCTCCTTCTAACAAAGTTCTTTATGTACATATTTATTGTAATCTCAGCATAATGAAGCAAAAAAATTGGAACGGCTTGATGACGAATGTTTGATTGCTTCCATGTTTTTGCTGTGATGATGCCAGTGGGATCATACAGTTGCACAGCTCTCTGAAATGCCCATACCTTAATGTTAAACAAAGATGAATGTTGGCTCAATCCCCAAAGATGAAACAAAAATAAAATATGGAATTTGACTAATACTACTTTTTATCAGGACATACAGGTACAGTGTTCTAACGTTAAAGGACAAAATGCTTTATTAGTCACACTGGGTGGCAATTACACAGCACCCGGGGGATTTTGTGTCAGCAGCACCTTGGTCAAGGGAACTGTCTGGAAATTGAAATCTCATGTTTTTGTTTATGGGGGAAACCATGACACCCAGAGAACCCATGCGCACAGTACCCATGCAAACTCCACTCAGCAAAGGCTATAAACTGGAAGTTTACAGTAGTTCATGCTAGAACTGTCTCTCAAGTGTGTCCTGGGTAATCCCCGGGGTCTCCTCCTTTGGGACGTGCGCGGAACACCTCACCAGGGAGGCATTCCAGGACACATCCTAATCAGATGCCCGAGCCACCTCATCTGACTCCTCTCAATGCAGAGGAGTAGCGGCTCTACTCTGAGCCCCTCCCGGATGACCGAGCTTCTCACCCTATCTCTAAGGGAGAGCCTGGACACCCTGCGTAGGAAACCCATTTCACGCAGAATGATAGAGTCTCCAGTGAGAGCGCTCTCCAGCACCCCCTCCAAGGACTCCAAAAAGGGTATTCAGCTACTCAGAACTGCGGTTTGGTGCATACACATGAACAACAGTCAGGACCCATCCCCCCACCCGAAGGCGAAGAGAGGCTACCCTCTCGTCCACTGGGGTGAACCCCAAAGTACAGGTGCCGAGCCCATGGGCAATAAGTATATCCACACCTGCTCGGCGCCTTTCACCGTGAGCAACTCCAGAGTGGAAGAGAGTCCAACCCCTCTCGAGAAGACTGGTACCAGAGCCCAACCCGTGTGTGGAGGCGTGCCCGACTATATGTAGTCGGAACTTCTCAACCTCACACACCAGCTCGGACTCCTTCCCTGCCAGAGAGGTGACGTTCCACGTCCCTAGACCAAGCTTCTGTCGCCGGGGATCGGATCGCCTTCGGCCACCGCCCAGCTCACATTGCACCCGACCCCTATGGCCCCTCCTATAGGTGGTGAGACCATGGGAAGGGGGACCCACGTTACCCTTTTGGGCTGTGCCATGGGTGCAGGCCCGGCCACCAGGCGCTTGCCTTCGAGCCCCACCAGCTCAAGGAGGGGCATTTTATATCCCAATATAAGTAACAATATAGTACACTATACTGCCAAAAGTATTCGCTCACCCATCCAAATAATCGGAATCAGATGTTCCATTTACTTTCATGGCCACGTGTTTAAAATGAAGCACCTAGGTATGCAGACTGTTTTTCCAATCATTTGTGAAAGAATGGGTCACCCTCAGTAACTCAGTGAATTCCAGTGTGGAACTGTGCCAGCTGTGCAACAAGTCCAGTCGTGAATTTTTCTCACTTGTAAATATTCCAGCAGTCAACTGTCTGCTCTAAGAATGTGGAAGCGTTTCAGAATGACAGCAATTCAGCCACGAAGTGGTAGGCCGCATAAACTGACAGAGCGGGGTCAGAGGATGCTGAGGCGCATAGTGCAGAGGTCGCCAACTTTCTGCTGAGTCAATCGCTACAGACCTCCAAACTTTATGTGTCCTTCAGATTAGCTCAAGAAATGTGCGCGGGGAGCTTCATGGACTGGGTTTCCATGGCCGAGCAGCTGCATCCAAGACAAACATCACCTAGTGCAATGCAAAGCGTTGGAAGCAGTGGTGTTGAGCACGCTGCCATAGAGTGCCTCAAGTCACATTTAAGTATGCCTACCATTTAACCAGTGTTTTAGGAACACAAATTTGTCATCATGTTCTAAAAGCCCTTGTTTAGCCGACTGTGGTGTCTCAGTCTTAGGGTTGTATGTTAGTAGACTGCGCAACGTGCGTCGAAGCACAAATGGTGGCGTATCTTTATTTTCGTGCATGCGCAAGGCTCGCTCGTGTGTGTGCCAATTTGGCAGACCAGTCTGCACCAAGATGGATGTACCAACGCAACGAGAGTGTGTCACACATTGTTTATTTAGAGTTGGAGAGGGTTTGCTAATTGTTTGTGCAGACTAATGCTAACCTCATACAGATTCATTGTTTGTTTTCAGCTGCGTTATTATATTAGCAGCTAATTTAAGTTTCTAGTTTGCACTTATTATGAATATGTATGTCCTTAATAGACATACTGAAAACATTGCCTGATGTGAAGACTGTAAATGTAACCAGCAAACTATGATGAGGACATCTTGCGTCGTCTGTTCAGAAAAGGCTAAAAGATGCTATATTTCAGGAGCAAAGTAAGCCTAATTTGTATCAAACACTGTGCCACCTTTGAAATCTGTAAAACACAGCTCTGTGAAAATGACTGATGAAAAGGAAACTGAATATTGCAAATTATCAGTCAACAGCTTCAGTTCAGAAGAGGTTGGTTTGGTACAACCCTTTTATTTATTTATTTTTGCCACAACTTGTATGTGTTTTTTATGTATATATTTACAAGGGGGGGGGAGGATAACTGCACTTTCATTCTGGAAGGTTCCCAGATCATGGTGTGATGAGTCATCTGAGGTTTTCAAGATTTCCAGATGGATGTGGAAATTAATTCCCATACTGCTTATCTTCACTGGGTTCGCGGGTGTGCTGGCGGCTCTCTTAGCTGACTCTGGGCGAGAAGCGGGGTAGACCCTGAACTGGTCACCAGCCAATTGCAGAGTGTAAATTTAAAATGATTTAGTTATTTTATCCATCTAAGACATACTGAAGGTCAGCAATGTCAGCAGCGCCCCATCCCCACTATATACAGCATTGATGGTGCACTGCTTCCGCCGCCTGAGATGCTGGATGGTGGATCAAAATTTCCTCAAAGCCATCGGACGTCATTCTCCATAGCCTCACGGAACTCCTTCCATGCCCGGGGTTTTGTCTCAGCGATCACCAAAGCTGCATTCTGCTTGACTAGACGTTACTCATCAGCTGCCTCAAGAGTCCCACAAGCTAAAAAGGTCTGATAGGACTCCTTCTTCAGCTTGACAGCATTCCATACTGCTGGTGTCCACCAATGGGTTCGGTGATTGCTGTCACAAAAGGCACCAGCCACCTAATAGCCAAAGCTCTGGTCCACCGCCTCAACAATGGAGGCACGGAACATAGTACACTCGGACTCAATGTCCCCCACCTCCCCCGGCACGTGCTCGAGGTTCTGCTGGGGGAGGGAGTTGAAACTCCTTCTGACAGGGGAATCTCCCAGTCATTCCCAACAGACACTCTGTACGCTTGGGTCTGCCAGGACTGGCACCTTCCCCACCATCAGAGCCAACTTACCACCTGGTGGTGATGGGTTGTAAGCTCAGCCACTCTCCACCCGAGTGTCCAAGACATGCCGCAAGTCCGATGACACAACTACAAAGTCGTTCATCGAACTGCAGCCTAGGGTGTCCTGGGGCTAAGTGCTCATGTGGACACCCTTATGTCTAAACATGGTGCCCGTTATAGACAATTCATGATGAACACAGAAGTCCAACGACAGAACACCGCTCGGGTTCTGATCGGGGGGCCATTCCTCCCAATCACACCGTTCCAGGTCTCACTGTCATTGCCAATGTGAGCTGTGAAATCCCCCAGAAGAATAAGGGAGTCCGCAGCAGGGGTGCTCTCCAGCACCCCCTTCAAGGACTCCAAAAAGGGTAGGTACTCTGAACTGTTATTTGGTGCAGAGGCACAAACCACAGTCAGGACCCTTCCCCCCACCCGAAGGCGGAGGGAGGCTACCCTCTTGTCCAATGGGGTGAACCCCAACGTACAGGCATTGAGACGTGGGGCAATCAGTATGCTCACACCTGCTCAGCGCTTCTCAATGGGGGCAAAGTGAAAGAGAGTCCAACCCCTCTGGAGACGACTGGTACTGGATCTTAAGCTGTGTGTCAAGGCAAGCCTGAATATATCCAGTCGGAATTTCTTAACCTCGGACACTAACTCAGTATCTTTCCCTGCCAGAGAGGTGACTTTCCACATCCCTATAGCTGGCTTGTGCAGCCGAGGATCAGCCCGCCAAGGTCCCCGCCTGCGGCCGCCACCCAGCTCACATTGCACCCGACACATTTGGTCCCTCCCACAGGTGGTGAGCCATTGGGAAGGGGTATCCACATTGTATTTTCGGGCCTGGCTGGGCCCCATGGGTGCAGACACTTGAGTGCAGACACTCGCCATCGAGCCCCACCTCCAGGCCTGGATCCAGCGGGTGGTAAACATGGTCCAAATGTTTTTCCCATCAAAAGGGGTTCTTTGCGCCATGCTTCCTCTGGTCCCTCACCTAAGACCTGTTTGTCATGAGTGACCCTACCAGGGGCATAAAGCCCCAGACAACTTATCTAGAAGGATCATTGAGACACACAAACGCCTCCATTATCCACGATAATGACGGCTCCAGCAGGGGAAGTTGTTTTATTAAAGGTAGATATCCAGTTTATCGATCTATTGTGATCTGTAAGTTGCAACTGCAAATGAAATCACTGATTCTTAATATTGTTGAAATTGTACTTGTTTTTTTTATATTTTAGTTTTTTTCGGTTGTTATGTTACTATGGCTCATATGATTTCAAATATTTACACCAAAATAATAAATAATAAATGTAAATGTGTAAAAAAAAAAAAAACATTTCAAATGTAGTTGTAATTATTTGCACACAAAAAAATGGAAAAATTAAATTGTCGTTCTTTATAGCTTATAGGTATATACACACTTAAGATCAAATTGGGGTAACAGTGGCCCTCGAACAAAAATTTGTTTGACACCCCTGCTTATTAGTCAATATGTGCTGTGTGTGTGAACGTTTGGGTGTGTGTGTTCATTAGGGTGTGTTTGTGTTTATATGTATGGATGTGAAGGGTGGGTTTTTGTGTATTTCCTGCTATTTTGTCTGGTTTTATCGCTGTAAAGCACTTTGTGTTGCATTTGTCTAGTATGAAAACTTCTATATAAATACAATTATGATTTGATTTGATCTGATTTAGCACCAGAAGCTATGAAGATCCATTTACAACAGTTTTAGGGCACAACATGACAATGGGACATTCCCTATATTCAGCTTTATTTATGAACACTTTGGGGAAGGTCCTTTTCTGTTCCAGTATGGCGGTGCCCCATTGTACAGAAGCAAGTTCCATGGTTGGATGAGTGTAATGCACCATAACTTTACGGCCCCTCGCTGAGATCAGATCTCATCCCCATCAAACGGTTTTAGGTGGAACTACAAAAGAGATTGTGAGCCAGGCCCTCTCAGTGTCTGACCTCAGAAATTATTTTGTAGATGAGTGGTTTTCAAAGTGTGAGGCTTGGCTCCCCTGGGAATCACTAGAGGACTTCTGTAAAAATAGTAAGAAAAACTCTTTTAAATCTGGTAAACTAAATTCATCTGTGTCTGTGCGATAATCCATATGCTGTGCAATACTACGACTTCGACCACAATTTTATTCATTATTCATTCCTTTAAAGGTCTTATATTTTATGGTTCTTACGTTTTATTCATTTTATTATATTTTATTTTGATACTTTACATACATTTTTGCATTGGAGAAGGAGCTGCTTAACTCTCATTGTACATGTGTTTGGTGACAATAAAAGGCATTCTATTCTATTCTATTCTAAAGCCAACATGGATGTCATTTTCTTGCTTCAACAGTGAGAGAGGACACTAATCTAAAAAATGCATTAACAGTCTTGTACGATACAACATCTGCTCAGAAGTGTGTGTGTGTGTGTGTGTCTTAAACAGTGAGTGGATGTCAGTGACGTACTGTGAGCTGTTGCGCACTCTGTGCACCGCTAATAAAGATCACTGGCTAAAAGGAAACCAAACCACGACAGAGCCTCTGTCTGGTAATTCCCTTAAGTAACACACAAACTCAGTAACAATTAACATGAAGATAGATAAGGAACATTGGTCAGCAACAGTGTAGCAACCGGGGATATTGTGTCAGCACCTTTGTCGAGGAGAAGTGGCAAAAAATATAATGCTTGTGTATGTCTAAATTTTGAGTTTTCAGTGTATTTCCAACAACAAAGCACTAATTGATTGGTAATTTACGATGAAGCAAAAGGTTTGCTTTTCATTTTCAATGTGCAGGATTTGACTGCCCAACACCACATTCCATGGATCACAAATGTTTCTATTTCCAGATCTCAGATCGGATGACATTTTTCTACAATACTTATAAAACGCTTTCAAAGTTAACTAAATATTTAATGTGTGCTATATACTGTACATTATATTTGCTCCTACACAAGCACAGCCATCCTGTCCTGCGCTGAAGGAACAAGACTTGGCCCTCCCTTCAACCTCTCAGTTGATGCATTCATCCGTGCAACCTCCCTCCTTCGCTCTCTCTAATCCAGTCACTCTCAGCTCTGCCCATTAGCTTCAATTAATGTGATGGTTCATCATCGGTGGATGACTGTCATGGGCCATACCCTATTACTTACTTGAATACTCTTAATGGGAGAAAATACGATAAACAAATTCAATTATCCATGACCTATTTCCATTGGGGGGGGGCATGGGATTAATATTCATGTCATCTCTGAAGTATGAATATGAAGAGATCTAATTACCTTGGTGTCACATTATAGATGGACAGGGTATGTAAATATATTTCATATTCATGGTGATGAACTACTCGGCATTGTAAAGGCCAGAGATGGAATGTGAGATACTGAATATGAACACCCCCTGTTGTGTCCTCAGTAAACATCAATTCTTCACAGGAAGCAACCTTCAGCCACCCATATTGATGACCTGGAGTTTGTGGATTCCTGGAGCAAGCACACAAATGATGAAGACAGAGGGATGTAGATTCAATTTAATTCAGATATGACTATATGAAGATTGAGGGTGGTCACTGAAGATGGATGCACAGCGAATGCTCAATCAGCCAATAGTTTGAATCTTTGTTCCCCTAGCCGTACGTAGAACACATATGCATAATTTTTTATTTTTTTTTTATGGATAAGACCAGTCACTCTGTTTTTGACAACTAAATCTGCATTATGTTTTATATTCCGTGTTTCAATATTTAATAACAAGAACAAATGCAATTAGTTCACCAAGTGAACCCTGTCGCCCATAAGACTCATAAAGAAACATTAAAGCACACATATTGAACACATATTGAAATACAACAATTAAGAGAAACATGAATACATGCGGCGGCACGGTGGTTAGAGCGTCAGCCTCACAGTTCTGAGGACCCGGGTTCAATCCCCGGCCCCGCCTGTGTGGAGTTTGCATGTTCTCCCCGTGCCTACGTGGCTTTTCTCCGGGCACTCCGGTTTCCTCCCATATCCCAAAAACCTGCATTAATTGGAGACTCTAAATTGCCCATAGGTATGACTGTGAGTGCGAATGGTTGTTTGTTTGTTTGTATGTGCCCTGCGATTGGCTGGCAACCAGTTCAGGGTGTACCCCGCCTCCTGCCCGATGACAGCTGGGATAGGCTCCAGCACGCCTGCGACCCTAGTGAGGAGAAGCGGCTCAGAAAATGGATGGATGGATGGATTAAGTCCATAGAAAATGTAGTTTAAAAATGTTTGTTTTCGGGAGGACGGGGGTCTTAACAGGTTGGCAAAAACTACAAAGCTTGGAGAGCTACTTATAGGTAATGTATATGGTCACCACCATGTCCATGTTTACTATAGCATTTGTAGACAGGGGCCATGTGAAACATTTCACACAAGAGTAAATGATCTATATAGGAAACTAGATCAAATCCAAATGATGAATCAGTAATGATCTGAAATTTCATTTGCCCAATGATTGATAGTCAGTATTTCTTAATGGAGTTGATCGTTTCTGTATTTCTAGTTATATATTTATATACTGATTGAAGTCAACACTATTTTCACATCAACAAATTCAGCACAGATATTTAACATAGCACATTTCATTAAATTAATGTATGCAATATGAGGGAGTGGCATTGCAATCATTAAACCATATTATTCTCGTATGGCTTGACTTCCATGGTTGGAAGAAAAAATATTAATGATCCCACAGTCCAGCACCAAATGTTATCAATTAGGGACATTGAATATTAAAATGTGAGAGAAGAGAACTGCTGCAGTTACAAGCAAAGTGATTACAAGATGCAACCCAATAACTAATGTCAAATTAATGCTAATATTAATGTTTTTTAATAGTTTTTTGTTTTTTGTATTCAATTGTTGCAACCTTGTAGTAATTGCAATACATAAAAAGAACATTGCAAAAAAAAAAAGTGTAAAAGCAGAATTTGTAATACAATAAAACAATTGTCGAGTAGCTGTTTGGGAATAATCTGTAATCTGCACATCTCATCTCTAGAAATTTAAATAAATCCCCTATTTCATACCTTCACACAGCAAAGGAAAGCATAACAAATGGAAAAAAGATAACATTGTCAACATGATGCGAAACGACCAAGAATCAGTTTTTAAATTTCAGTTGGTGGACTTTAAAATTAAAAGTTAAAGTAAGGTTGCTCAACACACACGAAAAGATTTTGGGAAGACTTTTGATTGGTCATATAACGAAATAAACAATGGCCAAAGCAACTGTGAAATACTCAAGTTTACTCCCACTGACAAAAGTAAGCATACTGATCACAGTTGTGATATATTTCAGTTATTTGTTTTTATCAATGTAATTTGTCACGTTATCATCAGATATTACCTGTATGTAGTGTGTGAATTACAATGTTTACCATTGTAGTAGTCCAGTATAAAAGTTTTAAGCCTTCATACACTTTTGAATAACTTTTCCCATTTGATGAGGTTCTCCTTAGTGTGGCTTCTTATCTGTGGAATAACTTGGGCTCCCTCTGTTGGCCACCACACACACTGCAAGTTCTGAGGCCATCAGAAATGGTCCTACAGGATAAAAGAGGGATCCAGAAGCGTTTCGGCCACTCTCTCTGCGTGAGGGCATCTAGCTTCTTATATAAAGGCATTCAGTTGATTAAATCTTCATGGGGAAACAGCGATTCTTTTTAAGGTCAGATTACATGCAGCGTTTTACAATTAGCATTCAAACGCTTCTCTGCCTTCTCTTCGGTTGTCCCCTTTTTCATTTCTTTTGCACACTCTCCCTTTACAGACACACTATACTTGTGTGTGAGTGAGTGTGTATGTTTCTTCCTCTGTCTCTGAATACTTGGAGTTCACTGACTCTAAAGGATCGATGAGAGGGAGAGACTCAGAGCCAATTATTTTCATCTTAATTGTCCCAAGGGCGCAGGGGTGAGCAACAACAAAACGCCTTCAAGAGACATCAATTCTGGACAAGAAAGTTCCTCCATTTCTACGACACCACATTGTGGGCATTATCTCCCAGTTCTCCGGAGCAGAATGGTGTTCTCACTGCACATGTGGACTTAAATGCAGTGATGCACACTCACACACAAACACGCATGCATACACATATTTACAGGTGTAACAGTATACTTGTGTCCCAATGGTAGTGTAGAGAAGAGCATGGTTGTGTGCGGACAAACAACAAAGACTTATGGCCTATCGCGGAAGCACTTCAAGCCCATGTTACCGTCACAATGCAAAACGTGCAGCGAGCATGGACACTAGAGCGGGCGTCAGCAACAGTTACAAGCAAATCTAATTTGTCGCAGTTGAAGAGAAAGAAAAGACAAGTTCCCTTTAATGTACAGGATTGTTCTGGTTACTTTTGGCAAAGGATATAATCCTTTTATAGTTTCTAGTAGGGTGTAAATATTCATCCAGTACAACGATGTATCGATTTATATTGCTACAATTCAACTACATTGATCTGCGTTGGGTAAGCAGGCCTTCCCGAAGAAATATATTGATTTAAAATCATTTGAAAGGTAATGGCAGATTTTATATGGATGCGTGTGTGTGACTTGCCGTGGTGCACGTAGAAGACTTTAGCTTAGCTCGCTAGCCTCTAACATAGAGATGCGTTGTGATTAACACATCAAGGGATCAAGTGTAAGTGTAAAGTGGTGTGATTATTGTGTGAAAATGCTCAGAGCTTTGCTAAATCTGTGACTAAGTGCGGCTGTTAAGGTAGTACAGTATTTGTTCATTTTGAAAGAACGAAAGTAGAGTTACAAGAAGGAACTTTGTTGGCCAAAAGCGGAGAACAAGTAACAGTGTCAACTACTGGACACTGTTTTTAAGCCGCCGTTTATTGTGTTACAAAGAGCAGGTTTTTTTTCTTCTTTACTAACTCTCTATGTACTATTAGCACCATTCCTAAAAGCATTTCCTCGTGGAAACCTCACAGTGCTTCGTTTCTCGCCATTAATATTTGACTATTTAGATGAGGGATTCTCCAACGTTTTGGGTCCAAGGACCCCTTACAGTGGGTTTTTTGGCCGAACCAGTGGAATCATAGCTGAAGTAATATAAATAACAATAAGGTGCTGTTATCTCCTTTGTTTTATTGCAAAGCAAAACAAGTACATCAGGAACATCTTTATATTTTATGACCATAAATAGTTTTACCTGATTCCCTTGCAAGAAATGACAGGAATCTAGGAAATTTCACTTGCACTGTCCAGTATTTATGATATTTGGTATTTATTTCACGGCACGGTGACCGACTGGTTTGAGCGTCTGCCTCACAGTTCTGAGGACCGGGGTTCAATCCCCGGTCCTCAGAACTGTGTGGAGTTTGCATGTTCTCGCCGTGCCTGCGTGGGTTTTCTCTGGTTTCCTCCCACATCCCAAAAACATGCGTGGTAGGTTAATTGAAGTCTCTAAATTGCCCCTAGGTGCGAATGGCTGTTTGTTTATGTGTGCCCTGCAATTGGCTGGCAACCAGTTCAGGGTGTACCTCGCCTCCTGCCCGAAGATAGCTGGGATAGGCTCCAGCATTCCCGCAACCCTTGTGAGGATAAGCGGCTTGGAAAATGGATGGACGGATGGATGGTATTTATTTCACAGTCAGACTGGTTGAATCTTGGCTAAAGAGTAAAAAGTTACTGAATCAATTTAAAGCCTCTCAATCTTTTCGGATCATATCGTTCTAAATGAATCAATATCAGATCAATATATAATCAATGAATCTATTCGGCAACCATGAATCTTCATGCAAATCGAATTGTTGTTAAAACAAATAGTTACACCCCTATTTTCCATTCTTTTTTAATGTATTTGAGAGTAAAACCAAAGCAAATGTTTTCAAGACACTGATAGTGTTTGAGATGTCAAAACATCCTTTAATAGCTTTAATATAACCAAATTGAATGTGTGACTTGAGCCTTGTGAATATTGTCAGCTCAAAATGCACCTTTCTCAGGGCATTGAATCAATCGCAACTGGACACTTCTGGTTGTCTTAGAAGACGTTTCGCCTCTCATCCGAGCAGGCTTCATCAGTTCATGCAACAAGGCTAATTAGGACAAATGTAGGCATGTTGCATGAACTGATGAAGCCTGCTCAGATGAGAGGCGAAACATCTTCTAAGACAAACAGGCAGCCTTGAGAATGAAATGACCGGGATGAATGAGAATATTGATTCATTCATTCATCTTCTGTTCCGCTTATCCTCAATAGGGTCGCGGGTGTGCTGGAGCCTATCCCGGCTATCTTCGGGCGAGAGGCGGGGTACACCCTGAAATGGTTGCCAGCCAATCGCAGTGAATGAGAATATTCACAGGCAAAATGCAGCTTGAAATCATATTCCTATAATTACATATTTCACTGTTTGCATACAGTATCTGCTGTCACAGCCTTGTGGACAATAAACATATTTAATTGAATTTTGTTGTCTATTTGTTGCTCAAAATCTATTTGAATGGAATAACGTTGCTATTTGTGTCAAATATTTTTTTAAATGCTAATGCTAAATGCTAAAATGCTAACGATAGACTAAATGCTTTAAATTGCTTAATTATTAAATATATAATTAGATTAATTTTGTTTTTAAAAAAATTCATGATTCACTGATAACAATCCAATAATTGCTCTGTGCCGTAGCTGTACAAAATAACATAGACAACAGAAGTCAAGTTTTATAACTTTGTAAAATAAAGAGAAATGGAAGAAGGACACAAATATAAATAGGACACAATTTGAACACATCTTTTCCTTTATAGCATGCAACAGTCCAAATTTTTTACTGGTACTCTGTGTTAATCAAAAATTGGGTTGACATACTATAACACAGCTAATGGATTAAAAAAGTGAAATATCAAATCAATCTTTTGGCAATATTACCAATTATGGCTTGATTGCATCACTGTTTGCATCACTGATGGTCCCATTCATTTTTAGTTTTTGACCAAAATAAACCACCGTTGTTTCTCTTGATAAATATAATATAATATAAAATTGCTGAACTCAGAGCGTCCTCCTTCCCTGGTTGCCAAGCAGTAGGACGCCAGGTTGTTTAAAACAGTCCCGCGAGATGCCTCAGACGCGGTGTTCAATGAGCCGGCTGCGGCGACACTTTCCCCCAACAGCTTAGTGCTCATCAACTATTTAGATATGCGCTTAACGCTCTTGGAGAAGCTCAAGTCTAGCTGCTGGCAGGCACTCGGAGAGGAAGCCCTTGTCAATGTGTTGATGGGGAACCAATAATTCTTTTGTTGTGAAAATCAAACCTGATTAAAATTTACGAGGCGGTAGCTGAGGTTACTTCGTCATGTGTAGTGGGAGCCATGGTGTTCCCTCCCTCCCCTTCTAAGTCTGCCTCGAAATCAGTCCCCAGGCACACAGCTATGAGTTGTCACCCTCTTTCAAGGGACACAATCCTCCGTCTCTCTGCCTCCCTCAAACCCATGCAGGCTATCACGATGTAAACCCTTAGCCCCACCAACACACCGGCACACACACACACACACACACACACACACATGCCGAAACACACGCCCACTACCAGCAAATCTTCCATCTCCATCGCATCCCCCAGGCTCCCACGAGCAACTCCTAAAGGGGTCGCATGATGAATGAGTAGACAGTCAGCAGGACCTCTGCATGCATGTGTAGGGGGAGATTCCATGTAACTCTGTGTGTATGTGTGTGTGTGTGTGTGTGTGTGTGTGCATGTGTGTGTGCAGGTGTGTGTGTGTGTGCATGTGTGTGCGTGTGCGTGTGTGCAAACTGGCCAGAGTGATGACCACAACTGCCAGGGTGATCACAGAGGGATTCATTACAGCGACAGACAGTGCTGCCTCCGAACCACGGACTGTATGTTGCGTGCGTGTGCGTGTGTGTGTGTGTGTGTGTGTGTGTTACTTGACTGGCCCTCCACTAAAATGGTGTCTGAGGATTATACACTGGCTGGGATGGAATAAACAGTGGTGTGTGTGTAGGTTTGATAAATTATTTACATCAATGAGGAAGCAGCGTTGACACTGTTTATGCCCACACCTGCTCTTCTTAGTACTTAAAAGATGATTTATGTGTTATGGTCACAGTGGATTTCACCAACTATTGGTCTGCCGTCTTTTGGGACAAAAAGTTGGTGGATACAAACTACTGCTGGCTCATTTGGGAGGAAGCACAGTGTGAAAGGAGCGGCATCATATAACTGGACCAGGCAAACACGCGTCCAGAGAGCTGTTAAAGCAGTTTGTTTGCGCTTACACTTACAGTAAATGAGTTATGGACACACTAAGGGAAAGAAGGCTGACAACACTCACTGTGAATCTTGCAGCTAGTATCAAGATATTGTGCCAGTTAAGTTAAAAATAAGAAAATTATGAATTGTAAGAGGTCTTACCAGAAAAGGAAATCCTCAACTATTTGGATTCTTGTAAAAACTGTGCAATAAGGTCTAATAATTTAGTCGTGAAAATTTGAACTGTCAAACCTTATTTGGTTGCAAACATCTTTGAACACAGCTTCAGTCTTTTAATATTACAATTAACTGCACCCATCCATTTTATAATGTTAATCCTGTTTGGTAGGGCTCGGTCTCGCCCTCTAAATTCCCATTAGCTATACGTGTTCACAGTAATGAACGACTTCTGAATCAGAATTGAATTGTTTACTATTCAGGAATAAAGTCAGGTCATTGTTCAACAAATAAAAAGTCCAATTTCAATATTTTAAACCACCTCACTATTAGTGCCTGACCAGAAGATAGTATTGCAAATTTAAATAAATGTCAGGTCAAAAATATTACATACTGTTGATTCTTTAATTTTTTTGAATGAATCAAGTTTTATTTGGTAATGCATCTTTCAGCTGGAAATGACACAAGATACAGACAAAAGAATGTGGCTTATGATTGTCAAACACTTTTTCAACATAGGCATATCCAACGTTTTAAATGTTGTTTTGAGTACAGGGACCCCTATTGTAGGAACATTTTCACAAGGACCCTCACAGCATCCCAATGCTATGAAACATGACTACCGTGCGCACCCCTAAATGCTATGGGATTTTGTATTTTTAATTTTTTTTTAACATCCATCCATCCATTTTCTTTACTCCTTATCCTCACTGGGGTCCCAGGCTGCTGGAGCCTATCCCAGCTATCTTCGGGTGGGAGGCGGGGTACACCCTGAACCGGTCGCTAGCCAATCGCAGGGCACATACAAACAAACAACCATTCACACTCACATTCACACCTACGGGAAATTAAGACTTTTCAATTAACCTACCACTCATGTTTTTGGGATGTGGGAGGGAACCGGAGTGCCCGTAGAAAACCCACGCAGGCACGGGGAGAACATGCAACTCCAGACAGGCGGGGCCGGGATTTGAACCCCAGTCCTCAGAACTGTGAGGCAGATGTGCTTTGAAAAAAAGCAAAGAGAATGATGCTAACTTAACGATCAATGCAAACTAGAACTAGCAGACATTCCAACAGCTTCTTCCCTCTTGCAATCAATTTCTTAAACACCTAACCTACAATTTCATTGCAACATGCTGGCAATTTTTTGTCTTTTTGTCTTGAGTTTGTTGTCACATTTCTGTCGGGCCAATTATATATTACTCGTGCACTCACTGTCGTAGTCTCACCACGCTGCACTATTTGCATATCTGTTGTTGACCAATACTGGCCACTCATGCCAGAGTAGCATCTGCTCCATTTGCACACTGACTGAGGAGTATCTGCAACATTGGCACAATCAACATTGTCCCAGACTATCGAACTACCCGCTTGAAGTCTCGCCGCTATTTGCACAATGGTCATTGCACCGGACTATTGTAATATTAGTCATTCGAACTGCTCTAAGTGCTAGAGGACTCTGCATCTTTTTGCACAATTGTCCAATTTTCCACATTTCTACCAGCATTACCAGATAACTAGCAACCCTTTATTGCTCAGTGACTGTTTTTCTCAATGTCTTTACGTCTCAAAAGTGTTCTCTGTCTGTTGTCGTACTAGAGCGGCTCCAATTACCGGAGACAAATTCCTTGTCTGTTTTTTGGACATACTTGACAAATAAAGATGATTCTGATTCTGATTCTGATTTTCTGACTGCTCTCATGACTGTTTTTCACTAAAACGACAAATTACTTTAATTCCCGCTAAGAAACAGACATCATTTTCACATTGTGTTCAAATCTGTGGAAGCGTGAAGTAAATTGGGCTGAACCTTGCAAAGGACGTAATATATTTACAGGAAATGGCAAGAGCAGTTATTTATTCCAAGCTGCAAATATTTCACAGAGGTCTCCCTGCCTTACCTGAACAACTGTACACAAGGCAGCGAAAGAGAAACTATCGCTGCCTTGTCTGGCAGCAGTTCTACACCACTGTTTTCTTTTGCACTTTAGGTATATATAATGTTTGACATTATAATAGTGATGTATTCAAGATATTTATTTTTCTTTAAATTCAAAATTTAAAAAAAAAAAAAAAATTTTTAAATTGATTTCATTTATTTATATTACAATAATGTTGCTCCAGTAGCAAGACACGCAAATTAATTTGAAAAAAATAAAATCTATCCATCCATTATCTGAGGTCGGGTCATGGGGGCACCGGCTTAAGCACGGAAGCCCAGGCTTCCCTCTCGCCAGTCACTTTGTCCAGCTCTTCAGGGGGAATCCCGAGGCATTCCCAGGCCAGCCGAGAGACGTAATCTCTCCAACCTCCCTGGGGCCTCCTCCCTGTGGGAAATGCACACACCTCACCAGGGAGGAGTCTAGGGGGTATTCTAACCAGATGGCTGAGCCACCTCATCTGGCTCCTCTCGATGTGTCGGAGCAGCGGCCCGACTCTGAACCCCTCCTGGATGACCGTGCTTCTCACCCTATCGCTAAGGGAGAGCTTGGACACCCTGCTATGAAACTCATTTCGGCTGCTTGTATCCGCTATCTTGTTCTTTCAGTCACAACCCACAGCTCAGCTCCTTCGACAGACCGATACAAAATCCTGTCGATATCCCGCTCCATTCTTCCCTCACTTGTGAACAAGACCCCGAGATACTTGAACTTTTTTACTTGGGGCAGGAGGTCTCTTCCTTGACCAGGAGAGGCACTCCACCCTTTTCCGACTGAGAACCAGGGTCTCAGATTTGGAGGTGCTAATTTTTAACACAGCCGCTTCACACTTGGCTGTGAACCGGTCCAGCGAGAGTTGAAGATCATGGCTTGATGAAGACATTAGAACCACATAATCTGCAAAAAGCAAAGACGTAATACTGATGTCAACAAACTATAACCCCTCAACACTTGGGCTGAGCCAAGAAATTCTGTCCATGAAGGTAATGAACAGAATCGGTGACAAAGGGCTGCCTTGGTGGAGTTCAACTCTCTCTGGAAACGTATTCTACGTAATGCCGGCAATGCGAACCAAATTGTCACACTGGTCGTACAGGTACCGAACAGCCCTTATCAGGGGTCTGGTACCCAATTCCCCAAGTGCACCCTTCACAAGACTTCCCAAGGGACACGGTCAAACGCCTTTTACAAGTCCACAAAATATATGTAGACTGGTTGGGCAAACTCCCATGCACCCTCCAGAATGCTGCTGAGGTTGAAGAGCTGGTCCACTGTTCAACTTCCAGAGCCTGAAGGAGCTTTTAACCACCTTGGTGACGTCAATCCCAGAGATAGGATAGCCAATTTTAGAGTTCCCAGACTCTGCTTCCTCATAGGAAGGCCATGTCAGTAGAACTGAGGAGATTTTCGAAGTATTTGGCCCATCGACTCGCAATGTCCCAAGATGTGGTCAGCAGCGCCTCATCCCCACCATACACGGTGTTCATGGTGCACTGCTTACCCCTGCTGAGATGCCGGATGGTGGACCGGAATTTCCTTGAAGCCGTCTTGAATTCGCTCTCCATGGCCTCAATGAACTCCTTTCACACCCATTTTTTGTTTGCCTCAGAGACCACAAAAGCTACCTTCCGGTTGGCCAACCAGAACCAATCAGCTGCCTCTGGACTCCCACAGGGAAAAAAGGCCTGATAGGACTCTTACAAATTGATGCTTACTGCTGGCATCGACCAACGGGTTCAGGGATTGCCAAAATGACAGGCACCGACCACCTTAAGGCCACAGCTCCGGTCGGCTTGCATTAACAATGGAGGCCCAGAACATGGTCCACTTGGACTCAATGTCCCCACGCCTCCCCTGGGACACTCTAAGTTCTGCCAGAGGTGGGAGTTGAAATTGCTTCTGATCGGGGACTCTGCCAGACATTCCGACCAGACCCTCACAACAACACGTTTGGGTCTGCCAGATTGGACTGGCATCTATCTCTCACCATCAGAGCCAATTTATCACCAGGTGGTGATCGGTTGACAGCCCCTCTCTTCACCCGAGTGTCCAAGAGATGTGGCTCCAAGTACGATGAGAATCAGAATCATCTTTCTTTGCCAAGTATGTCCAAAAAACACAAAGAATTTTTCTCCGGTAGTTGGAGCCACTCTAGTATGACAACAGACAGTCAATTGACAGAGAATACTTTTGAGACATAAAGACATTGAGAAAAACAGTCACTGAGCAATAAAGGGTTGCTCGTTATCTGGTAATGCCGGTACAATTATTATTATTATTATTATTTTTTTTTTTTACAATTGTGTAAAAAGGTGCAGAGTCCTCTAGCACTTAGAGCAGTTTGAATGACTAATATAGCAATAGTCCGGTGCAATGACCATTTTGTAAAGGGCGCCATAATCTGGGACAATATTAATTGTGCAAATGTTGCAGATAATCTTCAACCAGTGTGGGACTGGGGCAGATGCTACTCTGGCAGGAGTGGCCAGTATTGGTCAACAACAGATATGCAAATAGTGCAGCGTGGCGAGACTACTACAGTGAGTGCACGAGTATGTAAACTGGCCCGACAGAAATGTGACAACAAACTCAAGACAAAAAAATTGGCAGCATGCGGCAATGGAATTGTATGTTAGGTGTTTAAGAAGTTCATTGCAAGAGGGAAAAAGCTGTTGGAATGTCTCCTAGTTCTAGTTTGCATTGATCGGTAGCGCCAACCTGAGGGAAGGAGCTGGAAGAGCTGGTGACCGGTATGTGGAGGGTCCAAGAGGATTTTGCACGCTCTTGTCTTAGTTCTGGCAGCGTGCAAGTCCTCAAGGGTGGGTAGGGGGGTACTGACTATCTTTTCTGCAGTTTCGATTGTCCGTTGCAGTCGGAGTTTGTCCTTCTTTGTAGCAGGACCAAACCAGACTGTGAAGGAAGAACACAGGACTGATTTGATGACCGCTGTGTAGAACTGCCTCAGCAGCTCCTGTGGCAGGCCGTGCTTTCTCAGAAGCCGCAGGAAGTACATCCTCTGCTGGGCCTGTTTGAGGACGGAGTTGATGTTGATCGCCCACTTCAGGTCCTGAGAGACTGTAATTCCCAGGAACTTGAAGGTCTCGGCGGTTGACACAAGGCAGCTGGACAGCGTGAGGGGCAGCTGTGGCGAAAGATGCCTCCTGAAGTCATCTCATCTCTACAGTCTTGAGTGTGTTCAGTTCCAGGTTGTGTCGGCCGCACCACAGCTCCAGCTGTGTCGATCTTCCTGTCGATCTGCAGAGTCGTCACCGTCTTTGATGAGGCTGATGACAGTGGTGTCATCTGCAAACTTCAGGAGTTTGACAGCCGGTTGCGTTGAGGTGCAGTCGTTCGTGTAGAGAGAGAAGAGCAGCGGAGAGAAGGCACAACCTTGGGGTGCCCCAATTCTGATGCTGCATGTGGATGAAGTGGTCTCCCCCAGTCTTCGGATTGTGCCCTGCCGGGCTCCAATAGTGCAGGCCTGGCCATCTGGTGCTCGCCTTCGAGCCCCCCCTCCAGGCCTGGCTCCAGAGGGGGGCCCCGGTGACCCGCGTCCAAGCAAGGGAAAACTAGGTCCATTTAAGTTGTTCATCATAAAGGGTTCTTTGAGCCATGCTTTGTCTGGCTCACCTAGGATCTGTTTGTCATGGGTGATCCTGTCATGGGCATAAAGCCCCAGGCAACTTAGCTCCTAGGATCATTCAAACACACAAAACCCTCCACCATGACAAGGTGACGGCTCCAGGAGGGGTGAAAACAAAAAGTGTTCTTTGTGATATTTGTTTTAGTGGTTTTCTAAAATTAAAAAATAAAGACAACAATACCGTTAATGTGATGGATAGATATGCAATATCATTAAGAGTAAATCTATCGTTAAAATGTTAAGGAAGGAGTAATCAGTTTATGGATAATTTTCTTTGATTGATGCCCTGAACCCCATATGTTGGTAAGCACTCTTTAAAAAAACGATACGACATCATTTTGCACAACCTCTAGTTACAGCTCGCAGACCCCTAGCGGTCCCTGGAACCCACTTTTAGAACCACTTTTCCAGATTATGCTTAAGTTACCAGGATCCTTTAGAATCGTGTAAAGCAGGGGTGTCCAAACTTTTTGCAAAGAGGGCCAGATTTGGTCAGATGAAAATGTATGGGGGCCGACCATTCGGCCTGACATTCCTCGAACCATTACCATTGTAAATTAACATGTTAATATGTAACTATATCACTTTGCTGTCTGCAGCTAGGTCGATATTGCAAATGAGAATCTGTTTTCAATTGCATTACCAGGATAGTTAAAGGTTAAAATAATAATAAATGAAATACAAATGAACTATTTCATGAAAGTTGACTGAATTTTTTTAGAAACATGTATTTATTGATTTTGTTATAACAAATCACTTCCCAGTGCATTTTGACAAAGAATAGTATAGTGACTATAAATTTCTGTCATCTGATTTGACTATACTATAGTCAAATCAGATGACAGAAATTTGACAAAACTGCGGTTTGATCATCACAAAAAAATAAATTCACTGAGACTCGTAGCTTCCCTTTGTAGAATTTTCATTTGAGTCACGGGCTCTTGTGAAAAAGCGCTGCTATGCTATCAAAAACCTTCCAGTGGCTTCAGTTTTTTGGCGTGTTCGTTCGCCGTTAGCTTGTCGTAGTTAGCATGTTTCGTCTGGTAGTGCCTCTTAATATTAAATTCTTTGAAAAGAGCCAGTCTCTTGGTAAATTAGGCAGACACAGTTGTTTCGTAAAATCCACTCCTCCTGGACACTGGCGGTCCTTGTTGTCAACTTTCCTCTTTTTAGTTTCAGTTGCCATTTTAGAAATGGGCTAAAAAGATACCACAGGGGTAAAAGTTCACACAGGGGTCACGCGACGAGAGTGCAGCCACAGGTCTACTGCCACCCTCTGGGGAAATATAAAATGGCTGTTTTTTGTATGTGTTTATTGTTTACTGTGTTAAACTGCTGGCGGGCCACATATTATTGATTTTATGACATGATGCTTCGGGCCGGAGGAAATTTGGACATGGGCCGGATTTGGCCCGCGGGCTGGACTTTGGGCATGGCTGGTGTAAAGAATGTGCATTTCCTCAACTTTGCCAGATAAGTTCAGGGATACATCAATAATTTTCAAAATGTTAAAAACAAGTATCAGTAGTCCCTTTTGACTTTTTGTCCCAGAAGATACCCATTAATATATATATATATATATATATATATATATATATATAGCACAGTTCCTCTCTGGGTGCTCTGTCACAGGCTTTCTCTAGATCTACAAAGACACAATGTAGCTCTTTTTTACCTTCTCTGTACTTCTCCATCAACACCCTCAAGGCAAATAATGCATCTGTGGTACTCTATCTAGGTATGAAACCATACTGTTGCTCGCACATACTCACTTCTGTCCTGAGTCTAGCCTCCACTACTCTTTCCCATAACTTCATTGTGTGGCTCATCAACTTTATTCCTCTATAGTTCCCATAGTTCTGCATATCACCCTTGTTCTTAAAAAATAGGCACCAGCACACTTTTCCTCCATTCCTCAGGCATCTTTTCACTTGCTAGAATTCTGTTGAACAAACTGGTCAAAAACTCCAGAGCCAACTCTCCTACCTCCACAGATATGTCATCAAGATCCAACTGCCTTTCCATTTTTCATCCTCTTTAATGCCTTTATAAATTCCCCCTTACTAATCATTGCCACTTCCTGGTCCACCACACTTGCCTCTTCTACTCTTTCTTCTCTCTCATTTTCCTCATTCATCAACTCCTCAAAGTATTCTTTCCATCTATCCAGCACACTACTGGCACCAGTCAACACATTTCCATATCTATCCTTATTTACCTTAACCTCCTGCACATCCTTCCCATATCTATCCCTCTGTCTGGTCAACCTGTAGAGATCCTTTTCTCCTTCGTTAGTGTCCAACCTGGCATACATGTCATCATATGCCTCTTGTTTGGGCTTTGCCACCTCTACCTCTGCCCTCCGTCGCATCTCAATGTATTCCTTTCTCCTCTCCTCTGTCCTCTCAGTCTCCCACTTCTTCTTGGCAAACCAGTTTCCGTGTATAATTTCCTGTACTTTGAGGTTCCACCACCAAGTCTCCTTCACCCCTTTCCTGGGAGAAGATACACGAAGTAATCTCCTGCCTGTCTCTCTGATCACCTTGGCTGTAGTGGTCCAGTCTTCTGGAAGCTCCTCCGGTCCACCGCACAACCCTCTCACAACACTCTTCCTTTTTCAGCTTCCACCACATGGTTCTCTGCTCAGCCTATGTCTTCTTAAACTTCCTCCCCACCACCAGAGTCATTTTACACACAACCATCCTATGCTGTCTAGCCACACGCTCCCCTATCACAACCTTACAGTCAGTAACCTCCTTCAGATTACATCATCTGCACAAGATGTAATCCAGCTGCGTGCTTCTACCTCCGCTCTTGTAGGACACTTTATGTTTCTGCCTCTTCTTGAAAAAAAGTGTTCATTTCAGCCATTTCCATCCTTTTGGCAAAGTCTACAACCATCTGTCTCTCCAAGTTCCTTACCTCGATGCCAAACTTACCCATCACTTCTTCATCACCCGTTTCCTTTATCAACATCAATAAAGACTCTCTTGGTGTCTGGGATGCTCAGTACTACTTCATCTAGCTCCTGCCAGAATTTCTCTTTCACCTCTAGGTCATATCCTACCTGTGGGGCATAGCCACTAAATCCCATTATACATAACACCCTCAATTTCAACTTTCAGTCTCATCACTCGATCTAATACTCTTTTCACCTCCAAGACATTCTTAGCTAACTCTTCATTTAAAATAACCCCTACTCCATTTCTCTTCCCAGCTACACCATGGTAAAGTAATTTAAAGCCTGCCCTAAACTTCTCGCGTTTCTGCCTTTCCACCTGCTCTCTGAGACAAACAATATGTCAATCTTTCTCCTAAACATGTCAACCAACTCCCAAGATTTTCCTGTCATAGTCCCAACATTCGAAGTCCCCACATTCAGTTCTAGGCTCTGTGCTTTGCTTTCTCTTTCTGCCTAACAACCCGCTTTCCACCTCCCCTTCTTCTTTGACCCACAGTAGCTGAATTTCCACCGGCGCCCTGCAGGTTAACGCCACCGGTGGCGGACGTTGTTAACCCGGTCCAGGGCCGATCCGGTATGGAATTCTTTGGATAAACGCTCATATTTGTTTGGCAAAGTTTTAAGCCGGATGCCCTTCCTGACACAACCCTGTGCATTTATCCGGGCTTGGGACCGGCCTACAGTTTGCACTGGGTTGTGCCCCCCAAAGGGCTGCATTATGTATATACAACCCCAATTCCAATGAAGTTGGGATATTGTGTTAAACATAAATAAAAACAGAATACAATGATTTGCAAATCATGTTCAACCTATATTTAATTGAATACACTACAAAGACAATGTATTTAATGTTCAAACTGATAAACTGTATTGTTTTTAGCAAATAATCATTAACTTACTATTTTATGGCTGCAACACGTTCCATAAAAGCTGGGACAGGGTCAATGGTACCACTGTGTTATATCACCTTTTCTTTTAACAACATTCAATAAACATTTGGGAACAGAGGAAACTAATTGTTGAAGCTTTGTAGGTTAAATTCTTTCCCATTCTTGCTTGATGTACAGTTTCAGCTGTTCAACAGTCCGGGGTCTCCGTTGTCGTATTTTACGCTTCATAATGCGCCACACATTTTCAATGGGAGACAGGTCTGGACTACAGGCAGGCCAGTCTAGGAAACGCACTCTTTTACTACGAAGCCATGCTGTTGTAAAACGTGCAGAATGTGATTTGGCATTGTCTTGCTGAAATAAGCAGGGGCGTCCATGAAAAAGACGTTGCTTGGATGGCAGCATATGTTTCTCCAAAACCTGTATGTACCTTTCAGCATTAATGGTGCCTTCACAGATGTGTAAGTTACCCATGCCACTGGCACTAATACAGCCCCATACCATCACAGATGCTGGCTTTTGAAGTATGCGTCCATAACATGGATGGATGGTTATTTTCCTCTTTGGCCCGGAGGACACAACGTCCACAATTTCCAAAAACAAATTGAAATCTGAACTCGTCGGACCACAGAACACTTTTCCACTTTGCATCAGTCCATCTTAGATGAGCTCAGGCTCAGAGAAGCTGGTGGTGTTTCTGTGTTTCTTTGATAAATAGCTTTTGCTTTGCATAGTAGAGTTTCAAGTTGCACTTACGGATGTAGCGCCAAACTGTATTTACTGACCTTGGTTTTCTGAAGTGTCCCTGAGCCCATGTGGTGATATCCTATACACATTGATGTCGGTTTTTAATGCAGTGGCACCTGAGGGATCGAAGGTCACGGGCATTGAATGTTGGTTTTCGGCCTTGCCGCTTACATGCAGGGATTTCTCCAGATTCTCTGAAGCTTTTGATGATATTATGGATGATGATGAAATACCTAAATTCCATGCAATTGTACGTTGAGGAACATTGTCCTTAAAATGCTCGACTATTTTCTCACGCACTTGTTCACAAAGAGGTGATCCTTGCCCCATCTTTGCTTGTGAATGACTGAGCAATTCAGGGAAGCTTCTTTTATACCCACCTGTTCCCAATTAGCCTGTGTTTGATGAACATTCCTCCACTTTCTCAGTCTTTTTTGCCACCTGTCCCAGCTTTTTCGGAATGTGTTGCAGCCATAAAATTCTAAGTTAAGGATTATTTGCTAAAAACAATAAATTTGATCAGTTTGAACATTAAATATCTTGTTTTTGTAGTGTATTCAATTAAATATAGGTCGAACATGATTTGCAAATCATTGTATTCTGTTTTTTTAATGTTTAACACAACGTCCCAACTACATTGGAATTGCCGTTGTACACACACACACACACACACACACACACAGACTCATAATCTGGTCAGGATATGAGCAATTTTTGCATACATGTAGGGTACAAGAAGAAAGTTCAGTCAGTGCCCTGAATTCCCTGATCTATGACTTCCGATGTTACTCAGTTGGTAAACTAAATATTATTTGTAAACAGAATTTATGTCAAGTTGAACATCAAATGATGACCTCATAACAATATGCTAATAACTCAACAAATGTTTTTATTACAACATAAAAGGACATTTCTGAATCAAATATTATGTATGCTTTTCTAGTGTTTATTTAATCAAAATGAAGGCTTTCAAGACAACCTCTCTGAGAACTGAAATGCTCATCTACTTGAACATCTAACAATATTTGCATTCACATGATGTTGCAGAGAGTGAGCTGCAACTTGTCTAGGGTGTCTTAGCATCACATTGCATCATTTTCCCTGCAGCATATCCCAGCATGTCCCAGATATTAGTCTCCCACTGCAGACCAGGGTGTCACAGCCACATTTACATATAAGCAACACAGACACCCAGCAGTACCACAATACCACACACCAACTCAATATTTTATAGTCATATGAAATATGCCCGAATGTGTGCATGGCATCTGCCATCTTTGTGGCTTTGCAGGCCCCAGGAGGCCCGTTTGATCTGTAATTGGGAAGTGTGCTGAATTAATCAGCAGTTTATCCACTTTTTAATTGAAATAACACATTCAAAAGCCATGGAAAGCACAGAAAACAGCGGCCCTTTATCTATGCACAGATTTTTATGACAGGAATCACATAAAGCGAATAAAGAGCTCTTGATTTTGTAAAATAAAAACATTTTCTGACATTCTTCATTGGTGATTCATGTGATGTTTTCATTTGTCACTCCTTTTTTATCCCTTGTCAAGCATATCGTATTCTTGCTCAGCTAATAGTATAAATACTCAATGACAGTGAAATGATTATCCATCCATCCATCCATTTTCTGCACTGCTTATCCTCACTAGGGTCGCAGGGGTGCTGGAGCCTTTCCCAACTATCTTCGTGAACTACACCGTGAACTGGTTGCCAGCCAATCGCAGGGCACATATAAACCCACAACCATTCGCACTCACATTCACACCTATGGGCAATTTAGAGTCGTCAATCAACCTACTACACGTGTTTTGGGGATGTGGGAGGAAACGGGAGTACCCGGAGAAAACCCACACAGGTGGGATTGAACCCCGGTCCTCTGAACTGTGAGGCAGACGCTCTAACCAGTCTTGCACCGTGCCACCGGAACTGAACCCATTTTTTAAAATTTTATTTTGCAAGAATACATTGCATGTGGTGCGGCATGGTGAACGACTGGTTAGTACATCCGCCTCACAGTTCTGAGGACCAGAGTTCAAATCCGGCGTCACCTGTGTGGAGTTTGCATGTTCTTCCTGTGCCTCTGTGGGCTCTGTGGTACTCCGGTTTTCTCCCACATCCCAAACACATGCATTGTAGGTTAATTGAAGCCTCTAAATTGCCCATAGGTGTGAATGTGAGTGTGAATTATTGTTTGTCTATATGCGCCCAGCGATTGGCTGGCGACCAGTTCAGAATTTCGCCCAGAGTCAGCTGGGATAGGCAACAGCACGCCCGCAACCCTCGTGAGGATAAGTGGTACGGAAAATGGATGGATGGATGGATGGATGGACACTGTATGTGCCACTACTTACCAAAACATGATATTTTGATTGTTACTGCATTAGTGGATTAAGAATTAAACAAACTGATTTTCATCAATTTTCATGCATTGCCGCCATCTTTGGCAATATCGCCCTTTGCTGTCGCCCAAAATGAATTGCGAACATCACTTGACCAAACCCGGAAAACAGGTAGCGCACTCCCCTTAAATGCTGCAATAACTAACATAACTACGGGTTGATGACATAATGCTTTGAACCCAAATTTTTCTAAAATTCTGCTCAAACCATTTATCTCTTTGGTCACGCCTTCTGTGTCGACAGTCTCTGATACGCTGTTGCGCCTTGTCAAGCTGTAAAATAATAATAAAAAATTAAATTAGAGACATTAGATGGTGCCAGAGAGGGAGGACATTTTAATAATTTTCGACTGTCAAGTCATACAGACAGTTTTAACATATGATAAAAAGTGTTTGCATTTTTATTTTGAGTTTTAACCAGATCAAATATGACTGAAGTATAATTTATAATTCTTACATATTATTATACTTTAGTAAGCATTTAATTTTCATTAAATTACCACTTTGGGCAAAATTGACTCAATGGTCTTCGCTTACAGTATATGCCACTATTCTACCTTCAAAGTATTCAAAGCACTTTAATGATGCAAAGTTATGATGTGGTCGAGATATTATCGTTAATGTTTACTTTGTGTGTACTGTGACTTGAACTGTGTGTACCTGGCTACCTATCTTTACAAGCCACTGTAATTAGCAATAACCCGAGTATTTTAGGGTTAATTGAAAACTTTGTTTGTTCTCGATTCTTATGTATGACTGCAAATTATTATTCTCATCTTCAACGGCTGAAGATTCTTACTGTCTCGTGTATTTCACAGACTCAATCCAGCCATTTACAATCACCATTAATTGTGTCAAAGTCGAGATGCAATAATTAATCTTATAGTCCTATTTTTCTTACTATTCTTCTGCTCATAAAAATCGCTCAGCAGGTATGAACTCAAACTCAAAGTGGGTCATATGTTATGTTATTTCTCGTTTCATAGACTTCCACAAAATATTAGATTTTATACAGAGGGACTGGACCTATACCACATTCAACCAATAATGTGCACATTCAATTTGAGTGTGAATGATGTTCTTGTGCTATACCTAATGATCTTGATGACTGGTGATCTGTACCCCACCTCTTTCCTGAAGTCAGAGAAAGAAACAGCACATGGAAGGATGGATGTTACAAACAACTTTTTAACATTGATTCCATACATGAATGTAGTATTAAAATGTTTCATGTGGAATCAAAATGGTTTTAATTTTGATTATAATAATTGCATACTTTAATACATTTGGCCATACGCTTGGTAGTTTGTTTGCAATGCTGTAAAAAGTCTGTGATAGTCTGAACAAAACTTGAAGATTCTCTCCTTTGCCTGAATGTTGTCATATTTACGTAACTGTACTGACCATTAAACAAAAGCATCCCCCGTGACAATCGTAAAAGTGGTGGTGCATATAGGTATGATATATAGTTACAGTAGATCAATGTATGTGGGAAGAGGTGAGGGAGAAAGGGAGCATCTTTCATTGTTCCTGCACTGTGTGTTGCTTCTCTTTAAGGTGGATCCCAGGCTTCCTATATGACGAATGAACACCATTCTAGAATCGCTGTTTGGTACTTGGCATCACAGAGGGCTGGGATTCTGGGGCCATCAGGTCTGAGACAGCCTCTGTCCCTTGTGCATGCTAGGCAGGGCACCTTGGGGCCAAAGCTCTGCTTAGATGGAAAGGAGGAGCCATAAATCAGCCAGTCTGGGGGGGCTGTGCTCTTTGTTTCCATCCATCTCTGCTCCTGATGGGGAAGACAGAGAAAGAGGGGTTGGGAGGCTGAGGGTGGAATGGGTTCACATACCTGGGGAGAAAGAAGAAAGGCTGCAGATACAAAGGACAAGGCTCTCTACCAGGCCTATGATCCTGTAACCAATGATAAATGTTGTGAGGAGATGAACCACCACAAAGAAACCATCAAATCTCTTGCATAACATAATGTATAAGAAGACAATACTTATATTTAGGGGAAATGTATTTAGGTTTGATAACTGTACATTTCAATAAAAACAACTTTGTAAAAAATTGATTTTCTGAAAGATTTTTTTAAAAACGTGTCATGTGCAGAGGCGGCACGGTGGTCGACTGGTTAGAGCGTCAGCCTCACAGTTCTGAGGACCCGGGTTCAATCCCCGGGCCCGCCTGTGTGGAGTTTGCATGTTCTCCCCGCGCCTGCGTGGGTTTTCTCCTGGGCACGCCGGTTTCCTCCCACATCCCAAAAAAACATGCATAAATTGGAGACTCTAAATTGCCCGTAGGTGCAATTTGTGCGAATGGTTGTCTGTTTGTATGTGCCCTGCGATTGGCTGGCAACCAGTTCAGGGTTTACCCCGCCTCCTGCCCGATGACAGCTGGGATAGGCTCCAGCACGCCCACGACCCTAGTGTGGAGAAGCGACTCAGAAAATGGATGGATGGATGGATGTGCAGACTTGACGACATCCTCTTGTTATAGCTGTTCATTATGTGGCATTGTATTTTCATTGGTTCAAAGCACAAAGTTAATTTTGTTGAATTATTAAAATACTGTACACGTTGTTGGACAAATGTAAGATTTGGAATGAGCTGAGTAGTCACTGACATGGACACCACCCAGTTATTTTTAGGGCAAAAGCATTTATGTTGCATTACAGCTGAATTTGGATTGTTTGATACTGCTTTTCAATACGAGTATACCAAGTACCAGTATTTCAAAAAAAAAAAGAACACCATTCCAAAAATTATTCATACAATTAAGAAAAAACAGTAGTATATATTTAACTTCTGTATTTATTTCTTTTAACACAATCAACAGAGTCAATAATACAATTATTAACAACGGAGGTGAAGGGAACCTGCAGCGGATAGAAAAAGTATACACACCCCTGTTCAAATGGTATGTTTTTGTGATATTGTATACAAAAATGAGACCAAGATAAATTATTTTAAAAATTCACTCTTAGTTAACATGTAAAGCTCACAAGTTACAGAGGGAAATAAAGAATAAACAAGTGAAATAATGTGGTTGACCCAGTGCACACACACCATCTTATAAATTTGTTCAGACTTAAGCAATCACATTCAAACTCTTGTTAAATGGGGGTCAGCACACACCTGCTATGATTTACAGTGCCTCTGATTAACCCCAAATAAAATAGGTTCGGAGCATATGTACATTTCTCCCAAGGACTCAAAAACATGCAGCTCAAGTAGCAAAACACTTTGGGTAGAATTGTTGACAGGGGGTAATTTTAACTTTTTCAAATATTGTTGAAGGGGGAAAAAATGGGCTACAGCAAAATAAGGCAGTTGCTTGAGCACCACTTAGGGTCTTGCGTGTGCATATGTCCTGCTGGTATAACACATCGGCAGCAACCCAGTTTTTCCAATTTTGTGTAAATATCTGCTTTGTAAATTAATATTTTCACCAACATTTGTTTTTTGACCGCACATTATTAAAAAAAAAAACAATTGCTGAAATTTTGAGTAGTTCTTTGTGGACATAACATGTTTTAAGCACAATTAGACAGTAAATAACTTTTTTTTTTCCTTTTTTTTCAAACTGTCATTCAGATGCATGGCCATGCAGAATGGTGGATCTGTATAACTTTTTGTGCTGGAACAGTTTTTCTTTGCAACGGGAATTTGAAATACTTTCTCTGTGGTTGTTTGCATTGTAATATTGTTAGAAAAGCTGTCGGAAAGAACAAGGTTTGTGAGCGAGAAAAAAGAGAGAACAGAACATAAATAATAAAAAAAATACAACAACCATAATAAAATAGTATGGTATAGGATTACTGTAACATTGCAAAGGTGTCACATTCTTATCTCTCAAGGAAAGAGACACCCTGTGAGGAAAGGATGCATCAACTAACCAATAAGACAATTCAGGAGAAGACAAGACAGGACAGGGGTAGTGAGCCAGGCAGTGCTATCTGTGGGTGGTGGGCGTTGCTATACATTACCTAAGCACCTGTACGGACATTAGAGTGTAAAAGAGGGGACAGTTCAGAGAGTTGATATAATCATAAATTCTGTGTCATTGTGAGTGGCCCCTCTTTAAGCAACTAAATCCTATAGGTGTGTCTATGGTGATATATTAGTTAATTAACATCATCGCACATGCATGTTAGTCATCTAGTGTACAGAGCTGCTGTGCCGGCAAAATGAAGATGGGTAGACTCGGCGTCACCCATCAAAAAGGGGGAAGCACAGGCCAGGGTTGGGATGTAGGAGCCTAGACCATAGACCAAAGAGGGATGGGACAGCAGCACAACATCCCAAACTTAAACCCCCCAGGAGCCACTCCCCCACACCACCCCAAGCCAGCACCCGGCACCCGCTCCAGAGCGTAATAAGCTCGCGCACCCCTAAATCAGGAGGTGACGACCCCCAATCCACCCGTCAGTCTCCTAGGCTACAGCGTGACCCCACGCCCACCCAAGAGAAAAAGGGGAGACGACCACAGCAGAACGGACAAGGAGGAGGGAAAGAGGAAGACGGACGAGGAGGTGGGGCCAAATAAAAGAAAAGAAAAGGAAAAGTACAATTTGTTGCGGATCTGGATGTGGAACTGGGTGTGGTCCACAAACACAAGCGAACTATCCATCCATCCATTTTCTGAACCGCTTATCCTCACTATGGTTGCGGGCGTGCTGGAGCCTATCCCAGCTATCTTCGGGCGAGAGGCGGGATACACCCTGAACTGGTCGTTAGCCAATCGCAGGGCACCTAGAAACAAACGACCATTTGCACTCAGATTCACACCTACAGGCAATTTAAAATCTTCAATCAACCTACCATGCATGTTTTTGGGATGTGGGAGGAAACTGGAGTACCTGGGGAAAACCCACGCAGGCACGGGGAGAACATGCAAACTCCACATAGGCAGGGGCGGGATTTGAACCCCGGAAGATAGGGTCCGGTTTGGTGGCCTCAGAATTGCATCTCTGCTTTTTGCAGATGATGTGGTTCTATTGGCTTCATCAAGCCGTAATCTCCAACTCTCACTGGAGCACTCCAAATCTGAGACCTTGGTCCTCAGTCGGATAAGGGTGGAGTGCCCTCTGCGGGTTGGGGATGAGATCCTGCCCCAAGTGGAGGAGTTAAAGTATCTTGGGGTCTTGTTCACGAGTAAGGGAAGAATGGAACGGGAGATCCACAGGCGGATCGGCTGCAGCGTCTGCAGTGATGCGGACTTTGTATCGATCCGTTGTGGTATAGAAGGAGGTAAGCCGAAAGGCGAAGCTCTCGATTTACTGGTCGATCTACGTTCCTACCCTGACGTATGGAGCTGTGGGTCGTGACCGAAAGAACAAGATCCCAGATACAAGCGGCCGAAATTAGTTTCCTCCCCAGGGTGTCCGGGCTTAGAGATAGGGTGAGAAGCTCGGTCATCCGTGAGGGGCTCACAGTAGAGCCGCTGCTCCTCCGCATTGAGAGGAGCCGGATGAGATGGCTCGGGCATCTGTTTAGGATGCCTCCCGGACGCCTCCCTGGTGAGGTGTTCCGGGCACGTCCCACGAGGGAGGAGACCCCGGGGACGACCCAGGACATCCTGGAGAGACTACGTCTCTCGGCTTGCCTGGGAACGCCTTGGGATCTCCTCGGAAGAGCTAGATGAAGTGGCTGGGGAGAGGGAAGTCTGGGCTTCCCTGCTGAGGCTGCTGTCCCCGCGACCCAACCTCGGATAAGCGGAAGACAATGGATGGATGGACAACGTCCCAATTTCATTGGAATTGGGGTTGTACATTGTTGTATAGTTAGATCAATATGCTGGTGTTTCCTGGATAATTCTGTTTTGCCATGCTTATATTTGATGAGTTTTTGTCCCTTGTGACATTGTTATACTGTGTTATTATCAGTAATGATGACAGTTGCTAAGAGGCGACAAAGCATGTATACTTATCAAAGGGTGCCAAGAGGAAGCTGAAACTGTTTTAGATTGCATGAGTGAGATTTGACATGTGTGCGCATTCATGTGCATCATCTACTGTATGTTGTGAGAGCAATGAAGAAAAAGCTTTTTCTGCATATCTTCAAAGAGCAGCATGGCTCTGTGCAGCAGGGCCCTGCAGACGGTGGCAGTGCCAGGGGCTGCTGGGGTGTCTGAGAGGAGTAACACAGCTTCAAAGAAGAAAGACAACTTCAGGGCAGACTTTCTGATTTAAGGATACACTCCACCCCCTAAACCATGGAAACAAGAAGGGGAGAAATAGAGATAACATTACAGCCCCTTAAACCCTGCTCTGCCCTTGCGAAAGTGGAAAGCCAGAAAATGAACTGTACTATAAGATAAACTATAAACCAGGATCACATTGTATCTGTATTGTATCTATCCTTGCAATTGGATAGGATATTGATATGATAACCTTTATTAGTCCCACAATATAGGGAAATTTGCATCGTTTCAGTAGCGATAGTGGATGGAGGAAATAATTTTTTTTTAAAAAATAGTATCCAAGGAGGACACAGAAAACACCATACCCATTGTATGTGCTCAAGCAGACTAACAAAATACACTGAACCTGCAGCGGTTTACGCAGACAACAAACACACTTAGAAAGTTGGAACATTTAAAAAAACAATAGCGTAATTTCTCGTGTATAATGCGTATTTTCTTGTCATACTTTTTTTATACATAGGTATAGGGGCAAATAAACGAAAAAACTCACATTTTATAAATGTATGCTGCCATCTAGTGGTTATGAAAAAGCTGTACACTTTCATTGCAAAATGCCACCGCCACCTAGACGTTATGAGAAAAGTGTAAACATTCATTCTAATATGCCATCGCCACCTAGTGGTTATAAAAAGGTGTAGCCTACACTTTCATGCCAACATGACAGGCGTACGTATGACTGCATATATGTACAGTTGTACTCATAAGTTTAATACAGTACCCTGGCAGAATTTGTAAAATATATATATTTTTTTTAAATATGCCTGATGACTGAACAACAACTATCATTAATTTATTTATGGTTATGGTTTGTTTAATGATAAAGCTTTTCTGGAATGCTTGACCGTTTAATTTGAACCTCATTAAAATAAAATGAAATGTGTTTCGTCTGGTCCTTCATCCATCCATCCATTTTCAGAGCCGCTTCTCCTCACTAGGGTTGCGGGCGTGCTGGAGCTTATCCCAGCTATCATCGAGAAGGAGGCGGGATACACCCAGAATTGGTTGGCAGCCAATTGCAGGGCACATACAAACAAACAACCATTCGCACTCACATTCACACCTACAGGCAATTTAGAGTTGTCCATTAACCTACCTTCATGTTTTCTTTAAAGTATTGTACCTATCTTACAAATTCTACCTGGGTAATTAAACTTATGAACACAACTGGGTGTTTTCTAATGTACTAAATAAAAGTCGGGCTGTGAATTTCAAAATAAGAAATAAGACATTTAAAAAAGTATTACGTTTTCAAATAAAGTGCTTAACTTCAGAACAATTATTTGAAAAAAACTAACAAAATAGAGATAATACTTCAGGTTTTGATCACATGGGTAGAAGCAAAATCATGCATTGTAAAAATGCATTATACATAGGTAGAATGGTTTTCCAGAATTGTGAGGTCAACTTTGGGGGTGCATGGGTGCGCATTATACACGAGAAATTACGGTAAATATATTTCTAAAAAAACCTTCTCTATAATTCTGTATAGTTATGTATATATACTTCAGAGGACCCAGGTTGAAATCCGGCCTCACCTCTGTGGAGTTTGTATGTTCTTCCAATGCTTGTGTGGGTTTTCTCCGGATACTCCGGTTTCCCCCCACATTCCAAAAACGTGCACGGTAGGTTAATTTAAGACCCTATATTGTCCGTAGGTCTGAGTGAGTGCGAATAATGTTTATATGTGCCCTGCGATTGGATAGCAACCAGTTCAGGGTGTACCCCGCCTCCTGCCCGCAGTTAGCTGGGATAGGATCCAGCATACCCGCGACCCTCGTGAGGATAAGCAGCGTAGAAAATGAGGTATGTGAAAACTGACCCTGGACTACAGGGTCAATTGTAACTTTTCAGAGATTACGCCATCCATTTTCTGTGTGTGTTATCAGAGGTGTGGACTCGAGTCGCATGACTTGGAATCGAGTCAGACTCAAGCCATGAACTTGATTACTTTAGACTCGACATGACAAAATGTAACAAGACTTGCAACTCGACTTGGACTTGAACAACCATGACTCGTGACTTCACTTGGACTTGGTTCCTTTGACTTGAAATGACTTGCTACTTTTACCAAGGCACAGAGTAACAAACACTTTGCTTCTCTCTCTACCTCTGCATGTTATAAAATATAAATATATATGTCATATATTTAATACAGGCGGCACGGTGGACGACTGGTTAGAGCGTCACCCTCACAGTTCTGAGGACCGGGAATCAATCCCCGACCCCGCCTGTTCTCCCGTGCCTGCGTGGGTTTTCTCCGGGCACTCCGGTTTCCTCCCACATCCCAAAAACAAGCATGAATTGGAGACTCTAAATTGCCCGTAGGTGTGAATGTGAGTGCGGATGGTTGTTTGTTTGTATGTGTCCTGCGATTGGCTGGCAACCAGTTCAGGGTGTACCCCGCCTCCTGCCCGATGACTGCTGGGATTGGCTCCAGCACGCCCGCGACCCTAGTGAGGAGAAGCGGCTCAGAAAATGGATGGATGGATATATTTAATACAAGAAATAGTAAATTATAAAACTATGATGTTGCTGATCTCAGTGGGTATCAATCTGCTGTTAATTGTCCCACAGAATAGATAACAACGCTTTCCTGTGACTTATTTTCATGTCATTCTTACATTTGACACCCTGTTGGGCTCGTTTATGAAGAGGAATTGACCAGGTCACTCTTTCACAATACCTAAAGTAATGGTTTCATTAAAAAAAAACAGTGCAACATAAATCAACAATAAATGTGATCAGCCCCCTAGTTTTATTATAAAGGTTTAATGCACTTGTTTATCAAATTTGTGTGGATAAATAAATATATATTTTAAAAGCATACATGATCTGTGTACATTTAATCTATTATTACTTTGTTTTTTAAAATGCCTCAAAAGGACTCGAAACTCAAAGTGCAGGACTTGCGACTTGACTCGGGACTTGCCTGTCTCCATTTAGACTTGACTCAGGACTTTCTTGTATCGACTTGAGACTTGACTCTGGACTTGAGGGCAAAGACTTGAGACATACCGGTACTTGTAACTTGGAAAGCAATTACATGATCCCACCTCTGTGTGTTGCATAGGCATTTTCCAAGTCATTTCTCGGCAGAGTTGCAACTCATTTGTATAGCAGCTAAACTACACTGGGTTAAAAAAGCTCAACATTTAGAGAAGGAATTGTCAAAACTGTTCCCGGTCTCCAAGCTTGACTGTGGCCTCCATTTTATGACCATGTGCACAATCTGATGATATGATTCCAAAAGATGTCTAAAAATGTCCTTAATCCTCCCTCAGTTTTGACTGACAATTTTATCATTAACAAGAGGTGTCAATATAACATTTTTAATATTGTGGTTCATGTGTCATATTGGGACCAGAATATAAGTTTACAAAACTAGTAGAAAAACCTCTCAGTTTGATGCAGGTTAGCTCTATAACACTGCAAACACTCATTATAACATATTGTTGAATTATTATTACTTGTAATGTCTCAATCAAAGCTGAGAATTATTATATTTCATTTTTAAAAAGAGTTTATAAACAGAGGAAAGATAGGACATTACATATCTGATTATTACCTTCGCCGTTGGTTGTCTTTGTAACATCACAGCTGTTAAAAATGCAGCAATGTACTGTATACAGTGTAAGCCAGTTACTAACACAATTTGAATGGGAGCAGACTAAAGCTGTGACGTGTGCTCGGGGCGTGCACTTACCCTCTGTGCCACGCCGCCCACTGGGGTCACACGTGTCCTGGTGCCTATCCCAGCTAACTTTGGGTGAGAGGCAGGGTACACCATGAACTGGTTGCCAGCTAATTGCAGGGCACATATAAACAGCAGGGTGAATGACTGGTTAGCACATCTGCCTCACAGTTCTGAGGACTGGGGTTCAAATCCCGCCTGTGAGGAGTTTGCATGTTCTCCCCATGCCTGCGTGGGTTTTCTCTGGGGACTCCGGTTTCCTCCCACATCCTAAAAACATGCATGGTAGGTTCATTGAAGTCTCTAAATTGCCCGTTGGTGTGATTGCAAATTATTGTTTCTATGTGCCTTGCGATTGGCTGGCAACCAGTTCAGGGTGTACCCTGCCTCTCGCCCAAAGTTAGCTGGGATAGGCGCCAGGACACCTGTGATCCTAGTGAGGATAAGCGGTATGGAAATTGGATGGATGGAATTATAATACTATGCTTATGCGTGAACGCGTTTGGAAGGCCATCAATAAGGATGCGAGTGAGCCAGCTGCGACCCTAGTGAGAATAAGCGGTACAGAAAATAGATGGATGGATATAAACAGACCAGCATTTGCACTCACATTCACACCTACAGACAATTTAGAGTCATCAATTAACCAACCATGCATGTTTTTGGAATGCGGGAGGACTGCCGGCCCCCCAGAGAATGCTGCCCTGGGCGCCTGTCCATACCGCTCATATCAAAAAACGCCTCTGATCTGGTGTAAAAACTGTGCCAAACAACTATTGCAAGATGAAAGCTACTTCTTAGATGAAGAAAACATTTACTGTCTGTACATGAACACAAAACTTGTAGTCCATCCTTTTGTTGTCATGCAAGTGTAGAGAGGTCAGACAATCTTCAACGAACAGACGGCATTTCCACATACAGGCGCTGCAAAGAAATTATGTCATTCATCCACTCTGGGACAAATTTGGGGTCTGATTCTGGATCACAAAACACTATCTGCACTATGCTGGAACACAAACTTTTGTGTTTTCTCTGTAAACGTTTTTTTCTTGCGATCAACTTCTTAAACAGCTAACCTACAATTCCATTACAACATGCTGGCAATTTTTTGACTTGAGTTCATTGTCACATTTCTGTGGGGCCAATTATATATTACTCGTGCACTCACTGTTGTAGTCTTGTCACGCTGCACTATTTGCAAAACTGTTGTTGACCAATACTGGCCACTCTTGCCAAAGTAGCATCGGCTCCATTTGCACACTGATTGAGGAGTATCTGCAACATTTGCATGACCAACATTGTCCCAGACTATCGCACCACTCGTCACTTTAAACCGCATACAATCCTTGAAGTCTCGGCGCCCTTTGCACAATGGTCTATTGCACCTGGACTATTGCAATATTAGTCATTCGAACTGCTCTAAGTGCTAGAGGACTCTGCATCTTTTTGCACAATTGTCAAAAAATTTTTAAAAAAAAATAAAAAAATGTGCCGGCATTACCAGATAACTAGCAACCCTTTACTGCTCAGAGACTGTTTTTTTTTTTTTTGTCAATGTCTTTCTGTCTCCAAAGTGTTTTGTCTGTTGTCGTACTAGAGCAGCTCCAATTACTGGAGACAAATTCCTTGTGTGTTTTTAGACATACTTGGCAAATAAAGATGATTCTGATTCTGTTTAAATTTGTTGTTATTGTGAACAGGTCATCAGAGTTGATAGGGCCTGAACATTGAAATGCATATTTGATTCAGGGTTCTTTATAACCAGTATCAATATCAAACCCATGAACTAAAATGAAATGTGTGTGGAACTAACCCAATTGACTTTTTCTTTTTTTTTTTTGTTGTTGTCCTGTTTGGCCGTTCGGTCAAGCAGAATGCAGGATCTGTATCCCTTTTATGCCGGAACAGATTTACTGTGTCACAGTTTTTAAGCTCCTGTTGTGGTTTCTTAGTATTATAATTGATGTTTATTGAAAATAAGAATTAATCAGTCGAACAGAACAAAGGTTTCTAGAGGGGAGAGAGAAACGAAGAACAAAGACAAAGCACTAATTGTAAACAGGATGAGAAAAGTGAATCATTACATATCTACACCAATGAAACATGAGATATGAGTGTTGCATGGGGCTGTAGTGGTACACCCTGTGAGGGAAGGACAGGACAAGATAGAACAGGACAAGGACAGGAGAAAAAGCATGCAGGACAAAGCTCATGAACAGCACCCGAGTTAAATATGAGTGTACCAGCAAGGGGTCTGAATACTTATGGCTGTGTGATATTTCAGTTTTTATTTTTAAATAAATCTGCAAAAATTTCAACAATTCAATATTTTCTGTCAATATGGGGTGCTGTGTGTACATTAATGAGGAAAAAAAATGAACAAAAAATATTTTAGAAAATGGCTGCAATATAGAACCCGAGCGGTGTTCTGTTATTGGACTTATGTGCTCGTCATGGATTGTCCATAACGAACACCATGTTCAAGCATAAGGGTGTCCACACGTGCACTTGGCACCAGGACACCCTAGGTCGCAGTTCGATGATCGACTTTGTGGTCGTGTCATCGGACTTGCGGCCACCTGTCTTGGACACTCGGGTGAAGAGAGGGGCGGAGCTGTCAACTGATCACCACCTGATGGTGAGTTGGCTCCGATGGTGGGGGAAGATGCCGGTCCGACGTGGCAGGCCCAAACGTATTGTGAGGGTCTGCTGGGAACGTCTGGCAGAATCCCCTGTCAGAAGGAGTTTCAACTCCCACCTCCGACAGAACTTTGCTCATGTTCCGGGGGAGGCTGGTGACATCGAGTCCGAGTGGACCATGTTGAGGCGGCCGACCGGAGCTGTGGCCGTAAGGTGGTCGGAAAAGGGTGGCATGCCCTCTCCAGGTCGGGGATGAGATCCTGCCCCAAGTGGAGGAGTTCAAGTATCTTGGGGTCTTGTTCACAAGTGAGGGAAGAATGGAACAGGAGATCGACAGACGGATCGGTGCAGCGTCTGCAGTGATGCGGACTTCGTATCGGTCTGTTGTGGTAAAGAAGGAGCTAAGCCGAAAGGCGAAGCTCTCAATTTACCGGTCGATCTTCGTTCCTACCCTCACCTATGGTCATGAGCTGTGGGTCATGACCGAAAGAACGAGATCCCGGATACAAGCGGCCGAAATGAGTTTCCTCTGCAGGGTGTCCGGGCTCTCCCTTAGAGATAGGGTGAGAAGCTCGGTCATCCGGGAGGATCTCAGAGTAGAGCCGCTGCTCCTCCGCATTGAGAGGAACCAGATGAGGTGGATGGGGCATCTGATTCGGATGCCTCCCGGACGCCTCCCTGGTGAGGTGTTCCGGGCACGTCCCACCGGGAGGAGACCCCGGGGACGACCCAGGACACGCTGGAGAGACTACGTCCTTCGGCTGGCCTGGGAACGCCTCGGGATCCCTCCGGAAGAGCTGGATGAAGTGGCTGGGGAGAGGGAAGTCTGGGCGACCCTGCTAAAGCTACTGCCCCCGCAACCCGACCCGGATAAGCGGTAGAAAATGGATGGATGGATGGATGGATGGATGGATGGATGGATGGATGGCTGCAATATACCAAAGAGTGAAAAATTTAAGAGGGTCTGAATACTTTCGTACCCACTGTTTTTATATATACAGACAGACAGACAGACATGCATACATAGTTAGCCCTCCCCGGAGAAAACTCCACGAGCCGCCACTGTAATACCAAACAGCATAGGTAGCAGCCTCTATGTAGAATGGGATGGGTTAATAAACTAGCAGTAGGTTAGTTACCCACATTAAAATGTCTGTTGCTGAATGCTAAGATTCCGTAGCTGATATGGATTGACCTTGAACCCCACCCCCCGCCCTCCTCACCTGAAACCACCATCCACTAAAATGCAAAGGGCCACTCCTCCACCCATGAAGAATTTATCTGCAAATCTGACTTATATCTGCGGGTCTTTTTCAGAATAAGACAGACCCCTATGGACATCAGGCATTTTTATCCCTGTAATTACAAAGGACAGAAAGTTTGTCAAAGAAATATGGCACCAGAAAAGTTTAACTACAAACTTAGTGAGGATAAAATGGTAAAATATCAAACCACTGTCTCCAGTTATCTCTTCTAGACCAGCTCTTTTCAATATCAGGTCACTCGGTAATAAATCATAATTTTAACCTATGAACTGGACTTTTTGTTTCTAAATGAAACGTGGTTAACAGACAGTAGTTGTAATACCATTTTATATGAGGCAACACCAGCAAATTTGTATTTTATGAACAAGTGTCAAATAGGGAAAAAAGGCGATTGTATTGCTCTTATTTTTAAGTCATTATTTCAGTTTAAATAAATTATACTGGGTGATTTTAGCTCTTTTGAATATCTCTGTTTCTGAGTTAAAGGTGACCCAAAGGTTATTGTTTTAATAATTTATAGACCTCCAAGATACAATAGAAAATTTATTGAGGATTTTTACGGAACTGCTGTCAGTTATTTGTCCTGACTACAACTATTTTGTCATAATGGGAGACTTTAACATTCATGTTGACAATAACATGGAAGAAAAATATAAAGACCTCTCTGCTATACTAGACACATTTCAGAATCAGAATCAGAATCAGAATCATCTTTATTTGCCAAGTATGTCCAAAACACACAAGGAATTTGTCTCCGGTAGTTGGAGCCGCTCTAGTACAACAAACAGTCAATTTACAGAACACTTTGGGAACATAAAGACATTGACAAAAAACAATTGTGCAAAAAGATGCAGAGTCCTCTAGCACTTAGAGCAGTTCGAGCGACTAATATTGCAATAGTCCGGTGCAATGACCATTGTGCAAAGGGCGCTGAGAATTCAAGGAGTGTATGCGGTTTAAAGTGACGAGTAGTGCGATCATCTGGGACAATGTTGGTTGTGCAAATGTTACAGATACTCCTCAATCAGTGTGCAAATGGAGCAGATGCTACTCTGGCATGAGTGGCCAGTATATGCAAATAGTGCAGCATGGCGAGACAACTACAGTGAGTGCACAAGTAATACATAATTGGCCCCACAGAAATGTGACAACGAACTCAAGTCAAAAAATTGCCAGCTTGTTGTAATGGAATTATAGGTTAGGTGTTTAAGAAGTTGATCGCAAGAGGGAAGAAGCTGTTGGAATGTCTACTAGTTCTAGTTTGCGTTGATCGGTAGCGCCTACCTGAGGGAAGGAGCTGGAAGAGCTGGTGACCGGGGTGCAGACGGTCCGAGAGGATTTTGCACGCCCTTGTCTTAGTTCTGGCAGCGTGCAAGTCCTCAATGGTGGGTAGGGGGGTACCGACAATCCTTTCAGCAGTTTTGATTGTCCGTTGCAGTCGGAGTTTGTCCTTTTTTGTAGCAGCACCAAACCAGACTGTGATGGAAGAACACAGGACTGATTCGATGACCGCTGTGTAGAACTGTCTCAGCAGCTCCGGTGGCAGGCCGTGCTTTCTCAGAAGCCGCAGGAAGTACATCCTCTGCTGGGCCTTTTTGAGGACGGAGTTGATGTTGTTCGCCCACTTCAGGTCCTGAGAGATTGTAATTCCCAGGAACTTGAAGGTCTCGACGGTTGACACAAGGCAGCTGGACAACGTGAGGGGCAGCTGTGGCGAAGGATGCCTCCTGAAGTCCACGATCATCTCTACCGTCTTGAGCGTGTTCAGCTCCAGGTTGTGTCGCCCGCACCACAGCTCCAGCCGCTCCGCTTCCTGTCGATATGCAGACTCGTCACCGTCCTTGATGAGGCCGATGACAGTGGTGTCATCTGCAAACTTCAGGAGCTTGACAGTCGGGTTCGCTGAGGTGCAGTCGTTCGTGTAGAGAGAGAAGAGCAGCGGAGAGAGGACACAACCTTGGGGCGCCCCAGTGCTGATGCTGCGTGTGGATGAGGTGGCCTCCCCCAGCCTGACCTGCTGTGTCCTGCCCGTCAGAAAGCTGTAAATCCACTGGCAGATGGCAGGTGAGACGCTGAGCTGGAGAAGCTTGGTTGAAAGGAGTTCAGGGATGATGGTGTTGAACGCTGAGCTGAAGTCCACGAACAGAATCCTCGCGTAGGTCCCTGCACTGTCGAGGTGTTCTAGGATGAAGTGCAGTCCCATGTTGACTGCATCATCCGCAGACCTGTTCGCTTGGTAGGCAAACTGCAGGGGGTCCAGCAGGGGACCTGTGACACTCTTGAGGTGGTCCAGCACGAGACGTTCAAAGGACTTCATGACCACAGATGTCAAAGTGACAGGCCTGTAGTCATTCAGACCAGAGATTGCAGGTTTCTTGGGGACTGGAATGATGGTGGAGCGTTTGAAGCAGGATGGAACTTCGCACATTTCCAAAGATTTGTTAAAGATCTGAGTGAAGATTTGACCTCTCTCAACATATTCAGAGTCCAACCCACACTCAAGGTCACATCTTAGACCTGTTCATCTCTAAGGATGTTGAAATTCTATCAATTGACGTTAAGGATATGCCTATTTTTAACCATTTTTGTGTATTCTTTGCATGACTGATTCTTCCAAAAGTTCAGACAACCTCCATGTCTATTAAGAAAATGTACTTAAATGAGAGTATCACAACTAAGGTTATGGAGACCATAGCTGTGCCACAAATTGTGAATGCTGAGACAGTTAATGAAGATTTGGATAATTTCACAGGGAAAATCTCAAATGTCATGAATGCTGTCACTCCTATTAAAACTAAGACAATCTTGAGGCGACCTAGAAAACTGTGGGGGAGCACAATGATGGTAAAGACCTCAAACTTAAAGTGTAGGAATGCAGAATGTAAGTGGAATCAGATAAATGCAATGAATTTGCTTGTTTAAAGTTCTGTATTGGTTCTGTATATAAATCATTAAACGGTTTAAGTCCTGAATACATGAATGAAAATGCTCATGGAATATAAACCCAGTAGGGCTCTGATATCGACAGACTCAGGTCAAATAGTGGAGCACAGACTCCAAAGCAAACATGGTGACGCAGCATTTAGCTATTATGCTGCACACAAATGGAATAAGTTGCCAACAGAAGTGACGTCAGCCCCAAGTGTGCATGTTTTTAAGTCCAGGTTAAAAACACTTTTTCCCCCCATGCTTTTTAGAGCATTTCCACTTTTAAATTACATTTCTTGCACTGTATGCTGTTTTAATTGTATTTTAATTATTTTGTTTCTCTCTTTGTTTTAAATGTTCATAAGCGTTTTTGTCTTTGTTTTTAAATGCTTTTAATCGTGATAAGCACATTGAGTTACCTTGTGTATGAAATGCGCTATATCAATAAATTTGCTTTGCTTTGCTTTGTTATTTTAGTGAAAAAATACAATCCATCAGGTTGAATATCAGCACAAATAAGCAAAATGATAAAAAGATCCTACATCTGAAGCCACCCAGGAAAAACTGGGTGGCTTCAAAAAAAAACTTATCATGTCAGAATTTGATACAATTGACCAAAAAACTGTAGAGAAAACGATTCAACAGCTGAAACCATCAATGAGCTGTTTTGTCTCAATTCCATCTGACTTTTTCTAAGCTATTGCAAAGTTTGTGCTAGCTGATTTACAGCAAATAGTCAATTTCTCACTTCAGTCAGGCAAGTTTCCTAAAGCTCTTAAAGTAGCTGCCATTAAGCCTCTTCTAAAAAAATAGAACGCTGGATGCTTCCATGTTAGCAAGCTATAGACCCATCTCAAATCTCCCTTTCATAGCCAAGATTGCTGAGAAAGTTATTTTTAATCAACTCAGCAAATTGTTGAACTTAAATTGACTTTTTGACAAATTTCAATCAGTTTCAATCTGCTCTTATCAAAGTGATAAATGATATAATGTTGAATACTGACTCGGGAAAGGTGTACAGGTGTTGGACCTCAGTGCGGCTTTTGATACGGTAGATCATAATATGCTCCTGAACAGGCTCAGAAACGTAGGTAGGACTAAACAGGTCCAGGTCCGACCTGGAGGAAAGGAGTTATTTTGCAACCATTGGAAGTATTGAATCTCATCGAATGCCAATGACCTATGGGGTCCCTCAAGAGTCAGTTCTTGGACCCCTCCTGTTCAGCCTCTATATGCTAGCCTTGGGCCAAATTCTTCGGAACATACATTTTGACTATCATACCTATGCAGATGACACACAGTTATATCGAGCAGTGTCTCCAGATGACTACAGTTCACTTGAGGTATTGTGCCACTGTCTAAAACGGATAAATAACTGGATGAGACAAATTTTCTTCAATTAAACCACAATAAAACTGAGATAATTGTTTTTGGAAATAAAGAAAAGAGGACTGCTGTTAGTAAATACTTCAAGTCACAGGTTAAAAACTCTTCTTTTTTCTCATGCTTTCTAGAGCATTTCCACTTTAAAAGGTTTCTTGCATTGTACGCTGTTTTAATTGTAGTTTTAGTTTTTTCTCTTTCTTTTAAATGTTTCTGTTTTTTTCTTTCTTTTGTCTTTCTTTTTTCTTTTAAATCATGGAAAGCTCATTGTGTGTATGAATTGTGTATGAAGTGCGCTATATAAGTACATTTGCTTTGCTTGGCTTTACTCTGATATATATGTATTAATCATCATCATTAATATTCTGCTATTATCCTTTATAGCCTACTAGCATAGTTGCCTAAGTCATATTTGAATGTTATCAGAAGGGAAATACACAATATTTAGCTAGGACATTGGTATTTTTTATTGATATTGATTATAACAGTAGGTTAAAATCAGGCAATTATTATAGGCACTTATGCTATAAGGCTAGCAATAGGGACAATATGTACCTGTTGTACCTGCAGATTAATAATTTTTATATATCTTAATTTTAAAATACGTAAACACATAGACAAAAAATATCTGAACCTTATTGTGATTGTCCTTTGTTCATATATTGTGACACACTGGACACAGACTGCCGTTCAAGATCGCAATCAATGAAGACAGATAGAATAAAATAATAGGGTGATGAGTGAAATGAGGAACCCAGATCATTTTTACTTCAGCACTACCATTGCTTTCATTACAGACCCACATTTCCCATTAATTAGCCTCCTTGAGCTCATTTGCAAGTCAAACTGTGGCTGTAGGACCGGAGGCTTTGAGCAGCGCCCCTGTGATCTATGGGTCCTACAGACCAACTATTCCTCACACACTTGTTACGAACCTTCCTGACAATTAATACAAAAAAAAAATAATCATCCTCTGTATAGCCAATACATTATTCATATTTCCCCTCTCTTAAATAAATCATTATGTTCTTGAGGGTTTTGCTAAAACAACATACTTCTCTCCTTTTTCCATGCTTTCTCTTTGCCATCATAGAAAAGAAATGTGCCTGCATCGACCTTGTACCGTATTTGGTTGACTTGCTCAAGAGGCAAGTAACACCCATTCAGCCCTCATCATGATCACTGGAAAGAGCAGCGGAAGCTCCCTTATCTGAGATTCCCGAACTGTAACGTCTCGGAACTCCAGCATTTCTCATTTTTCGAAACAGCGGCAACTGCTCTAAATTACCTTTGTATCTTTCAATAGACGCCTAATTTGAAAGTTCCTCTTGGCGCTGACTTACATCAGTGCAGAGACTGTCAGGAGATTCTCCTGATCAGGAGAATTGCTAGCCTCCATGTGTCTCATGTCCTCTGAATTGATCTGTGGATAGTGGTCTGCTGTGATTTAGACAGAACAGCTACTTTCTTAAACATGTAGCAGTCCTTTAAGCAGTCCTTTGTACTATTACTATTCTAAGAGGAGGCAGTCAGTTTCTAGCTGAGGGCCTGTTTATTGTCAAAGGTACTTACAGTACAATTCGAAAGTTGGGAAACACTGATTGTGATGATGATGATGATAGTGTACGCGCAATTGACTCTAAATCAGTCTGGCATGCATTCCAATCGCTGACTAATTACAAACGACGATCCCCCCAAGCTGAGAACAATAGCACACTAGCCAACGACTTGAATACCTTCTACTGCAGATTTGAAAAGGACACTTTCACACCACACACCCACCCGGCCGCAACCGCGACCACAATCACACCTCTGACTTCTGCGTTAACCATTCATGAACAGGATGTGAGACGCATCTTCAAGCAACAAAAGATTAATAAAGCGGCAGGCCCGGACCATGTGTCCCCATCCTGCCTCAAAGTCTGCGCGGACCAGCTCGCTCCAGTCATCACTCAGATCTTCAATAGATCTCTGGAACTGTGCGAAATTCCATCCTGTTTCAAACGCTCCACCATCATTCCAGTCCCCAAGAAACCTGCAACCTCAGGTCTGAATGACTACAGGCCTGTCGCTTTGACATCTGTGGTCATGAAGTCCTTTGAACGTCTCGTGCTGGACCACCTCAAGAGTGTCACAGGTCCCCTGCTGGACCCCCTGCAGTTTGCCTACCAAGCGAACAGGTCTGCGGATGATGCAGTCAACATGGGACTGCACTTCATCCTAGAACACATCGACAGTGCAGGGACCTATGCGAGGATCCTGTTCGCGGACTTCAGCTCAGCGTTCAACACCATCATCCCTGAACTCCTTTCAACCAAGCTTCTCCAGCTCAGCGTCTCACCTGCCATCTGCCAGTGGATTCACAGCTTTCTGCCGGGCAGGACACAGCAGGTCAGGCTGGGGGAGGCCACCTCATCCACACGCAGCATCAGCACTGGGGCGCCCCAAGGTTGTGTCCTCTCTCCGCTGCTCTTCTCTCTCTACACGAACGACTGCACCTCAGCGAACCCGACTGTCAAACTCCTGAAGTTTGCAGATGACACCACTGTCATCGGCCTCATCAAGGACGGTGACGAGTCTGCATATCGACAGGAAGCGGAGCGGCTGGAGCTGGGGTGCGGCCGACACAACCTGGAGCTGAACACGCTCAAGACTGTAGAGATGATCATGGACTTCAGGAGGCATCCTTCGCCACAGCTGCCCCTCACGTTGTCCAGTTGCCTTGTGTCAACCGTCGAGACCTTCAAGTTCCTGGGAATTATAATCTCTCAGGGCCTGAAGTGGGCGACTAACATCAACTCCGTCCTCAAAAAGGCCCAGCAGAGGATGTACTGTAGAGATGATCATGGACTTCAGGAGGCATCCTTCGCCACAGCTGCCCCTCACGTTGTCCAGCTGCCTTGTGTCAACCGTCGAGACCTTCAAGTTCCTGGGAATTATAATCTCTCAGGGCCTGAAGTGGGCGACTAACATCAACTCCGTCCTCAAAAAGGCCCAGCAGAGGATGTACTCCCTGCGGCTTCTGAGAAAAGCACGGGCTGCCACAGGAGCTGCTGAGACAGTTCTACACAGCGGTCATCGAATCAGTCCTGCGTTCTTCCATCACAGTCTGGTTCGGTGCTGCTACAAAAAAGGACAAACTCTGACTGCAACGGGCAATCAAAACTGCTGAAAGGATTGTCGGTACCCCCCTATCTACCATTGAGGACTTGCACGCTGCCAGAACTAAGACAAGGGCGTGCAAAATTCTCTCAGACCCTCCGCACCCCGGTCACAAGCTCTTCCAGCTCCTTCCCTCAGGTAGGCGCTACCGATCAATGCAAACTAGAACTAGTAGACATTCCAACAGCTTCTTCCCTCTTGTGATCAACATCTTAAACACCTAACCTATAATTCCATGACAACAAGCTGGCAATTTCTTTATTTTATTTTATTTATTTTTTTTTACTGTGTTCGTTGTCACATTTCTGTGGGGCCAATTATGTATTACTCATGCACTCACTGTAGTTGTCCTCGCCATGCTGCACTATTTGCATATACTGGCCACTCATGCCAGAGTAGCATCTGCTCCATTTGCACACTGTTTGAGGAGTATCTGTAACATTTGCACAACCAACATTGTCCTAGATTATCGCACTACTCGTCACTTTAAACCGCATGCACTCCTTGAAGTCTCAGCGCCTCTTGCACAATGGTCATTGCACCGGTCTATCGCAATATTCGTCATTCGAACTGCTCTAAGTGCTAGAGGACTCGGCATCTTTTTGAACAATTGTTTTTTGTCAATGTTTTTATGTCTCCAAAGTGTTCTGTAAATGTACTGTCTGTTGTACTAGAGCGGCTCCAACTACCGGAGACAAATTCCTTGTGTGTTTTGGACATACTTGGCAAATAAAGATGATTCTGATTCTGATTGATGCCTTTTACTCGGATAGTTGTAAAGTATTTGCTAGTGTGTCTCATGTTAAACTCCTACATACGCTTGCATCGTATGGTATTGCTGGAAAACTGCTTGAATGGTTTCAGGCATACCTGTATGGGCAAAAGAGTTTGTGACAATTGGAAATAAAATTCTGAATTTATCGAGATCACATCTGGTGTGCTTCAAGAGTTCATACTTGATTTGTTTTCAATAAGTTGTTTTCGAGTTGGCTCGAAACATGCAATTGGAAATAGCAGCCAAAGAATGTTTTCTTGTGGTTATGCTAACCCAAAGAAGGATTTTCAGGTTAGCAGCATCACAGTCACTTGTCATGATGTGGTCTCTGACTTGGGATAGACTTTTGTGAAAATGTAAAATTTTCCCACCATTGTTCGACAATTGCAAAGAGAGGTTTTCTAAAGGTTTATTTTATTTTCTGCCAATTTCAACAACTGTAACATTTAGTTCTGAGTGAAATTATATAAAGGTTTTGGAATACGCAACTAAAGTATGGTTTCCTTTAGTAAAAGGAGATATCGAATTAATTGAGAGAGTGCAACGTCTATTTACACGTAGATTGCCTGGCTATTCTGGATACTCGTATAACAAACAGTTTAGCTAAACTTTACCTTCAGTCCCTTACTCATCGTCATGTTATGTTCGATCTGGTTATGGTGTCCAAGATTATTAATGATTTTGTGGATATGAACTTTCATTGGTTCCTTGAATATACATTGTTGGATCGAAGAAGAGGTCACAAGTTAAAGCTCCATATTAAACGTGCTAAATTGGACCTAAGGAAATATTTTTAGGAACAGGGTAGTGCCACTATGAAATGATCCTATTCGTGATATTGCTAACTCTCTCTTAATTTTTCAAAGATGTGTTGCTCAATTATCCTGTCCTTAATTGTGGGGTTGAGGGTAAGAGGCCAGACAACAGCCAACCTCAGTCCCTGCTGGTCAACTCCCCTTTTTAACTCTGTTAAAATGTTTTTCATTATATGTAATGTTTGTTTTATTTTGCTTAATTGTATACAATGTTGTTGACTTGCTAACTCAAACTTGCATTGGCAACTTTATTTTGTGTTACTTTTTTTTATTGAAATTGGTATAATTACAGTAGAAGGGTGTTGTCATCTTTCGTAGCACGTTGTATGAGTTCTTTTCCAATATTGTGTGTCTAAAAAAAGGTCTCTTCATAGCCTTTTTAAAAAAGTTGCTTGGTCTTCATCAAGTACCGTACTTCTTCATCACTTAGAAGTTATTCAGCTTGACATGGCAGTTGTAGTTGTACAACCCCAATTCCAATGAAGTTGGGATGTTGGGTTAAACATAAATAAAAACAGAATACAATGATTTGCAAATCATGCCCAACCTATATTTAATTGAATACACTACAAAGACAAGATATTTAATGTTCAAACTGATAAATTTGATTGTTTTTAGCAAACAATCATTAACTTATAATTTTGTGGCTGCAACACGTTCCAAAAAAGCTGGGACAGGGTCATGTTTACCACTGTGTTACATCACCATTTCTTTTAACAACATTCAATAAACGTTTGGGCACTGAGGACACTAATTGTTGAAGCTTTGTAGGTGGAATTATTTGCCATTCTTGCTTGATGTACAGCTGTACATGTATTTCACAGTACAGAAAGCTCTCACAAACACAAAGGGTGGGTGGCGGTGCCAGTCTTTCCTCCCTCACTCTTGCCAATTAGCAGAAGAGGCCCCCTTCTTCAGCATCTATTATACCTATTAAGAGTTCTATATGCTGCTATCTGTTTTCCATAACTAGCTTGCACAAAGACCAAATGCGCCATTTGGAGTGATTTGTTGCCCCGCTTCACCGCTTCTTTGTCCCAGGCCATACTAGCTAAGAGCTGTGCAATGGAGCACCCCCGCTGTTTATCAAGACGACAAAATCTGCAATAAAATAAGTGGGGGTGACAATGACAGTGGAGCAGAGGTATAAGCAACAGAGAGCCATATTTGAGTCATTTAAGCAAGATGCAATTACAGCTGCACAAGGAAGACTGGAGGAAACGGACAATTTAAAGGAAACAAACAAATCAATGCACAGTGATGGTGATGTGTGTGACAGAAGTGCCTGTTAGTGGTACATAACTGCTCTCGAGCATCATTACCCTCACTGTAGACAATATATTACTGCCTAAAGAGAGGAATGAAAACAAAAGGCTGTGAGGAGTTAGGAGGGGCGTCTGGTCTTTGAATAGTCATTTACGGATAGAAAATGGGCAACTGATTTTAACGTCTTCAAGGACTTGTCTCACTTTTTGGAAGCTTCAAATAATTTCTTTATTTTCACTTTCTTTGGGTATAATTTGAATTTAATATGATGGAATACTACTGTATCTAGGGGAACATTATTAACAATCATGTTGTGAGTTCCACTACAGGAGTATACTATAGTATACCTATATTATTGCTGTATTTAGACTGATTTAGCCAGTATTTTAAGTTTTGTTAATTAGATGTACTTTTTGATGTGACAAATCATTGTACAACCATGAACAAATCAGATTTTCAAGGCTAACTCAAATTACATACTGGTGCATCTCATTATGCTTGAGCAAGATTTCTATAAATATATATATATATATATATATATATGTTGCAACATTTATATACATATATATATATATATATATATATATATATATATATATATATATATATATATATATATATTAAGATTTATATATATATAAAAAAAATAATAAATAAAAAAACGGGTCACTGAGCAACAAAGGGTTGCTAGATGTCTGGTAATGCTGGTATATCATTATTATTATTATTTGGGGTTTTTTGACAATCGTGCAAAAGATGCAGAGTCCTCTAGCACTGAGAGCAGTTCGAATGACTAATATTGCAATAGTCCGGTGCAATGACCATTGTGCAAAGGGCACCGAGACTTCAAGGAGTGTATGGTTTGTACTTTTACTGCTTCTACTCGCGTGTTATGTGCACTTTTAGTTCCCCTTTCTCGTCATATGTTATATACAACTTTTTTTTATTAAACCGACTGTACGCTACCTAACAACGTGTCTGCTTTTGGGGTCCTAATTCTTTTGACGTTGCATAACACTTCCTTCTTGACATCACAGCAAATCTTTATAACAAGAGTGGGCTTTCTGATTCATGTTGATATCTTTATTGAACTCTGCCGTCAGAGATGATCAAATCTACCAAAACAACAACAACAACAGACCCAGCGTTTAGCTGGTTTGGAATGGAACCACAGAGCAGATAATAGACTGTTACAGTTGGGTATGTCATAAGCCACAATTAAATGCGTTGTTTTGCAATACATTAATGATATTGTATATCAACACACATACATCAACACTGCCTGCAAGGCCGAATCATATTTGCATTTGTTTTTAAATCTATCTGTCTGTAAATCCCCCCAATAATTATTAATTTCATGGAACCTGAATGTTTTACCTTCATGTAAATATATTTCTTAAAATGAAGCAAACCCATTATTTCCTAAGAAAATATATGTATATAAATACAAATACAATCGAAACTGTTCTTTTCATGAAGTTGAGAGAGACGACTAGTTCAAGGTGTACCCCTCCTCTCGCCCTGAGTCAGCTGGGATAGGATCCAGCACGCCTGCAACCCTAGTGAGGATATGCGGTATGGAAAATGGATGGATGGATCGATAATTAATTACAAATTGCAACACTCAACATGGCAAGCAATTCTACATTAATGGCCTTATCAAACAAATAATCAGCTATTTAAACAGTAACTATTACAAGATCAACAGATACTCTCGTCAATACTACAATGCTAGTGCAGTCATTCAAGCGCAACCTTTCAAACACCAACAACAAACATAAAAGGCTCCAGTCTTTTTTGGAGAAAATTTTTTATATTTACACACCAAGGGAAAGAAAATCAGGCAATCCAGGCCTTGATTTCTAACTCTGCTCTCTGGGATGTAAAAGCTGGATCCTCAGCCTATGAATTTTTAGGGACAACCTTTTTCTATCAAACTCCAGAAGTTTTTGCACAAATTCAAGGGTGTATTTAAGATTTTGGGGATATTTTAGGTTGAGTGCAAATATGGGCCCAAAGAGCATGTAAACTGCTGTTGCAACTGAGTGCAGCTCATTCAGGACCTGTGTTTCATCAATCCCCACTTCGACGTCTATCAGTGGATGCAAAGGATCCTCTCTCCCATTGACAAAGATTGCTATGGTTGCCTGCTCCACTTCCTCAGTCTCATTTTCCTCCACATGCACAAAAAAAAAGAATGTGGAAAACTAGAACAATGCACAGTCGAGTCGAGTGCAGACCTTGGTCTCTCCACTTTCCTAAGACGGGACAATTTACTGAAAAAATGACAGACACAAGAGTAGGGCTTCAGTACACACTCAGTTTAGACCCGTGCTGAGCAACCTTTCATACTCAAACAGCCATTTGGACCGTCTCCCACACAAAAACAAACAAACAAACAAAAAACACTGGGAGCCACCTAACTCCTTTGACATCTAAAGTGATGATAACACTGCCTAGATCGTTTTTTTTTATAAACCCTCCATCCATCCATTTTCTTAACCGCTTCTCCTCACTAGGGTCGAGGGTGTGCTGGATCCTATCCCAGCTATCATCGGGCAGTTGGCGGGGTACAACCTGAACTGGTTGCCAGCCAATCACACTTTTTTATAAACCTTTATGTCTAAAAGATATATAGTGTGATGCAAAGATAAAATCAATGAACTGCAATAGAGAACACACAATTTTATTTCTGCTTCTAACAAACACATTTTGAATGCTGAGAAAAAATATGCTTGGTTGAAAATGTATTTTAAATAAAATGGTTAATGTCTATTTGAGTCCTAGTGTTCTTCTCAAATTCTTATATTTTTTTGCATAGTTTCCCCACTTTAATGTTTTAGATCGTCAAACAATAAATATCTGTAACTATCAGACAAATGAATAAGATTTTTGCCCAGTCTCTTCCTTATTGTTGTGTCATGAACACTGACCTTAACTGAGGCAAGGGAGGTCTGGAGTTCTTTAGAAGTTGTCCTGAGTGTCTTTTGGCCTCCTGGATGAGTCATTGCTGTTGTCTTGGGGTAATCTTTGTAGGCCGGCCACTCCTGGAAAGGTGCACCACTGTTCCATGTTTTCGACATGTGAGGATAATGGCTCTCCAAATGGTTCGCTAGAATCCTAAAGCATTAGAACTCTTTTTTTTAACCCTTTCTAGACTGATAGATGTCAATGACTTTATTTCTCAACTGTTCTGGAATTTGTTTAGATTGTGTCATTTTGTTGCAGCTTTTTTAGATCTTTTCTCTGACTTGATTTTGTCAGAACAGATTCTGTTTGAACGTTTTTGAAATTTTGTATCTCTGTGTGCCGCAGACGGGTGAAAAAAAGAGGTGCGTCTCACCGCATGTGTTTATGAGCACTCATGATGTGCGTCCACATTGAAAGTAATGGATTTATGCGTGCAAAAGACATTAGATTTGAATGACTCCTTAACAGAGGTGGGTAGAGTAGACAAATATTGTACTCAAGTAAGATACTGATACTTTAGAATAATATGACTCAAGTAAAAATAAAAAGTAGTCATCCAAATATTTACTTGAGTAAGAGTGAGAAAGTACTCAATGAAAAAAATACTCAAGTAAGGAGTAATTTGTAAGTGAGCAAGAAAAAAAAGAAAAAATATTTTTTTTAAAAAAAGAAAAATCAGAAAATGTACATAAAAAACATATTTGAACATAAAAAAAACATTAAAAAATATATATATATGGGAGTCGACACACACCTGCCACCATTTCAATTTTTAACTGCCAAAAAATCAACAACACATGCATTGGGCCCTACAGAAACATTATTTGCTTTATTTACTTAAATGACTTCATCAAGAAGCTATTTGCTAACCAGATTTAGTGATTGTGTGTGCGTGTGCATTTGCTAATTTTGTCACATCCACTGCCAAAACAACAGCAAAAACATCTGCAACTTACCGAAAGGTGTTTTCTCAAGTTAGAAGTGGGCTGAAATATCCAAGTTTGGGCAGTCACAATTTAAGAACCGTATGACAAAGCTGTTGTTTTTTAGTCTGTAAACACACTCGAGCGGCTGTTTTTTCCCAAAAAAATTTGTCGTTTTGATTGGCTAACGAAAGGTATGTGCGCAGTCATGTGACTGCCTTGTGTCACCTGATTGGTGAATTGGAGTCAAATTACATTAGTGATCCCGTTTGATTGGCGTACCGGTGCCCGATGCGGAACTCGAAGATGGAGTCTAAAAATAGATGCGCACACACAAAATGCATAAATAAAAGTAGTGAACGGTCCGATCATTGTAATGGAGTAAAAGTATCGATCCTTCTTCACATAAATACTCAAGTAAAAGTAAAAAGTACGGTGTATTTAAAATACCCTGACAAGTACAGGTTAGCGAAAATGTTACTTGAATAAATGTAATGGAATAAATGTCACGCGTTACTACCCACCTCTGCTCCTTAATGAGGGCGATGCCCCTCCTTACCTCGCATTCTTTGAAAAGGTGCTGAACAGGTTCACCCAAGTCATTCAACAGAGAGTTGCTTATGTATTCTCTTTAACTTTAATGTCCACCGTCGAAGTGAGAAAAGTGACTATTAATTAAAATCATACAAACACTAACCTTTCAACTATGGAGCCCACTGACAGCCAACTAAATAGATAACTCATCTAAAACGTATGAGGTCCTGGTGATCTGCTCTTACAAACATCCTCCCTTGCGTCGTATGACCTCCAACAGTTTGGTGGAATGTTTTTCCAGTTGAGCAAAGAATTTTGTCTCCAGGGGAATTGCTGTAACATGTAGGAACTCCACACTGATCTGGAAAATAAAAACATGACGAAAGGACAAAAAGAACTTTCAATAGCAATGTGACAAATGGCAACCATCTTTGTGGAATTTGTTTATATCAGATTGACTATACTGTACCCATTGAAAGCACACGTTGCTTCATATCACCCACACAACCCAACCACCTACCCACGCACACACAATAACTGGAAAGGCTCATTATTGATGACACATGACAAATGTTAACTGATTTATTGTATGTATGTTTTTTAGTTAACACACATGCACACACTTCATGCTGAGGACTTTGGTCACTGGTTCCATATCCTTTTTTATATTTCATGTGCATTTTCAAATACATTTGCAGTGCCTAAATATATATATTTTTTTTATGTGTTAACGACTTCTCTGACACAGTTATTATCCATCCATCCATCCATTTTCCTACACTTATCGGAAGTCGGGTCGTGGGGGCAGCAGCTTAAGCAGGGAAGCCCAGACTTCCCTCTTTGTCCAGGTCTTCCGGGGGATCCCGAGGTGTTCCCAGGCCAGCCGAGAGATTTAGTCTCTACAGCGTGTCTTGGGTCATCCTCGGAAGGATGTGCCCGGAACACCTCACCACGGAGGCGTCCGGGAGGCATCCTAACCAGATGCCCGAGCCGCCTCATCTGGATTCTCTCAATGCGGAGGAGCTGCGGCTAGCCAGCTGTGGCTGAGCCATTCCCGGATGAACAAGCCGATTAATACCTCTAAAAGAGAGCCCATACACCCTCTGTAAGAAACTCATTTAGGCTGCTTTTGTCCACAATCTTGTTCTTTCGGTCACGACCCACAGCCTGCGACAATAGGTGAGGTTACGAACGTAAATCGAAGGGTAAATCAAGAGCTTTGCCTTTCGGCGCAGCTCCTCTTCACCACGACCGATACAGAGGCCCCATCACTGCAGACACTGCACCGATCCGCCTGTCGATCTCCCGCTCCATTCTTCCCTCACTCGTGAACAAGACCCCGAGATACGTGAAGCCGTGCTTTGTCTGGTCCCCCACCTAGGACCTGTTAGCCATGGGTGACCGTACTAGGAGTGTAAAGCCCCAGACAACTTAGCTCCTAGGATCATTGGGACACACAAACCCATCCACCACAATAAGGTGACAGCTCAGGGAGGGGACATAGTTATTAGTTCACAGCTAAATACAGTGTTAAATAAAACTTTGGTTGTGATTAATGGTTTATGTGTTAATTTAAAAGTAAATAAACAGCGAGGTGAACAAGGGTCATTGCTATGTTACCAGTGTTAGCCAAAACGTTAGCTCTTGCTAACTTAGCCTAGTTTAGTTAGAAACACGGCAGTGAGTTTTAGTGGTCATACACATGTTTTATGCCGTCTTTTTGGTTTATCTGAGAGAAATGTTTACTGTAGTTTTAAGCGGCAGTTCCTGCTGTCCCCGATGTGAATCAGCTACCTGGCTTGCACTCTCTGGACACAGTCGGATTTGAAGGGTGGAAATTACGCCCAGTCAATGACAAATACATGTTTATAAATGTAAATGACTTAACTAACAGTAACTTTGCCAAATAACAAAGTGTATTAATTTTTCTTCCCATTGTTAATGTCTGTCAAATCCTTCCATCAAAATCCTCAATGGCTGTGAAGTGAGCGGGAATACAATCGTCGCCAGACTTGACAGAAGTTTGAACCACTGTTCATGCGCAAATCTCAATCAGGGGCCGTTAGGTACATTATTCAGGATTTTGAGGAATTTGGGTTTTTTATTTGCTATAATTATCAGAATTATATGTTTTAAATATGAAATATTTAACTCTGAATGTGTGCAGTGCATCTATGAGTTTCACTTTTTGAATAGAACTACCTAACTAAATTAAGATTTACACCATTCGTGTGTGAGCATAATCGACGTGCGAGTGAGCCTGATTGAAATGAGTATGAATGTTAATGACGTGTGCGTGTAAGTGACATGAACGTGTGAGCGCCAATGACATGTTCGTGAGCACCAGTGACATCTGTGCATTATTGTGATTGACATGCATGCGTGAGCGTTAGTGACTAGTGTTTATAAGAGCATTTGACAAGTGTTCATGAGCACATTTGAGCAGTGTTTATGAGAGCAAGACTTTCAGTCGTGCACCTGAGTGTTTGATTCATGTTTATAAGAGCATTTGACAAGTGTTCATTAGCACGTTTGACCAGTGTTTATGAGAGGTTTTCAGTAGTTTGAGTGTGTGAGAGCATTTGAATAGTCAGTGTGAGATCTAATCCTGAATAATGTCTCTAATGGCCCCTCATAAATCACACTCACTCTAAGAAAATGTCACGATACAAGTTGGATTGGACCCAAGAGCAGACTGAGGCGGAGGGAGTAGATTTTTTTTTTTAGTTTATTGTAGGATGACACAGGGTAAGGATAGCCGAGGTAGGTGGACAAGGACAAGGAGCTAGCAGGAAGCAGGAATGTGAGCAAGTGGAGTGTCTTGGTGGCACGGCTGGAGCAGGCAGCGAGTCAAAGCAGGCATGGGAGGAACACTGGAGACGGGAAAGGGTACTGGTGGACAACGGTTTAAGCAGAGACACGTGGAATGTTGGATGGGTTTTGAAGGATTGGGGGAGTTTTAACTGAACCGAGGTGGCATTAATGATTTTGGTGATAGGGAATGGACCAATGTAGCGAGCTTACGGGATTCTGTTTGGAATGGAAGGTCACGGGAGGAGAGCTAAACCATCTGACCCACTTGTATTCCGGAGTAGGAGATCGATGACGATCCATCAGCTACTTATTTTTCTCCATTGACCGAGTTAAAGCAGCCCTGATGTCCTTCCACACAGGTGAAGATGCTCCCTCACGGCGGGAACCGCCACTGTATGCTCCTTATCTTTGAACAATGTAGGTTGGAAACTATAACATCCCATAAAGGGAGTCATACGTGTGGCGGAGCTGGTGAGGGAGTTGTGGGGATATTCCACCCACGGGAGGAAGGTGCACCAGGAGGCAGGATGCCGAGCACGAATCCGCTCTCTCTCAACAAAGAGCGGATTCCAGGTTTTGATTTCCCCGCTCCGTCTGGCTGTTGGTTTGTGGATGGTAGCCGGAAGACAAACTGGCTGCTGCGCCCACCGCCTTGCAGAACTCTTTCCAGACCTGGGATGAGAACTGAGGAGCCTGGTCCGATACTATGTCAACAGGAATACCATGAAGTCTGAACACGTGGAAGACAAGAAGGTTAGCAGTCGCAAAGGCAGAGGGCAATTTGGGAAGAAGTACACAGTGAATATATTTGGAGAACCGGTCAATAATGGTGAGGATGACGGTGTTACCTTCAGATGGAGGTAGGCCGGTGACGAAGTCCAGGGAGATGTGGGACCAAGGGCTGCTCGGAATGGGTAAGGGGTGCAGCAGACCAGCTGGGGGTTGATGTGAGGCCTTACCTCGGGCACAGACGGAGCAGGCTAGGATTGGTTGGTCGACTGCTTGGATCTTTGCTGGGTCGGGCTGTAACTGTCCTTTTGCGATGCTGTATCCCAAGACGTGAACGGAGGAGAGGTGGAATTCACATTTTTCAGGTTTCACGAAAAGACGGTTCTCAAGAAGGCGTTGGAGGACTTGATGGACATACTAGCGATGTTCTTCGCGGGAGTGGGAGAAGATGAGTATATCGTCAAGATAGACGAAAATAAATCGGTTGAGCATGTCACTGAGGACGTCATTGATGAAGGTTTGAAAAACGGCAGGGGCGTTGGTTAATCAAAACGGCATGACCAGGTACTCGAAGTGTCCAAGGGGCTCTTCCATTCGTCCCTTTCTCTGATGCGGATGAGATGCTATGCGTTGCGTAAATCCAATTTTGCGAAAATCTGGGCGTCGCAGAGGGGTTCAAAAGAGGGGTTAATAAGGAGCAGTGGTGCTTTGTTTTTAACCGTGATGTCATTGAGGCCTCTGAAATCAATGCCGGGGCGGAGAGTGGTATCTTTCTTTTCCACGAAAAAGAAGGCCACCCCCAAGGGGGAAGAAGAGGGCCGGATGAGTCCAGAAGCAAGGGAGTCACGGATATAACTTTCCATCGCCTCTTTTTTGGGATGCGAGAGATTAAATAGGTGGCTGGAGGGAAGAGGGGCTCCCGGCAAGAGATCAATGGCGCAATCATAGGGGCGGTGGGGGGGAAGAGAGATGGCGAGGTCCTTCCTGAACACAGGGGATAGATCGTGGTACCCGGGAGAGATCGTGGTAGGTGCTACTGGTGGCTGAGGTGTGGTGAAGGACGGGACGTCCGAAAGGAGACAGTGGGAATGACAGAAGTGACTCCAACCACTGATAGACAGCTGGGTCAAATCTATGGCAGGGTTGTGTTCTTTGAGCCATGGGAAGCCAAAGACAAGTGGAGTCTCAGGGGAAGGGATGACAAATAATTGAATTGTTTTGCGGTGATTACCCAGAAATTAGCATGTTAAATGGTACAGTTTGGTGGGTGACAGGGGACATGAGTCGACCATCCAGGACCATACCTTCTTAGGAGAAGGGAGGGGCTCAAGGGGAAGCTGGAGCTGACACGCCAAGCCCTCATGGATGAAATTGTCATCTGTGCTGGAGTCAATTAGGGCAGAGACTGGTGTGTTGTGAACGGGACCAAGAATGCATGCAGGAACAGTCATACGGGAGGGAGAGCTTTGGGAGGTGTTGATTTGGCTCACCACGACGCTCTCAGGTCGTTGTGAGCCCCGTCTTTTGGCTTGAGAGTGCAGGTGGCAATAAAGTGACCAGGCTGTCCACAATAGATACATAATTTCTGAGTGACGCGGTGCTGTCGTTCCTGTGGGGGGTGAAGAGGAGGCGGCCTGAGGTTCGGTGTCCGGCGGAGTGGTAGGAGGCGCAGCCTCCGTGAGTGGAGCGAAACTATGTGTCCTTATTCCTCGTCCACAAGCTCTCTCTCGGAGGCAGTTGTCGAGTTGAATGGCTAGGGAACTCAAGTTCTCGAGGGAGGTGGGTTCGTCCCTGGTTGCGTTGTTCCGATAACCCTTTGAAAAAGATTTCCCCTTAGCGCAGCGTCGTCCCACCCGCATTCACTTGCAAGTATCTGGAAATTAATAGAGTAGGATGCCATGGAACTCGAACCTTGCGAGACAGCTAAGAGGCGCTGAGTGGCTTGCCGACCCTTAACAGGATGATCAAATACTTTTTGAGTTCGGCCATAAAGGAGTCTAGTGACATGAGTACAGGGGACGAATTATGCCAAAGAGCAGTGGCCCATATGGCAGCTCTTCTGCGCAGGAGGTTGACGATATATGCAACTTTGGATCTGTCGGTCGGAAAGCTCAGCGGTTGTAGGTGGCATACTAGAGTGCAGTTTAGTAGGAATTGAATACATGAGCCGAGGTTCCCCGAGTAAGGTTCGGGAGGGGGACGTAAGGCTCTTTGTACGGGAGGCGGGGTTGATCGGAGGCTGCAGGCTCAGGAAGAATACTCACAGGTGGATTGCTGGCGTGGCTCTGGGAAGGCAGGAGGGATACTTGTTGTGTGAGAGTTTTTAATGAGTCCATGATTTCGCCGAGGGCCTTGTCTTGTCTGCCGATATGGGCGCCCTGTTGGGCGATCGCTTCCCTCAGGGCTAGGGTAGTTGCTGGGTCCGTCAAGGCCTGAGTCTTCTGTCACTCTGTGAGTTGTATTGCACCCAAGAGCAGACTGAGATGGAGGGAGTATATTTTTGGTGAGTCACAGACAAGTGCTAATACTCAGGGGAAGGCTGTAGAGCTTGACAGGCTCCCAATGCAGGCAGTAATCAGTGCTGGTTGAAGAGGAGTGCGCTGCACAGGTGACGATGATTGCTCTGGAGACAGAGGGGGAGAGGCACACGGTGCCACCCAAGCTCCAAAAGAGGAACTGCAGGGCATGGATCATGATAGAAAATCCATTGGCCTATATGAAACATTTCAGTTTGATACATTTAATCATAAATCTTTGTAAATGTTTTTTTTTTCTTTAGAAAAAAACTGTTAAGTCACTCTCTCAATCGTTCAGCCCCAACAGATTTTTATCAGTTTATCTGTTCAGCATTTCACCCCTGGTTGAGCATAACTTTGACTGATCCTTGGACTTTTGGGACTCTTTGGGACTTCTGCTCTCTTTGCATTTCATTCTCCTGTTAAATTTTTTTTCTGCCTGAGTGATGACACCATCTGGCCTGGTGTTTTTAAAGCTGGACATGCTGCACTATGTCTGTCTGACTGGTACTTGAAAACAAGTTGTTGTCTTATTCCAGACACTCTACTGTCCAACATTGTTCAAGGAATACAACATATTTACAATTTTGTGGACAACCACCACAGTAGATGTGGGGTAGCGCCAGAACAAATATTTTCATATTAAAATATCATTCTGCATATGATTTGGATTTTTTTTCCCCTGTTTGTCATCTGCTTCAGAGAAGGAAAAAAAAGGAGAAAGTGGAGATGCCTGGAATTGGAGACCAACTGTGAAATAAGATGTTTCTGAATGTTTTTTTCCCTCCAAGCTCAAATGCACAATATACAGTTTTCAAACTGATAGCAATATTTGAATGTAGTCTTAATGTTGTATTTTTTGGAATGTTCAGTCAATTAAAAATATCAAATATCAACTTGGCAACTCGGTAAAGACGGTGATGATACGTACGCACTGGTTTTCCAAGCTTAGCCATGCAGCTGTCCACGTATAGGACACAGACCACCATTATATATCTTGACCATTGATTTGAAGTAGAGAGTCAATTCCTTCTTTTTAACTTTTGTTGCTAATCGGAATTAAATAAGAAACAATAAACTATAATAGTCGTCATTTACGAGAGGCTGCATATGTCCACGTAATCCTCCTTTTGCACCGTGGGTGTTTGCAAATGATTGACAGACTATTCAGTCATGCCACCTGTCATTACAGTCTTGGTTATTCTTGTCCTGCCATGCCAAGTTATAAAATAATAATTAAAATTAAATAAGAGGAATTAGATGGGGCAAGAGAAGGAGGTTTTTTTTAAAGATTATTTGAATAATATTCTACTGTCAGGTCATAGAGACAGTTTTAGATGTACTGTATAACAAGTGTTTTTTGTTGTTGTTCGTTTGTTTGTTTGTTTTTTAAATCTGCAAATTGTACTTTAAAGTAATCTCCAGTCCTGTTGACCAGGGTGATTGACCCATTAGTGCCAGGACCTCACACACAAAAAGGGTACAATGTATGCTTTGAAGAGAACCCCTAAATTCCCAGTTTTTCCAGGGCTAGACTTGACTGCCTATTGCCGCTGACTCGCTACTATGGCTCTCTGTAGAGGATTGTGCTGGTCCACCCCTCATCTATCAGTGACACGATCGGCTGACAGAGCACTTATTCACACTCACTCATGAATATTCAATTTACCCCTACTTCAAGGGTACATAAGACATACAGTATCTAAACACAGTTGATAAGAACACCATCTCTCCCACTGTGTTATACCATTTCTCTACCTCCCTCTTCTTCTTTGAAGGTTTTCATACATGAGTAACATCAACATTAGCCACAATATGCAGGCCTTAATTTCAAGCATATGTTCCAGTAGCGGTGTCGACCAGGAGACATTTTTCCCTGACATTGTGCAAGCCAACACAATCCTGCACCGTTTGCGCAAAGGAAAAATCCCATTTGTCCTTTGTCAGCGAAAACACTTTAATTTGAGGCATTTCACTCCTGAGTAAGCAGTGGATCTCCTCAGGAGCCTAGTGAGACACAGGAAATACATGCACACCTCTCCCTCATCAAAAGGGACATTTTTTTCTGCACTCTGCATCCTTATCTTTCTGGTCATAAAGGTTACAAAAAAAGTCGTTGTAGTTATATTGGTAAATTGGATATACAAGGCACACTTTAATGATTGTCAACAAATTCACAGTTAGAGCACATGAGGAGCTCAGAACAACTTTCAAAAGTGTCCTAAACCTACAACCCCAATTCCAATGAAGTTGGGACATTGTCTTAAACATAAATAAAAACAGAATACAATGATTTGCAAATCATGTTCAACCTATACTTAATTGAAAACACTACAAAGACAAGATATTTAATGTTCAAACTGATAAACTTTCTTGTTTTTAGAAAATAATCATTAATTTAGAATTTTATGGCTGGAACATGTTCCAAAAAAGCTGGGACAGGTGGCAAAAAAGACTGAGAAAGTTGAGGAATTCTCATCAAACACCTGTTTGGAACATCCCACAGGTGAACAGGCTAATTGGGAACAGGTAGGTGCCATGATTTGTTATAAAAGGAGCTTCCCTGAATAGCTCAGCCATTCACAAGCAAAGATGGGTCGAGGTTCACCTCTTTGTAAACAACTGGGTGAGAAAATTGTCCACAGTTTAAGGACAATGTTCCTCAACGTAATTTAGTGATTTCATCATCTACGGTCCATAATATCACCAAAAGGTTCAGAGAATCTGGAGAAATCCCTGCATGTAAGCGGCAAGGCCGAGAACCAACATTGAATGCCTGATACCTTCGATCCCTCAGGCGGCACATCAATGTGTAAAGGATATCACCACATGGGCTCAGGAACATTTCAGAAAACCAATGTCAGTAAATACAGTTCGGCGCTACAGCCGTAAGTGCAACTTGAAACTCTACGATGCAAACCAAAAGCCATTTATCAACAACACCCAGAAATGTCGCAGGCTTCTCTGGGCCCGAGCTCATCTAAGATGGACTGATGCAAAGTGGAAAAGTGTTCTGTGGTCCGACGACTCCACATTTCAAATTGTTTTTGGAAATTGTGGACGTCGTGTCCTCCGGGCCAAAGAGGAAAAGAACCATCCAGACTGTTATGGACACAAAGTTCAAAAGCCAGCATCTGTGATGGTATGAGGCTGTGTTAGTGCCAATGGCATGGGTAACTTACACATCTGTGAAGGCACCATTAATGCTGAAAGGTAGGTTTTGGAGAAACATATGCTCCCACGCACCTACTTATTTCGCTGTTACAACAGCGTGGCTTCATAGTAAAAGAGTGCGGGTACTAGACTGGCCTGCCTGCAGTCGAGACCTGTCTCCCATTGAAAAGGTGTGGCGCATTATGAAGCGTAAAATACGACAATGAACACCCCGGACTGTTGAACAGCTGAATCACCAAGCAAGAATGGCAAAGAATTCCACCTACAAAGCTTCAACAATTAGTGTCCTCAGTTCCCAAACGTTTATTGAATTTTGTTAAAAGAAAAGGTGATGTAACCCAGTGGTAAACATGACCCTGTCCCAGCTTTTTTGGAACGTGTTGCAGCCATAAATTTCCAAGTTAATGATTATTTGCTAAAAACAATCAAGTTCATCAGTTTGAACATTAAATATCTTGTCTTTGTAGTGTATGCAATTAAATAGATATGACTACAAAAAAAAAAACAAGATGGCTGCCGGGGTGCAGCCACACAGTTTGGCAGGTCCTGTGCGTTTGCTTAAAAAGTCATCCAAAGATCAAATAGGACCATGGATTATGCTATCAACGTATTCCTTTGCTGTTTGGATAACCCTCTATCTTCTGCTAAGTTCAACATGTCCAAGAAAAAGGGGCATTCTATCCTTGTATCCAGCCAGATGGAGTCAGCACATGCTATTCACAAGGGTACTGGACTATGGCCATGCTAGGCCACCCCCAGGTGAGCAGAAACAGGCTGTCACAGGCAAACCACTCCTGGGTGTTTTTAATCTCTTGCTGATACTTCTTTTGGCTGGTGATGTTGAACTAAACCCTGGGCCACTGCTAGCTGGGCCTCCACCTCTGCTACCTGGGCCAACATCACTGCCAACTGGGCCTTTACCTCGAGCAGCCGGGCTAACACCAATGCTAGATCAGCTAACATCATTGCTAGCTAGGCCTCCACCTCTACCGGCTGGGCCTCCACCTCTGCTTGCTGGGCCTCTACCACTGCCACCTGGGCCAACACCACTGCTAGTTGGGCCAACACCACTGCGAGTTGGGCCTCCACCACTGCGAGCTGGGCCTCCACCACTGCTAGTTGGGCCTCCACCACTGCTGGCCGGGCCTCCACCACTGCTAGCTTGGCCTCCACCACTGCTAGCTGGGCCTCCACCACTGATAGCTGGGCCTCCACCTCTGCTAGCTGGGCCTCCACTACTGCTAGCTGGGCTTCCGCCTCTGCTGGTTGGGCCTCTGCCTCTGCTAGCTGGGCCTCTACCACTGCCACCTGGGCCAACACCACTGCCAGTTGGGCCTCCATCACTGCTAGCTGGGCCTCCACCACTTCTGGCCGGGCCTCCACCACTGCTAGCTTGGCTTCCACCACTGCTAGCTGTACCTCCACCACTGCCGGCTGGGCCTCCACCACTGCCGGCTGGGCCTCCACCACTGCCGGCTGGGCCCCCACCACTGCCGGCTGATGCGGAAGCTGGCAGTGTAAAGCTATATGCAAACATTGCCAATAAAAGAAACAGGGGGCTTCCAAACCCCGCAATACTAAAGCACCGGAAATGCAGGGTGTTCCAAAAAGTTAATAACTCTAAATTAATATGGGACTCAACACGTAAACCAAAAGGCATTATTTGTGCACACTTAAATATACGAAGCATTTTAACAAAAAGTGATCAGGTCAAACACCTTCTCACTGGCTCAAATATTGACTTCCTCTGCCTATCTGAGACATGGCTCCATGAATCTTCGCCCTCAGCAATACTATCTGTACCTGGTTATAAAATGTTTAGAAACGACAGACAGGGTTCTAAGGGAGGAGGTGTTATGATTTATGCCAAGGACACTTTTAATGGTAATGAAATACATGTTACATATGAGAATGGATTCGAATTTCTTGGACTAACTGTTTCTTTGTCACAGCAAATGTCTTTTATTCTTGTAGTTATTTATAGGCCTCCCTCATCAAATGCCGCTTTTTATGAAAAGCTGGAAATTTTACTGAAACAACTCAATCTTGCAAAAGAGGTGATAATAATGGGTGACCTAAATGTTAATTGGGAAGTTAACAAAGTCAGGAAACAATTGAAAAGGGTCATGGATGATATGGATATGACTCAGGTAATTAATGGCCCTACGAGAATTACAAACTCCACCCGAACTCAGATTGATCTAGCTTTTACTAATAAGCCAGAAAGGATCTTGAAGCCATACAATATGCTCACAGGATTGTCTGATCACAATCTTATAATGGTCACAAGAAAATTAAATAAAAAGCGCTTCAAACCCTTGGCCACCACTGAATCCAATAGGATACCAAAACATGAACAACAAAATTTCCAAGATTCTATCCAAGAAGTAAACTGGGATGTATTACTTGCTGGTAAAAATTTAGATGAGGATTGTTCTAAATTTGCCAACAAAATACAAAAAAATATTATACAATTTACACGGATAATTAAACTAAAAGCTAGAAAGAATGGCCTTCCTTGGTTAAACACATTTATTCTGAAACTGATGAAAGAACGCGATCATTCCTTGAAATTGTCGGTCAAATCAGGATACAATAGACACCACTTTATTTCACTGAGAAATAGGGTAGTGAAAGAAATAAGAAAATCTAAAGCTGACTTTTTCATTACTGCTTTGAATAGTGCGAAGGGAAATTCAAAAATAACCTGGAATTATATTAAAAAACTATTGGGTAATACACAAACTAACAAAACAAAACTAATGCAAATTAAATTAAATGGAAACATCCTTACGGAACCTCAAGTGATGGCTGATGTTTTTAACAACTACTTCATTGAATCTGTGTCAAAAATCTCTTCTAAGTTTGCAGTAAAACAAAGGAAGGAATACCCTGCATTGTCTGCAACACAGTTCTTTACTATTACAAATATTACTGAGACCAAAGTTATCGATTTAATTCATTCACTCAAACCATCTAAGGCAAAGGATGTTTTTGGAATGGACACGAACATGCTCAAAGATCTAGGTTCAACTCTTGCTACTCCTATTGCCTCAATCATTAATCTTTCAATTTCATCTGGTCACTTTCCAAAGGCCTGGAAATCTGCTATTGTTACCCCTGTCTTTAAATCCGGTGACTCAAATTGTCTGAATAACTACCGACCTATAAGCATTCTTCCGGCCATTTCCAAAGTTGCAGAAAAATGGGTGTCAGAGCAGATTGTCCATTATTTAAACAGCAGCTCCCCCTCTCTCCACGCCATGCAGTTTGGTTTCAGATCCAAGCATTCCACTGAAATGGCTACATGCCTCTTCATTGAGAAAATAAAATCTTCTCTCGACAAGGGTGGAGTTGTAGGGGCGGTGTTCTTGGACCTCAGGAAAGCTTTCGATACAGTAAATCACTCTGTTCTTCTTACCAAGCTCTCAAAATGTAACTTCTCTCACAAAGCTGTGAGCTGGATTGAATCATATCTGCATGACCGAACACAATCTGTATCAGTTAACAACTACAGATCAGAGTCTCTTAGGCTAACCTCTGGAGTCCCTCAGGGATCAATATTAGGCCCCCTTTTATTTAGTCTTTATATCAACGATTTGCCCACTGTTTGTTCTGAAGCAGAGTGCGTAATGTATGCAGACGACACGGTTTTCTTTGTTCATGGTCGCTCCAAAGATACTGTTGCTGCTAAACTCACTAATACAATGTCCTGTGTCACAACTTGGTTGCATGAGTGCTGTCTACAGCTAAACGTTTCTAAAACTGTAGGCATGTATTTCACTAAAAAAATAGAGTATCACCTGACCCTGACATACTTGTTAATGGAGAAAAAATGCAAATTGTCAGCCAATACAAATATCTTGGGTTAATAATAGATTCACAGCTTTCCTTTAAAGCCCATATTGACAAATTGTGTAAAAATATCAAATTAAACCTCGCAAATTTTTGTGCAATTCGAAATGAAATGTCAACTGAAGCCGCACAAATTTACTTATATTCAATGATTCTTAGTCACTTTAACTATTGCATAACCAGTTGGTCCCAGGCTGGTCAGAATGCAAAAAAAACATTGGAAGTTTTGTACAAACAAGTAATTAAAGTGATGGATAAAAAACCAAGGCACTATCATCACTGTGCAATTTTTAAAAAATACAGTCTTTTAAACTGGGACAGTCTTCACACATTTGCCGATTTAAATTTGATTTATAAAGTACTGCATGATTTGGCTCCAGCTCCTCTGGCTGAGTTCATCAGCCAAAGAAACAGCTCTGAGCGTATCACTCGAGGCTCTGTCAGAGGTGACTGTCTCATTCCTCTGCGCAGGAGCACTTTCAGTAAGTCAGCCTGGTCAGTGAGGAGCGCTGGTGAGTGGAACTCAGTACCTGAGGAGGTTAAACTGCTTACAACATACAAGGCCTTCACAAAAAAACTTAAAATGTGGTTAGTTAACACCTATAGCTGCCAACACTAAAAGACAAGTATGTTATGATGTTTTTCTTTTTTTTTTTTTTTTTTTGTTATGATCAAATGATTTGTGGTTTTATTCTCTCTTAATATTAAGTCTTTATGTATCCTGTTTTATATTATATTGTCTTGTAGATGTATTTTACTGCTTTTTTACATCATGGCCAGGGGACTACAGATGAAAACTAGCCTTCTGGCTAATTCTGGCTTTTTTAACCATGTGTATTTCATGTGTTTTATGAAATTGCATTGTCCCCTTTCAAATAAACTGATTAACAAATATAGGTTGGACATGATTTGCAAATCATTGTATTCTGTTTTTATTTATGTTTAACACAATGTCCCAACTTCATTGGAATTGGGGTTGTTATTTTCTTAACCCAATTTAAGCAAATAAGAATCATGATGTCAAAGGAACTCCTTGAAGAGCTCAGAGACAGAATTGTGGCAAGGTACAGATCTGGCCAAGGTTACAAAAATATTTGTACTGCACTTAAGGTTCCTAAGAGCACAGCGGTCTCCATAATCCTTAAATGGAAGACGTTTGGGATGACCAGAGCCCTTCCAAGTGCTGGCCTTCCAGCCAAACTGAGCAATTGGGAGAGAAGAGCCTTGGTGAGAGAGGTAAAGAAGAACCCAAAGAGGCTGTGGCTGAGCTCCAGAGATGCAGTCGCGAGATGGGAGAAAGTTCTAGAAAGTCAATCATCACTGCAGCCCTCCACCAGTCGGGGCTTTATGGCAGAGTGGCCCGACGGAAGCCTCTCCTCAGTGCAAGACGCATGAAAGCCTGCATGGAGTTTGATAAAAAACACCTGAAGGACTACAAGATGGTGAGAAATAAGATTCTCTGGTCTGATGAGACCAAGACAGAATTTGTTGGCCTTAATTCTAAGTGGCATGTGTGGAGAAAACCAGGCACTGCTCATCACCTGTCCAATACAGTCCCAATAGTGAAGCAAGGTGGTGGCAGCATCATGCTGTGGGTATGTTTTACAGCTGCAGGGACAGGGAGACTGGTTGCAATCGAAGAAAAGATGAATGCGGCCAAGTACAGGGATATCATGAACGAAAACATTCTTCAGACTGCTCAGAACTTCTGACTGGGCCGAAGGTTCACCTTAAAAAAAGACAATGACCCGAAGCACACAGCTAAAATACTGAAGGAGTGGCTTCAGAACAACTCCATGATTGATTATGAATGGATGAGCCAGAGCCCTGACTTAAACCCAATTGAGCATCTCTGAAAAGACCTGAAAATGGCTGCCCACCAACGTTCACCACCCAACCTGACAGAACTGCAGAGGATCTGAGAGGAGGAATGGCAGAGGATCCCCAAATCCAGGTGTGAAAATTTTGTTGCATTATTCCCAAAAAGACCCATGGCTGTATTAGCTCAAAAGCGTCTTTCTACTAAATACTGAGCAAAGGGTCTGAATACTTAGGGCTGTGTGATATTTCAGTTTTCTTTTTTAATAAATCTGCAAAAATTTCAAGAATTCCGATTTATTTATGTGAATATGGGGTGCTGTGTGTACATTATCCATCCATCCATCCATCCATCCATCCATTTTCTGAGCCGCTTATCTTCACAAGGGTCGCGGAAGTGCTGGAGCCTATCCCAGCTATCAACGGGCAGGAGGCGGGGTACAACCCTGAACTGGTCGCCAGCCAATCGCAGGGCACATTTAAACAAACAACCATTCACACTCACATTCACACCTACGGGCAATTTAGAGTCTTCAATCAATCAATCATGTTTTTGGGATGTGGGAGGAAACCGGAGTGCCCGCAGAAAACCCACGCAGGCACGGGGAGAACATGCAAACTCCACACAGGCGGGGCCGGGGATTGAACCCCGGTCCTCAGAACTGCGAGGCAGACACTTTAACCAGTCTCCAGCCGTGCCACGTGTGTACATTAATGTGGGGAAAAAAATACTTAAATGATTTTAGCAAATGGCTGCAATATAAAAAGAGTGAACATTTGAAGGTGGTCTGAATATTAATACCCATATCTAGAACAATGCAACATTAGATATGAGTGTTGTATGGGGTAGTAGTGCTACACCCTGTGAGGGAAGGACAGGACAAGATAGGACAGGAGTAGCATGCAGGAGAAGGGTCATGAACCCGGCTGTACAACTGAAGTGTGGTGAGAGTGACTACGTAAATTATAAAAGTCTATAGGACGAGAATATGAGTGAGGGGATACCCAAGCAATTCGCATATTCATGAGTTTTTTGTCGCAATAAGTGAATGGCCTCACACCCAGCGAAAAAGTCCCAGGGGTGTGTGCCTGCGGACACATGGAAGTGAATTGACACCGTTTTGCATGCAAAAAGACTGACAGAAGTGTCCTGTAATTGCATATTCTTCTGTGAGGTGTTTAATTTTTTCCTCAATTTTATTTTCAAATTTTTTTTCTTGTTTTTTCTTGTACGAAGAGTATGATATGATTCGATCTCTCAATACAGCTTTCCCGGTTTCCCACAGCAGAGATGGGGATATGGTTGGGGAGTCGTTGAATTTCAAAAACTCGTCCCATTCCTTCCTCACGAAAGAATCAAAATCCGGGTCCTTCAATAAAGACAAAAACATTTCAACACATAATGTGTTGAAATGTAGTATTATAATAATCATCATCATCATCATAATCATCATCATAATAATCATAATGTCTGTATTATTTATTTATTTATTTGGGCCCTGGTGATCAGTTAAGGGTGTACGCCGCCTCTGGCCCAGTCAGCTTGTGACACTGGTGAGGAAGTGGTACGGAAAATGAATGGATGCTGGATTGATGGATGCTGATGCTAACTAACATGCACAAACACACATGGCTGAAGACAAGCGTCACTTGGGTAAAAAAGTCAAAAAAGTTAGACAAGTATTGGTGAAATGTTACATGACAAACTGTTGTTTTTTTTTTTTTTTTAAAGCATGCATGCTTAACACATGGTTATGTCAACTAATATACTTGTATTTGCGTTGTTGTTTTTTTGTCTGTATGTTGATGGTTATTACGGAAGGCAGCAGCATTGAGTGTACTAAGTACAAATCCGTGTTTCCGTAATTTCACATCTGTTACCCATTTCCTGCGCCTGTAATTTCCTCCACTTCAGGTGACTGCAGGTGAATCAAGACGGAGAAACCCGTCTGCTGTCTGATCAGTGCTGACATGCAGGGACAACTGGGGCAGATGTTTTGCAATTTCAAGCGTGTAATCACACAATAAAGTGCTGAGGGTGGTGAGCTCGCATAAGACTTGATCACCACCCAGTGGTCAGAATGAGAGTAGCAGCCAATATTGCTGAAGAGTTGATGCGAGTCAGTCATGTTTTACACCACATTTTAATTGTTTGACAGCACAAGCACAGTGACCCACTGATGAGCGCCTGACAGGTTCTGAATTTGAATCGATGCTGGACTGGGCCTTTCTGAATGGAGTTTGTATTTTCTTCTGTTCTTGTGTAGGTTGTCTCTGGGTAGTCTTTCACACATAATCCATCCATCCATTTTCCGTACCGCTTGTCCTCACTAGGGTCACGGCCGTACTGGAGCCTATCCCAGCTGACTCAGGGCGAGAGGCGGGGTACACCCTGAACTAGTCGCCAATTGCAGGGCGCATATAAGCAAACAACCATTCACACTCACACCTACGGGCAATTTAGAGTCTTCAATTAACCTACCATGCATGTCTTTGGAATGTGGGAGGAAACCAGAGCACCTGGAGACAACCCAAGCAGGTACGGGGAGAACATGAAAACTCCACACAGGTGAGGCCCAATTTGAAACCCGGGTACTCAGAACTGTCAGAACTATATATATATATATATGTGTGTGTGTGTGTGTGTGTGTGTGTGTGTGTGTGTGTGTGTGTGTGTGTGTGTGTGTGTGTGTGTGTGTGTGTGCACGGAAAGTTGACCCCGTTAAATTTGAGATGAAAGATGGTGAGAAATATGATTCTCTGATTTGATGAGACCAAGATAGAACTTTTGGGCCTAAAGTCTAAGTGGTATGTGTGGAGAAAACCAGGCACTGCTCATCACCTGTCCAATACAGTCCCAACAGTGAAGCATGGTGGTGGCAGCATCATGCTGTGGGGGTGTTTTTCAGCTGCATGGACAAGACGACTGCTTGCAATTGAAGGAAAGATGAATGTGGCCAAGCACAGGGATATCCTGAACAAAAACCTTCAGGATTCATCATTCCCAAAAAGAATCATGGCTGTGATTCAATCAATGGCAATCAAGTGTGCTTCTACAAAATACTGAGCAAAGGGTCTGAATACTTACTGCTGTGTGTTATTTCAGTTTGTCTTTTGTTAGAAATCTGCAAAAAATTTAACAATTTTGTTTTTGTCTGTCTATATGGGGTGCTGTGTGTACATTAATGAGGGGGGGGAAAAAGAACCTTCGTGATTTTAGCAAATGGCTGCAACATAACAAAGACTGAAAAAAATTAAAGGGGTCTATATATATGAATCACTATATACTATATACTATGAATGTTAATATATATATATATATATATATATATATATATATATACATTCATCCATCCATTTTCTGTACCGCTTATCCTCACTAGGGTCACGGGCGTGCTGGAGCCTATCCAGGCTACCTTCGAGCGAGAGGCAGGGTACACCCTGAACTGTGTTGCCAGCCAGTCGGAGAGCACATCTAAGAAAACAACCATGCGCACTCACATTCACACCTACGGGCAATTTAGAATCTTCAATCAACCTACCACGCATGTTTTTGGAATGTGGGAGGAAACCGGAAATACCTGGAGAAAACCCACCCAGGCACGGGGTGAACATGCAACCTCCACAAAGGCGGAGCAGGGATTTGAATCCTGGTCCTCAGTACTGTGAGGACCGGGATTCAGTACTGTACAAACAGTCGGCTACCGTGCCGCATATATAAATAGATATACACACACACACACACACACACACACTAATGGATACAAATAGTATATAGTATATAGTGATTCTGGAAAGAAGATATGCAGCAAATTAGTTACTAATCAGACTTAATGTCTTTTTATTTCATAAAAATAGCACAAAAAGTAAAGATATTTGTGTTTGGTTGTCGATTATTTATTTGTTGTAACATTGCTTCTTTACAATTTTATTGTGGTGTTTAGGGAAATACTCGTTTTGTTTTGGTGGGTTCATTTCCTGCACCATACTGCTTATCAACTGATTTCTTGCGTCAGGCTGGGCTGACCAACTTCTGGAGGGGCACTCATTCTTGCGGACCTGCAACTAATCTGTCATCAACTGAGTTGAAAGATTCTGCCTGATCTACAAGCAGGCAGAATCTTCAAGCAGGCAAGCAGGCCCCAGATTTTTCCCGCTTCCACTAGTGGTACTTTGTCCTACACGCATGTCTTCAACCACACCTGCGAGCTTCTTGGACTCCACCCGGAGTGGAATATGTTTCGTCGAGAGCCAAACTCGCTCACCCACTTTGTAGTTCGGGGCCGGAGTCCTCCGACGGTCACCAATGTCATAATTTCTCTCAGCTGGGGTCAGGTTTTTGGAGAGAGAAAGCACAAGGATGTAATTTATCATCCTTGAGAGATTTCTGGGAGAGCACTGCTCCTATTCCGGCATCAGACGCATCGACTTCTACCACAAACTGCTGTTTGAGATCTGGCAAAGTAAGGATGGGAGCGGAGGTAAAGCTCGATTAAGTTTCTGAAAAACTGCCTGACAAAGTGGGTTCCATACAAAAGGTCTGTGTGGCGAGGTAAGATCATGCAAAGGAGAGGCTATGAAACTGAAATTTCTGATGAATTTTCTGTAGAAGTTTGCGAACCCTAAGAACCTTTGTACATCTTTGCGTGACGTGGGAGTAGGCCAATTAATAATGGCATCGACTTTGCAAGGGTCCATTTTGACTTCACCTTGAGCCAGGATGAAACCCAGAAAAAAAACGGACGCCTTGTGGAACTCACATTTCTCAGCCTTGACATATAGGTGATTCTGCAGTAACCGCTGTAATACAGAGCGGAGATTAATAATGTGAGTCTCCTCATCCGTGGAGAATATCAAAATGTCGTCCAAATATACAAAAACATACACATTCAACATGTCACGCAGGAGATCATTGACAAGGTTTTGGAAAACAGCTGCAGCGTTAGTAAGTCCAAAAGGCATTACCAAATACTCATAATGTCCCTTTGGTGTGTTGAATGCTGTTTTCCATTCACCCCCCTCCCTTATCCTGACTTGATGATATGCATTTCTTAAGTCTTGTTTGGTGAAAATCTTGGCTCCCTCCAGGAACTCAAAGGCGGTGGAGATGAGAGGAAGAGGGTACCTGTTCGTTACAGTTATCTTGTTGAGACCCCGGTAATTGATACAGGGTCGCAGGGTCTTGTCCTTTTTGTCCACAAAGTAAAATCCTGCTCCCGCAGGGGATGAAGATGGGTGAATGATCCCAGCTGCCAGGGATTCTTCCACGTACTCCTTCATGGCCTTGTGTTCCGGCCCTGAAAGAGAGAACAACCTCCCTTGTGGGGGTGTGGTTCCAGGCAGCAAGTCAACAGCACAGTCATAAGGTCTGTGGGGCGGAAGGGATTGGACTTGGAAAAAACGTCTTTAATATCCTGGTAACAGGTGGGCACTTGAGATAAATCAGGATCCCCAGATGGGGTCTGTGGATTGTCATTAGAAACATAGCCTGAACATCACATGGCGGCTTAAAACAGTTCCGGGCGCAATTGCTGCCCCATGACATAACCTGCCCGGAGGACCAGTCAATGTGGGGGTTATGTAATTTCAACCATGGGTTCCCTAAAATAAGGTCATGATTCATGGCGTCAAAAACATGAAAACTAATGCGTCAATGTGAGTGTTTGGGTGCGATGAGTGATCTTGCCCATAAAACTGCCGTCTGCAGCATAGGTGTTGCGATGGTGTTTTATTTGAAAGGTTCTAAGGTGCATACGTCTAACGAGGAAGGAGTTAAGTAAGTTTGCGTCAGAACCAGAGTCCATTAATACAGGTGTATGAATTTCTTGATCAGGAGAGCATTGTGTCACTTTAGGAAGAACCTGTGTAGGGTCTTCCTTGATGAAATTCAGACTCACCTCTCCCGTGCCCTTGCTCCTGGCACCGGCAACTTTGACGTGACAGTTGCCCACAGGAATGACCCAACTGACCGCAGTAGAAGCACCGCCCTTCCCTCAGCCGGCGTTGACATTCTTCAGGGGAGAGACGGAAGGAAACAGGGGATCTGCCTTGGTTTGGCTGGTCACCGAGGCTTGTCCTCCAAGTGCGCAGTGACGCAGCCTTCCGCCGATCTCCATCCAGCTCGCGATCCAAAAGCCTCTTGTCGATTTTTACGGCGAGAGCGATGAGAGTGTCTAAGTCGGTCGGTAGGTCTAGCGGGACTAAATGATCCTTGACGGCGGGGGATAGTCCTTGAAAAAAGGCGCCCGATTATTCCACTGACTCTCAGCAGCTAGAATGCGAAACTCAATCGCGTTATCTGACACCCTGCGCTGGCCATGTTGTAAGTTGACAAGGGAGCGAGCTGCCTCACGATCTGGTGTGGAAAATTGAAACATTTGTAGTCATTACGTAGTCATAACATTTGTAGTCATTACGTAGTCATAACATTTGTAGGCTTTACGAAAAAAGCCCACGAATGACACGTGACGGAATTGCGGCTCCATTCAGCAGTAGCCCACGCATCCGCACGACCAGTCAGGTGGGAAATGACGAAAGCAATTTTTGCCTGCTCGGTGGGGAAGGCGGCTGCCTGCAGCTCAAAGTGGAGTTCGCACTGAGTGATGAACGGCTTAATGTTCCCAGAATCTCCAGAGAACCTCTCCGGTCGAGAGAGCTGTGGGCAGACAGCAGCGGAGGTGGCTGCATGGTGAATGCTTCACATGGAAATGTTGGTACCATGGCGGTATCGGATGTTGTGCCAACTGGTTCCTTCTCTTGAATCATTTTCATAAGAAGTTCAAACTGCGAGGCCACCTGTCTCATCATATTGTCCTGATGCCTTGACAGTCCCTCTAGGTGAAGTTGGAGGGCAGCAAGCTGCTCATCCAGCTTCGAGAGGCGTCGACCCTGCAGTTGAAGGGCTTTGCGCACCGGGTCTGAGTCTGCTGGGTCCATGTTATGGCCAGTTCGTTCTGTCATGAACGGAACAGTGGACAGCTCGGCGGAAAGGAACAAGCGGCTGGCTGACTGTCACCAATCCCCTGCCCCCGAGTATCAGGTCAGATGGTGTGGCTATGGTCCAAGGACCTTCCCTTGCAACCACCTCAAGAGCGTCACAGGTTCCCTCCTGGACCCCTGCAGTTTGCCTAAAGAACAAAGAGGTCTGCGGATGACGCAGTCAACATGGGACTGCACTTCATCCTAGAACACCTCGACGGTACGGGGACGTACGCGAGGATCCTGTTCATGGTCTTCAGCTCTGTGTTCAACCCATCATCCCCGAACACCTCTCTTCTCCAGCTCAGCGTCTCGCCTGCCATCTGCCAGTGGATTTACGGCTTCCTGATGGACAGGACACAACAGGTGAAGCTGGGGGACACCAGCTCATCTACATGCATACCAGCACCGGCTGCACACCAAGGCTGTGTCCTCTCGCCGCTGCTCTTCTCTCTCTACACGAACGACTGCACCTCAACGCACCCGGCTGTCAAACTCCTGAAGTTTGCAGATGACACCAGTGACATTGGCCTCATCAAAGACAGTGACGAGTTTGCGTATCGACAGGAAGTGGAGCAGCTGGAGCTGTGGTGCGGCCGATACAACCTGGAGCTGAACCCACTAACGATTTTAGAGATGATCGTGAACTTCAGGAGGCATCCTTCGCCACAGCTGCCCCTCACGCTGTCCAACTGCCCTGTGTCAACCGTCGAGACCTTCAAGTTCATGGGAATTACAGTCTCTCAGGACCTGAAGTGGGAGATCAACATCAACTCCATCCTCAAAAAGGCCCAGCAGAGGATGTGCTTCCTGCGGCTTCTGAGGACACACGGTCTGCCACAGGAGCTGTTGAGGCAGTTTGACACAGCAGTCATCGAATCAGTCCTGTGTTCTTCCATCACAATCTGGTTTTGTGGTGCTACAAAACAGGACAAAGTGCGACTGTAACGGACAATCAAAACTCCTGAAAAGATTGCCGGTACAACCCCCCGTACCCACTCTTGAGGACTTGCACGCTGCCAGAACTAAGACAAGAGCATGCAAAATACAAAAAGACCCTCCACATCCTGGTCACCGCCTCTTCCAGTGTGTGTGTGTGTGTGTGTGTGTCATGAGTGCTTTGCATGGTTGATGTATTGGAGTCTAGCAGCTGCACCTTGTCATCCTAATTATGCCTGACTGCTCAAGACGCTGTGGGACTCCAACTCGTCGCCAAACTATCAACGCTCTACGTCGAGTTTGTAGCCTCGCCACCTTGCCTATCTTTTGCTTCCCGAAGACCTTGTGAGTTTATCTCTACCTCATTCTTGTTCTTTGTCCCCAGTCTACCATCTGCCCTTGCTCCCTGCAAACCAGTGCTCACCTCTTGCGGCCCACTGACAACCCGGACTCCTACCCTGCCATACCGGCCCTCGTTGGAACCCTGCCAATCCCGGATTTAGTTCTCATAGTTCCTTTGTTCGCTTTCCAAGCTGCAATAAACCTTTGTTCACAAACTACACCTCCCTGTCCTCTCTGCATCTGGGTCCAGCTTGCAACCTGAATCCTGACAACTCTGCACTATTGGCATATCTGTTGTTGACCAATACTGGCCACACATGTGCTTGAATAGCATCTGCACCATTTGCACAATTGACATTGTCCCAGATTATTGCACTACTAGTCACTTTAAACTGCATCAGTTTCTTGAAGTCTCTGCGCCCTTTTCACAGTGGTAATTGCACCGGACTATTTTTCTATTAGTCATTTCAAACTGCTCTAATTGCTCGAGGACTGCATCATTTTGCACAATTGTAAAAAATAAATAAATAAATAAATTGTACTGGCATTACATTACTGGTAGCCTTTTATTGCTCAATGACTGTCTTTGTTATGTCTTTATGTCTCAAAAGTATTCTCTGTCAATTGGTTGTCGCACAAGAGCGGCTCCAACTTCCGGAGACACATTCCTTGTGTGTTTTTGACATACTTGGAAAATAAAGATGATTCTGATTCTGTAAACAGAGTCATGTAAACTTGCAACCCCCCCCCCCCCCCCCTCCAATCATCGACCCTTCTTCTGATTGTTTGAACCCACCGGCTTCCATGAATGTCCACCCCACCTTCCATTTTTCCCCGCTCATGCCAGTTTCCTCCAGTGTCGGGGTGGATGGTAGGAGGTGTAAGGTGTCTGTTGAGGAGGGGGTACTGTGGTGTTTAGACACGGAGTTGTTTCATTTTGGTGGATTCATTTCCTGCACCACACCGATTGTCGACAGCTTTCTTGTTTCAGACTTGGCAGGGCAGCTTCTGGAGGGACTCTAATTCTCACGCACCTACAACTAATTTGTGACTGAGTTTAAAGATCCTGCGTGATTGACAAGCAGGCGCCAGATGTTTCCCACTTCCATGAGTGGTACTTTGGCCTCCATGCCTGTGTCCAGTGTCACCACTTTTCTGAGAATTCCCTGTTTGATTCCGTGTTTCCCCACCAGTGCCTCTCAACTTCTCACCGCAGTGTCCTTCACCCAGCCTGCCTCCACGTTGTCTTCTCAATTCCCTCCTCTCCTCAACTGATCCAAGGACCCCCTCCGTACTCGCCATCAGCTTTTCTGCCTTGCCCAGCAACTGACCCACTCGCTGCTCACCCTGGGATGCTCTTGGACTCTTGGTTCACATGACCTCTTATGATACATTAAAAAAAACATCCACTCTAATCATAAGTCTCCTCTTCGCTTTTGGGTCTACATCTACAGCAATAAAGAAAGGTGAAAGCCTTTTTCTTTCCCTTTTTTTTTTTTCGTGCCACATTTGTAAGGAACATACATTTGTGGGGTGAACAGTAGAACTGAGGATGTGTATTGCGCCCATGAAAAATTTGCCAAATCTTCTCTGCCAATGCTAATATCTTGACTTTTGGCAGTGACTCTTGTTTGGTATTTGGCATATTGGATGATTGAAGTTTGAAGAAAAAAGGTATTTTAATCATTTCAAAATTAATTCATTCAACGATGAGGAGCCTCAGTAGCTTGTGGAAGACCCATCCTACTTAATTTATCAAGTACAAGATGTCCTAGTGTGGACAAATCTAACAGTACGAATCCCCCCTTGCTAAGGTGCCCTTAAGCAACTCGCACTAGGATCAAACATCTCCCCCCCCCCTAACCCCCATAAGACACACACACCCAAATGCATGTTAGGAACACAACATGACTTTGTCTCTCCTTGCTTGCAGTACTGCATTTGTATTTGGTGTAATGCATGCAACAAAGCTCACTTTTGTGGATTAAAATTGGCTATATAAATAAAACAGTAAAACAATTGTATTAAGAATACAAATTTTATTCATGGCAAGTTTGTTGAAGCTTGCAATGTTACACGGGATGGAAATGTTAGTTGACATTTGCTTAGAAGTCAGAATGTATTACTGTATGTTGCAAATGTAATAGCCTATATTACAATGGTACAGAAATGTATTTTTTATAATCTAAAAAATACCCCAAGAGAAGCAATAATGATATTTAAAGCATCTAAAAACCAAGTAGCCAGAATAACAATGATTCCAAGGTGTATCTTTCCACAGACAGAAGGGTTGACTCATTGTCTTATTCAAACTGAAGCCTAATTCTGTCTAAAGACAGCTCACACAGGACCAGTCGAATCCCATCTCCCTCTGTCACTTTTTCTTTGTGTCATGCCAAAAGCCTATATCATTTATATGGCTGCTTTTAAATACGGTTTCTGTGGTGACAACGTGACCCCTACTGCTGTCGACAGGGCCCTGAGTAGCTGGGCTGATTGATGATGCAGAGGTAGCTATAAAGACTATCTGCTGCTGCCAGATTAGGACAGGCAAACATGGCCCCTGATTGCTGACCAGCCAAGAATGTTGCTTTACAAGGCAGCATTCCGCCATTTTCTACCCATTTACAAGCATACTGTATATCCCGTGTGGATGGAAGAAACTACATATTATTTGACGTGCTGTTGGAGAAAGAATGGACAGTATTAACTGTATACAGATAAGTGTTTAGGGCACTTATACAGCCATGATTATTTACAAAAAGTATTAATACAATTCCTACATAATAAATCATAAGTGAAAAATGTCCTTGTAAATGTGTGGTATTGATGAACCCTAGTTCTGCTGGGCTGTTTGCAACGATGCAAAAAATAAAGTTGTGCATGTGTGTGTGTGTGTGTGTGTGTGTGTGTGTGCGTGTGTGAGTATGATTGTATTCTTTTTCTGGTCTCTGCTTGGCCATTCTGGGAAAAGCCTCCATTTTTGCTCCACATGTAGGTCACTGGTCTTTTGTGTGCAACAATCCAAGCCCACTAAATGTTTGACGTTTCCATACCATCCTTACAATCGCTAGGTTGCCATGGAAATACACTGGGTGGCAGCGGCAGCAGAGTTATAGTGGAGGAAAGAGAGAAGCAAGGGGAGGGAGGTCAATTAGTCTGCTTTCCTTTGTCAGCGCTGGCTCAATGCAGCTAAGTCTGTTGATTAAAAGAGCTCTGACCAAAGTTTGTTGACTTCAGGCTAAAAGCAGGACAGATTACTCAAATGACCGTGAAAAAACACACAGGAGCCTTGTTAAAAACTATTAGTCTTGCATGTGGTAAAATACATGGATTTAAAGTTGTTAGATTTATGTGACTTTACTAAGTGTTGTGAACAGTCCCCAAATGCCCAGTGAAGCCAGTTGATCTACTGGACTTAAGTGTGCCGAACGAAGTGTTAAAAATTAAGGCCTTTGAAAATGCTCCAAACTTTTGAAAACACTCCAAACTCACAGCTCATGAGCAAATAGCACAAGAACATGTGTTGATATTATATCTGGACATACAGGTATGATGGAGCACAATTATTTTATCTACATACCTGCATTAGTGGCAGACCCAGGCTACATTCTGTAATTTAGACATTTGCAACAATCTTCAGATATCTTCCAAATGCCATAAATAGTAAAGTAGGTCTGTACTGTTTCATCAAGCTGTGCTCCATGTTGCTCCTGGTTGCACAGAAAAATGCACTTCTTGCTCTACATTACTGTTTTTATAATCTGATTCACTAGACTGGTTGACTGACTCATGCACCTCCTTGGTCTCACCAGCTGTGAGGTTTGACAGTAACTTACTTGCTACCGCTCAACTACTTTGAATGTCAAAAGTCTGTTCTTTAAATCCCTACACTTTTGAGTCATGCCCATATCATGGGTGTTGTTGGAACAACACAAAAAGGCAATCACAAGTGACATCAACATCAAGAAGAAGGAACACGAGTAACTGGCAAATTAGGTTGGAACATGCTCTAGAAAAGGTGTGGAAAGTAAAGGCAATGGCGAAGTCTGTGGTAATCAGGGTTGAGTTAAGGGCTCCAGCCTATTCCATGAAAGTAAATGATAATTTCGTGATTTTTGTTTTTTTCAGTTGGTTAGTTAAGGTGTCATAAAAAAGAATGTCCCCTTCTCAAAGTCTTATTTTTTTGCATAGTTTCTCCACACTGTTTAAGATCATTAAACAAATGTAAATATCAAACAAAGATAACCCAAGTAAACAAAAAATTGAGTTTTGAATGTTTATTTTATTTATTATGGAAAAAAAAACTTAACCCACTTAAATAGAACCTGTCTGACAAAATGAAGTCAGCCAAAAGATAAAAGAAAACTGCAACAAAATGCCACAATCCAAAGAAATTCAAGAACAGATGATGGATAAAGTAATGGAAATTTCTCAGTCTGGAAAGGGTTACAAAAGCCATTTCTAAAGTTTGAGGACTTAAACAAACCACGGTGAAAGCCATTATCCGCAAATGGAAAAAAACATGGAATAATGGTGAACCTTCCCAAGAGTGGCTGGCCTACAAAAATTACCCCAAGAGCAGAGCAACAACTCAACATCCAGCAGGTCACAAAGGAACCCAGGACAACATCTAAAGAACTACAGGCCTGGCTTGGCTCACTTCAGGTAAGTGTTCATGACTCAACAATAAGGAAGAGACTGGGCAAAAATGGTATCCATGGCGAAAACCACTGCTGACCAAAAAGAACATAAAGTCTTGTCTTACTTTTGCAAAGTAAACATCTGAATGATTGGCAATACTTTTGGAAGAATATTCTATGGACTGATGAGACAAAATGTAACTTTCTGGAAGGTGTGTGTCTTGTTACATCTGGCGTAAACTGAACACAGCGTTTCAGAAAAAGATTACACAGACAAACATGGCCCTGCAAGTTTGATGGTCTGGGGTTGTTTTCTACTTCAGAACCTGGATGTTGCTGTGATTGATGGAACCGTGAATTCTGGTCTTTTCCAGAAAATCCTGAGGGAGAATATTAGGACAATGATCCAAAACACACAGGAAACACAAATTCCAAATGGCTTAAAAAAAACTAAACTAAATGAAGGTTTTGGAGTGGCCTAGTCAAAGTCTGGACTTCAATCTGATTGAAATGCTGTGGCATGACCTTTAAATGGCTGTTCATGCTCAAAAACCCTCCAGTGTTACTGAATTAAAACAATTCTGCAAGGAAGAGTAAGCACAAATACTGTATCTGTGGAAGACCCTCGCCACTCCCACTATTTGCATATCTGTTGTTGACCAATACTGGCCACTCATGAGTGGCATCTGCACCATTTGCACAATTGACATTGTCCCAGATTATCGCACCACTAGTCACTTTAAACTGCAGCAATTCCTTGACGTCTCTGCACCCTTTGCACAATGGGCACTGCACCAGACTATTGTTCTATTAGTCATTAGTCATATTAGCCCACTGCTTTCTTGTTTCAGATTGGGCAGGGCAGCTGCTTCAGAACCTGGATGTTGCTGTGATTGATGGAACCGTGAATTCTGCTCTTTTCCAGAATATCCTGAGGGAGACTATTAGGACAATGATCCCAAACACACTAGAAACTCAACTTCCAAATGGCTTTAAAAAAAAAAAGAAATAAAAATAAAAATAAAGATAAATCTGATTGATTGATTTAAAAGGCTGTTCATGCTCGAAAACCCTCCAGTGTTATTGAATTAAACAATTCTGCAAGGAAGAGTAAGCCAAACTCTGTATCTCCACAGGGATGTTAAAGACTCATTGCCAGTTATGGAAAACACTTGATTTCAGTCTGCTGAGTGTAGCCCAACCAGTTGTTAGGTTTAAAGGCATTTACTTTTTCAAACAAGGCCATGTAGCTTTGCTTTATCCTTAATAAAATCCATCCATCCATCCATTTTCTGAGAAGCTTCTCCTCACTAGGGTCGCGGGCGTGCTGGAGCCTATCCTAGCTGTCATCAGGCAGGAGGCGGGGTACACCCTGAACTGGTTGCCAGCCAATCGCAGGGCACATACAAACAAACAACCATTCGCACTCACATTCACACGTACGGGCAATTTAGAGTCTCGAATTAATGCATGTTTTTGGGATGTGGGAGGAAACCGTAGTGCCTGGAGAAAACCCACGCAGGCACGGGGAGAACATGCAAACTCCACACAGGCGGGACTGGGGATTGAGCCCGGTTCCTGAGAAATGTGAGGTTGACGCTCTAACCAGTCGGCCACCGTGCCGCCTTAATAAAATCATCATTTAAAAACTGCCTTGTATGTTTAGTTGAGTTATTCTTATCTGACATTGGCTTTTTTTTTAATGAAAATAAATTAATAAATTGAGAAGGGGACAAATACTTATTCATGGCACTGTAAATTTAAGTTGCATTAATTAATTTAAATTTGATTTTTTTATCATTGTTGAATGTAATGCTTGATTAAGCCCAGAGAGCCATCTTAAATTTTGGTTTAAAATGATGAATTCAGTTTGAAACTCCTCCCTTAAAAATAACTTTATGATGCTGGTTGCTCTCTTTAAGACAGCTGGTTGAATAAATATAATCATAAGAAATGAGCAATAAAACTGTACCATGATGACTAAGCAAATCTAAAGATCAAGCAGGCATATTTAATTTTGGGGGGATTTTATTACTCCATAAATATCACAAAAGGTAAACAAACATGATCTAATAGTTTTGAACTGTGCTTCTCGTTACCCTGATGAAATGAAAATCACCCCAAAAATAGTAAATATTTTGAGGTAGTGCAAAGACCATCCACAAGAAGTAATGTAGTGTATCAGTTTAGTTAAATTTTATTTAGTTAATAAAGGTTGTGCAGTCCCCTCCTAGAGCCGTCACCTTATCGTGGTGGAGGGGTTTGTGTGTCCTAATGATCCTCGGAGCTAAGTTGTCTGGGGCTTTATGTGTCACCCATGGCAAACAAGTCCGAGGTGAGGGACCAGACAAAGTACGGCTCAAAGACCCCTGATGATGATGAAAAATATTGGACCTCGTTTTCCCGAGCCCGGGCCTACACCCGTGGGTAACGTGGGTCCCTCTTCCCATTGGCTCACCACTTCTGGACGGGGCCATAGGGGTCGGTGCAATGTGAGCGAGGCAGTGGCCGAAGGCAGTAGCCGAAGGCAGGGACCTTGGCGATTCGATCCCCAGCTACAGAAGCTTGCTCTAGGCACGTGGAATGTCACCTCTCTGGCGGGGAAGGAGCCCGAGCTGGTGTGTGAGGTTGAGAAGTTCCGACTAGATATAGTAAGGCTTGACTCCACACATGGCTTGGGCTCTGGTACCAGTTCTCTCGAGAGGGGTTGGACTCTTCCACTCTGGAGTTGCCCATGGTGCAAGGCCCCGAGGAAGTGTGGGAATACTTATTACCCCCTGGCTCAGTGCTTGTACATTGGAGTTCACCCCGGTGGACAAGAGGGTAGCTTCCCTCCTTTGGGTGGGGGGACGGCCCCTGACTGTTGCTTGTGCGTATGCACCAAACAGCAGTTCAGAGTACCCACCCTTTTTGGAGTCATGACAGTGAGATCTGAAAGGGCGTGATTGGGAAGAACAGCTCCACCGATCAGAACCAGGGTGGTGTTCAGTTATTGGACTTCTGTGCTTATCACAGATTATCCATAACGAACACCATGTTCAAACATAAGGGTGTCCACATGTGCACTTGGCACCAGGACACCCTCGGTCGCAGTTCGATGATCGACTTTGTGGTTGTGTCATCGGACTTGCATGTATTGGACACTCGGGTGAAGAAATGGGTGGAGCTGAGAACTGATCACCACCTGGTGGTGTGTTGGCTTTGATGGTGGGCAAAGATGCCGGTCCGACCTAGCATACCCAAACATATTGTGAGGGTCTGCTGGGAACGTCTGGCAGAATACCCTGTCAAAAGGAGTTTCAACTCCCACCTGCGGCAGAACTTCACTCACGTTCCAGTGGAGGCAGGGGCCACATTGAGTCCGAGTGGACCATCTTCAGTGCCTCCATAGCCGAGTCGCCGACCGTAGCTGTGGCCGTAAGATGGTCGTTGCCTATTGTGGCGGCAACCCCCGTACCCATTGGTGGACACCGACGGTGAGGCCGTCAAGCTAACGAAAGAGTCCTCGCGGGCCTTTTTGGCCTGTGGGACTACTGAGGAAGCTGATGGGTACCCGCTGGCCAAGTGGAATGCAGCTTTTGTGGTTGCTGAGGCAAAAACACGAGCGTGGGAGGAGTTCAGTGAGGCCATGGAGAAAGACTTCCAGATGGTTTCGAGGAAATTCTGGTCTACCATCCTCCATCTCAGGAGAGGGAATCAGTGCACCCTCAACACCGTGTATAGTGGGGATGGGGTGCTGCTTGCCCAAAATCAGAAGGATTAGACTTCAACTCACCAGTGACTTAGGACAAGCGTTATAGAAAATAAATGGATGGATGGATGGGATGGGGGAATATACAGTATAAACCTTATATAAAGCTTTATTGTTATGGAATTGCCCCGTGAGATGAGTCATCTCATTTTAGAGGGGGTCCAACACACAAATACAATAAACACGTTTAACAACACAGAATGCGCATGCAAGATAGACAACATTATGAACATAATCGAGCACAGCTATATTTAATCTATTCTTACCCTACCAGACTTTGCTTTTGATCAACATACAATAATTAATGTATGTAATTGCCTTAATAGTGTAGTTAAATTGGTAGTATTGTAATTATTTTGTTGAAACACTTTTTTTCTCTGCCTTTGAGTGCAACGATAACCGCAAGAGTCAAAGCAAATCTCCTTGTCAGCAATTGAAGCCTTACTGCACATACGAGTTGTCCAAACCTCTAAAGTTATTCCTTTGTAGCACTGCACGTGCATCAGTAAGTAGCAAACAGCAACAAGCCACAACCCTTGGAAAGGAGCATCATTGCCACCCAGTGTAGTGGAGGCAGAAATATTTCAACCTAGCACATGTAAAAATGGAACTCACAGACATCGTAAAAGGCAAATTACACACTGTGCTGTATCATAATGTTATGCATTTAATACATAACAGTTTATGTGAAGTAAAAGGACATTTACTGTAGTGTAATTTGTAGTAGAATATTGCCAAACATTCTACTTTGACGGCGAAAAGAAGACAATTGTCAATGCAATTGAGAAGCATGATGTACAGGACAGTATATAATTATGTAACTTGCATCTGTCAAAAATCCTTCCTGTGGTGTGGGGTGTGTTAAGAGACATTAGTCTTACCAAGGAGCAATTGTAAATGTTAAATGTTATGTGTGTGGTCAACAGAGACGTCGGCCAATCCATGGACTGAGTGATTGTGACATGAGACGGAATGATGCAAATTAAGAAGGAACCAAACACAGGAGAAGCTTGTTGGGTTGAATGTCTGTTTTAACATGTCCCCCAAAGCTTTCACTAGGGTTGGGCATCGTTTGACTTTCAACGATTCCGGTTTAGTTTCCGGCTCCTCAACTCGATTATGGTTCCAAACGATTCCCATCCATCCATCCATCCATTTTCTACAGAAGCACATCATCTGCAAAAACCAGAGCTGCAATACTGAGGCCACCAAACCGGACCCCCTCTACGCCTTGGCTGCACCTAGAAATTCTGTCCATACAAGTTATGAACAGAATCGGTGACAAAGGGCAGCCTTGGCGGAGTCCAACCCTCACCGGAAACGAGTCCGACTTACTGCCGGATATGCGGACCAAACTCTGACTCCGGTTGTACATGGACCAAACATCCCATATCAGGGGGTTCGGTACCCCATACTCACGAAGCAGCCCCCGCAGGACCTCCCGAGGGACACGGTCGAACGCCTTCACCAAGTCCACCGGAAACAAGTCCGACTTACTGCCGGATATGCGGACAAAACTCTGACTCCGGTCGTACATGGACCAAACATCCCGTATCAGGGGGTTCGGTACCCCATACTCGCGAAGCAGCCCCCACAGGACCTCCCGAGGGACACGGTCGAACGCCTTCTCCAAGTCCACCATACACATGTAGACTGGTTGGGCGAACTCCAATGCACCCTCGAGGAACCTGCCAAGGGTGTCGAGCTGGTCCACTGTTCCACCGCCAGGACGAAAAACCACACTGCTCCTCCTGAATCTGAGATTCAACTTCCAGACGGACCCTCCTCTCCAGCACCCCTGAATAGACCTTACCATGGGGGCTGAGGAGTGTGATCCCCCTGTAGTTGGAACACACCCTCCGGTCCCCTTTCTTAAAAAGGGGGACCACCACCCCAGTCTGCCAACCCAGAGGCACTGTCCCCGATGTCCACTCGATGTTGCAGAGGCATGTCAAACAGGACAGCCCTACAACATCCAGAGCCTTGAGGAACTCCGGGCGAATCTCATCCACCCCCGGGGCCTTGCCACCGAGTTCCTGGCATTTACTTTTGTGTGTGCAAGAGACCTACTTCATCTTACGTTCCGCTTATCCTCCCGAGGGTCACGGGCGTGCTGGAGCCCATCCCAGCTATCTCCAGGCGAGAGACGGGGTACACCCTGAACTGATCGCCAGCCAATCGCAGGGCACATATAAACAAAACAAAAACAAAAAAACATTTGCACTCACATTCATACCTACGGGCAATTTAGAGTCTTCAATTAACCTATCCTGCATGTTTTTGGGATGTGGGAGGAAACCGGAGTACCCGGAGAAAACCCACGCAGGCACGGGGAGAACATGCAAACTCCACACAGGCGGGGCCGGGATTTGAACCGCGGTCCTCAGAACTGTGAGGCAGATGTACTAACCGGTCTTTCACTGTGACGCCAGAGACCTACTTAATACTGTATATACCACATAAATTGAGATCACTGCAGTCATATTGGTGGATATTTTTTGTCTATGAACTTGCTGTAAATTTTAACTAGTTCCACTCACGTTGAATCACTCTGAGTCCAAAGAAAGCAATAGAGTAAAGCGTGTGTCTGTATTGTGTGAAATTCTTGGCACCAAAGGAGAACATCTTTAATTCCAAGTGTGAGGCAGAGGGATGTGCCAGTGTTTGAATGAGCCAGAAAAGGGTTTTCGAAACCAAGGCCCTCTCTAATTTCTTGAACTTCAAGTGGATACTAGATGGAATACTAATGATTAGCTTTATTTCAATCAGTTCTTGCCTCAGTTCAAGCTATAACAATATTATAAAGATTTACTTCGGCAGTGTCACGACAGTCACTTTAAATAAAATCACTTTTTAAAAATGTTATATATTTTTGCTCTCCTTCTACATTAAAATGACATCAAAATCATACAAGTTGTACAGAAATATCCAGGGATACTGTCAAATTGAAAATACTGTTTTCTTGGGCCCTCTCATTCATGAAGTTACATTATTTTCTGAAGTAAATGTTAACCAGTCAATCACTGAAAGGTTGTTTTTCTTCTTCAAATTTCATAGTTAAGTACTAATCTTCTACCAACTATAAAGGACAGCAATAAACCAGATGTTTTGATTAACTTCGAGTCCTGTAGAAGTAATAAATAAGAGCTATGCGGTAAAAATGTCCGCTCCCCTGCTGCTCTTGATGAACTCTCTTTGCCAAATGCTTGACACTGCTTGCGTAAGAAAGGTTCTTTGAAGGAAAAAAAAAAGACTTAATTTGCATGACAAAGCTGGATGGTTTCAGGGTGCTAGAGAAGGAGGGCACTGGTGTCTGGAGGGAGGAGGAAGAAGAGAAGAGAGAAGCGGTAGAATAGATGTCTCTCTCACACAGACGCTGGGATTGCTGATTGTCTACCAGTCTGCAGACCTCTGCTGGATATGTTGGACGTAGAGGCAGTGGCACTTGATGACGAGTCTGGATGGATTTACCTTCGGCTGTCCTCCACATGTGGATTTTGTTTCCAAATTACTTAGGGAGTGACATTCAGCTTTCTTTGCTGAAAAACCTGGATTCAAATCTTACTTATACTATACCCTGATTTTTTAAAGCAACCTGTTGCTCTGTGGTTTGCTTCTGTCTTGTTAGGAAATGAACATTTCGTATAGTTGTTTCTTTTTCCATCAAGATTGGTGAACCAGGGCCAAGTTGGACAAGGTTTTGTTTTAACTGGACATTAGACTGATATAGAGATGACTGGAGCCTTGCATGCTGGATTAATACTGTTTTCTGTTGTGGTAATAGGCTTCTCATTGTACTCTACATCATATTCATGAGTTATCCAAATATTATGCTTCTCCTATAGCATTGTATAACAATGTAATCATAGTTAATTATTTTGAAGAAGTGAAAAATGTCAGTATTTTAACAATGATTAGTAATTGCAAACCATAAAGTAGAAGTATAACAGTCAACTTGACTTTTTCCTGTAGGCTATGTGTGAGAGTGAGCCAACACATGTTGGGATTGACAGAGTGGGCAATTCACATGGTAAGTCACTATTTATCAATTATTCAATCCAAACTGCAGTCTTCTAAATTATCTCGATAAAGGTGCATGTGTAAACCAGAAATCTGACCCCCCAGGACAGTCCAGATTGGTTCACTTATCCTCTCACTGGGCCTTAGTACTGGTCAATGACTCACTAGACCTTTCCAGGGCTGAGAGCTTCTGCAGAAGTCAGTTCAGCTCACTTGCCTCCTTGGACCAATTGGAGGTCCGCGAGGGGGCCTTGGAGGTACTACGTCAGGCCGGATACCAGTCACATGTCTGGATCAACAATCCCTCCAAACTGGCATCTAAGCCCTTGCCCCTGTCTGAGCAGTGTGAGTGATCTTAGTGGCACAGTACCGTCGGTGTACCTGCTGAGAATTTACAAAACCTGTAAAATTGAATATATGTTCCTGTGCCTTTTTGTAGATTTGCAGTTCTCATCTCTAAACTTCCCCAAAACATCCAGAGAAGGCTTTGCTCGCATCAAAAGGCCCTTCCCTGCTCTGTCATCAATCACCGTGTGTGTTCGTATTCAATGGGACCCAGAATGGAATGAAGTGTCCACTCTCTTCTCCTATGCTGCTCGTGTCTTTACCAATGAATTCCTCCTACGAGGTCAGGGTGACATGCAGGGACGGATCCTCCTGGCACTCATTGTCCATGGGAAACACCTTCCATATAAAGCATATTTCCCGAATGATGGTGGATGGCATCATATCTGTGTCACTTGGAGCAGCAGTCTCTGGGCTATCTATGTGGATGGGGAAAGGAAAGACATGGGATCAGGTTCAGACACTTCGAGAGATATCCATGCTGATGGGATTCTGATTCTGGGTCAGGACCAGGACTCATTTGGAGGGAATTTCACAGAGCCGTTTTTTGGAAATATCACTGACTTAAATGTTTGGAATATTTCCCTGGAAAGTCGCCACGTCCGTGCTTTGAATGGATGTTCGGCCATGAATCAGGTCAAGCTTTTCAGCTGGAACCTTGACCATCTTATCAATCACCCAGCCATTAAGGAGGTCCAGGCCCTTCTTTTTTGCCCAGGTATGGCCACATTTAGCAGTACAAGTATGGCATGGCTTAATGTGTCTATTCATGAATTAACTTTTTCCCCCCCAAAATTGTCACATATCGTGGTGTATTAGCTGTTTGAAGGCTCTGAGTTGACATCTTTGTGGGCTCAGAATTACATTTCCCATTGATGTGAAAATAAGAGGACCTGTAAATGGGTCTGTTTCTTTGTCGGTACTGTGATTGCCTGGTGGAAAGCTACCCTGACCAGTGTTATTCGGAATATGCTGATTAACACTCTGACTGCAATCGCTAAGAAGTTTTGATGATGATTGTATAAATGAATTACAATAACAACAACAAATATCATTATATGAAAAAAGATTTTTGGGGCCTTTTAACAGAACTATTTGCAAACATGTTTAAACATTTATTTATTTGTTTATTTGAAAGCACAGTGTTCAGTCTGGGTATGCATGAGTATATTACAACCAAAACAATAATGGCTGCGTTACTGAACAAAGTAAATTTAAAAATCCACACAGATACTAACGAAGGGTAATTAAAACGCACTTTTAAATTAGACTCAGGAAGTCAAGCAGTTGGTGAATATGCATCTATTCAGTTTCAGTATCCTATTTTGGTGTTCTGAGTAAATGACAATAATTTTAATATTGTTGTTGTCAGTACTGTATATGAAACGTAAAAACATGCATTGCCACAAACCTCCGGGGGGTAACGAGACAGAAAAATATGCCACAAGAGGGTTTCTTTTGGAATTACTTGAGGATTATCAAAATATGACAAATTAAGATAAACAGTCAAATGGATGTGAAAGTGAATGTTTATTGTCCCTCACTAAATGTGCCTCGAGCGAGGTCTACAGTGACCTTCCAAATATCCAAATACAGTGGATGTACTGTTAATAAATGACAAAACACTTCATTAGGCTATACATGATCAAGATTTTTGGGGCGATCACCTATCACTGAGTTTAAATAAACCGATCACCAATCAGATCACAAGATGTAGCAATACATCTATTTAAATAACTTGTTTATTTACTATCAAGACTTATGTAACGTTTAATGACTATCAACAAAAGTATTCTCAAGTGTTTTTGTAACTGTTTCACAATCTTTGTACTGCCCCAAACTAACAGAGGATGCAGTGAAATGCTAATGACCCCGAGAGGGCATTCAAACACTGGCCTGACATAAATTCAAAGTTCAGCGAGGTCACACCAAAACGAAGTGAGATAGAAATAATGCGTGCCACAGTTTACTCTAATAAAATTAATTAATTGTAATTAAATTGATTTTCAAAAACTGGCAATTGCTGCAAATGTGGGGCAGCGATACTGCCTCAAACATTCATATAACCCCATAAAATTAACATCACACTAGTGTAAATTAAAGGGTGAGGCTTACGCCTGATGACCAAATGTCTGTGAAGAAACTTATCGAACGACTGCATTCTCTGAGGTGGCTATCAAATGTGAATGCAGTGTCGCTCATATAAACTGGTATTGCACAGTTACTGTATGTATGCCCTGGGATGAGGTAGCATTGATGAAAGTATGCAAGCAAACATTGAAATGTGGGGTTCCCCACAATATTAAATGAAAAGTCAGCCAGCATGATGAACTCCGTAAGATTCCGCGTGCCAACTCTCACTTTGTCGCAATCTTAGCTATACAGACGGGTTCTGTCGTTTGTGTTGGCCTACGTTTTGTTGTTCACTTGTCTTTTTCCACGCTGCATTTCTTCAACGCGTCATACTCCTCCTTGCGAGATTTGTCATCTTGAAGCATTTTCTAGAGGCTACTCCTTAGGTACTGCAGTGTTGCGCAGATTGCAAAGACTGTAGCTTGAGTTTTATGTCTCAGACACCACAAAGAAGTCCTACATCACTGGCATTTTTTTCCCTGACAAGAAAAAAGTTAAAAATAGGGTGAGAAGCTCGGTCATCCAGGAGGATCGCAGAGTAGAGTCGCTGCTCCTCCACATCGAGAGGAGCCAGATGAGGTGGCTGGGGCATCTGATTCGAATGCCTCCCGGACTCCTCCCTGGTGAGGTGTTCCAGGCATGTCCCACCGGGAGGAGACCCCGGGGACAATTCAGGACACGCTGGAGAGACTATGTCTTTCGGCTGGCCTGGGAATGCCTTGGGATCCCCCCGGAAGAGCTGGATGAAGTGGCTGAGGGAGAGGGAAGTCTGGGCGTCCCTGCTAAAGCTACTGCCCCCGCGACCCAACCTCGGATAAGCGGTAGAAAATGGCTAGATGGATGGATGAAGGTTAAAAAAAAACAACTGAATTGGACATCACGTCGGTACTACTACTACAAAACATGCAACAGGGCTAAAAAGAAAACTAGCCTTTGGATTAAAACATACATAACGGTGGTGCGGAATGTCCCCATAGTAAATGAGATTGTGTCTGCTGTAATGTCTTAATTTGCTGATCATTGATCAGGTGACTGATCGGTGAATTACGACCTTTCAGCCGATCACAAAATTTGCATAACATTTTAAATATCTGATATAGTCGATCAGATCGATGGAAAGTCTACACGACAAAGGCAAAGTTATTAGGCTGTAATAAGTGACCTGTCTGTAACAGAATGTGTGAATTGTCCACAGAGTCAGTTGTGTGTAATATGTTGTAAGGCATTACAAATGTGTCATGTACTCGCTAATGCAATTAATGTAATGGACTAGTAATACATTCTCAGTCATCTTTAGCATCATGAATTTAACACTTTGTGCATTTTCATGTATACGAAAACACACAGGTTTAGCCAGTGCTGTTCTTCTATGCAGATACCTAGCGAGCTCACCTCATAAACATACTGCATAACCATAAATGTCTATGGCTGGGCTAAGATTTCAGCTATTTGGCCGACAAAGATTTGACAAAGTTACTGCACTTGGTGTTCTCTGTGCCAACAAAGGGATCTGTGGAAAAATCACCTAATTAGGTTTCCCACCTAGTTTCCAGGCATGACATGCCCTGCTCCAGTATTACTGGCTCCAGGACATGCGCTGCTGCACTCTGATTGGCTGCTGTATCCCAGCAGAACACGCAATATGCTCCACCGCATTGATCGCTTATGCCATGTGCTGTCCCTGGGTGTATGCATGAATTTACATCTACAAGTAAAGATAACACAATAAAACTTTAGAATTTGACTTGAAATAAATTCAGACAATGAAAAAAATCATCCAAAATTCTAATTAAAAGATAGATTGTGAACTTAGAGGCATCCTTTGAAAGAAATTGCAATCACTATGTGGGGACTTTGAATGTTGAGACTATGACAGGAAAATCTCGGGAGTTGGTTGACATGATGATTAGGAGAAAGGTTGATATATTGTGTGTCCAGGAGACCAGGTGGAAAGCCAGTATGGCTAGAAGTTTAGGTTCAGGGTTTAAATTATTTTACCATGGTGAAGATGGGAAGAGAAATGGAGTCGGGTTTATTTTAAAAGAAGAGTGGGCTAAGAATGTCTTGAAGGTGAAAAGAGTATCAGATGATGAGGCTGAAACTTGAAATTGATGGTGTTATGTATCATGCGATTAGTGGCTCTGCCCCACAGGTAGGATGTGACATAGAAGTGAAAGAGAAATTCTGGAATGAGCTAGACGAAGTAGTTCTGAGCATCCCAGACAGAGAGAGAGAGTCGTTATTGGTGCAGATTGTAATGGACATGTTAGGTGAAGGAAATAGGGGTGATGAAGAAGTGACGGGTAAGTACGGCATCCAGGAAAGGAACTTGGAGGGACAGATGGTGATAGACTTTACAAAAAGGATGCAAGTGGCTGGAGTGAACACTTTTTCCAGAAGAGGGAGGATCATATGGTGATCTACAAGAACGGAGGTAGAAGCACGCAGGTGGATTACATCTTGTGCAGACGATGTAAACTGAAGGAGGTTACCGACTGTAACGTAGTGGTAGGGGAGAGTGTGGCTAGACAGCATAGGATGGTGGTGTGCAACATGATTCTGGTGGTGGGGAGGAAGATTAGGAAGACAAAGGCAGAGCAGAGAACCATGTGGTGGAAGCTGAGACAGGACAAGTGTTGTGCAGCTTTTCGGGAAGAGCTGAAACAGGCTCTGAGACAGGAGGAGCTTCCAGAAGACTGGACCACTGCAGCCAAGGTGATCAGAGAGGCAGGCAGGAGAGTACTTGGTGTATCTTCTGGCACTAAAGGAGAGAAAGAGACTTAGTGCTGGAACCTCACAGGTCAGGAAATCATATCATATGATGGTGTTGAACGCTGAGCTGAAGTCCACGAACAGGATCCTCGCGTAGGTCCCTGCACTGTCGAGGTTTTCTAGGATGAAGTGCAGTCCCATGTTGACTGCATCATCCGCAGACCTGTTCGCTTGGTAGGCAAACTGCAGGGGTCCAGCAGGGGACCTGCACAGGTCCACCTGTGTGGACCTGTGACACTCTTGAGGTGGTCCAGCACGAGACGTTCAAAGGACTTCATGACCACATATGTCAAAGCGACAGGCCTGTAGTCATTCAGACCAGAGATTGCAGGTTTCTTGGGGACTGGAATACTGGAATAATGGTGGAGCGTTTGAAACAGTATGAAAACTTCGCACATTTCCAAATTTCCAAAGATCTGTTGAAGATCTGAGTGAAGACTGGAGCGAGCTGGTCCGCGCAGACTTTGAGGCAGGATGGGGATACATGGTCCGGTCCTGCCGCTTTGTTAATCTTCTGTTGTTTGAAGATGCGTCTCACATCCTGTTCATGGATGGTTAACGCAGAAGTCAGAGGTGCGGTTGTGGTCGCGGGTGCGGCCGGGTGGGTGTGTGGAGTGAAACTGTCCTATTCAAATCTGCAATAGAAGGTATTCAAGTCGTTGGCTAGTGTGCTATTGTTCTCAGCTTGGGGGGATCGTCCCTTGTAATTAGTCAGCGATTGGAATGCACGCCAGACTGATTTTGAGTCGTTCGCGCTAAACTGTTTTTCCAACTTTGCTGCATAGATCCACTTTGCAATGTTAATTTCTTTAGTAAGCTGGTTTCTAGCTCGATTATACAGGGCCCTGTCCCTGCTCTGATATGCATCTTCCTTAGCTTGGCGAAGCTGCTTAAGTTTAGCAGTGAACCACGGCTTGTGGTTGTTGAATGTCCGAAATGATTTTGTTGGTACACAAACCTCTTCACAGAAACTGATATAGGATGTGACAGTGTCCGTATATTCATCCAGGCTGCCAGCTGAATTTTCAAAGACACTCCAGTCTGTGCAGTCTAAACAGCTTTGAAGTTCCATCTTGGCTTCATTGGTCCACTTTTTCACTGTTTTCACTGTAGCCTTCGCACATTTAAGTTCTTGCTTGTACGTCGGTATTAAGTGAATTAAGCAGTGATCAGACGAGCCCAGGGCGGCACGAGGTATAGCACGGTATGCGTTTTTTACCGTAGTGTAGCAGTGGTCTAAAGTATTATTTTCCCTGGTAGGACAGTCGATGTGCTACTTGTATTTAGGGAGTTCGTGGTTGAGTTTAGCTTTGTTAAAGTCCCCGAGAATAATGAGGGGTGAGTCCGGGTGTTTTTTTTCAATTTCATTGACTTGTTCGGCGAGCGTTAGCAATGCGGCGTTCGTGTTAGCTTGTGGTGTAATATAGACTCCAGCCAGTATAAACGATGCAAACTCACGTGGGGAGTAGAATGGTTTACAGTTCAAAAACAGCCACTCCAAATGCGGGCTGCAGTGTGTGCTGAGCACCGTGACGTCCGTACACCATTTTTCGTTGATATGGAGGCATATCCCGCCGCCCTTCGTTTTCCCCGATGATTCCATGTCGCGGTCCGCTCGATGAATGTTGAAGCCGGGAAGCATAACGGCGCCATCGGGTACAGCGTCGCAAAGCCAGGTCTCCGTGAAGCACATGGCCGAGGAACGTCCGAAGTCTTTACTGGGCTTTAACAGAAGATGAAGCTCGTCCATTTTGTTGGGTAGGTTGCGTACATTCGCGAGGTGGATCGACGGGAACGCCAATCTGTGTCCTCTCTTGCGGCGTTTCACCTGAATGCCGGCTCGTTTTCCTCTGTGGCGCCGCTTCCGCATCCATGCGCCGAAAACCGCGAACGCCGCTCCGGTGAGTAACTCGGGGAAAAAACTGAGCGGATTTTCGAAAGTTGGTGACAGAAAGTCCGGAGTAGCCTCCTTGATGGTTAGCAGGTCTCCCCTTGTGTAAGTGAGTCGTGTAAGGTCTCCAAAGACGGATGAAAAACAAAAACAAAGACAATACTAGAGAGCGCGTTACCGAGGCGACCACACTGGTCGGCGCCATCTTGGTTTTGATCTGTACATCAACCGCCCTTTCCTGGGTGAACAGGCCACGGGCGTGAGTATATTGGTCGAAGGATGATGAGGATGGAGCTGCCAGGCAAGAAAGCTAGCGGAAGACCAAAGAGAAGGTTGATGGATGTTGTGAGGGAAGACATGAGGGCAGTTGGTGTTCAAGAGGAGGATGCAGGAGATAGGCTTACACGGAAAAGGATGACGCGCTGTGGCGACCCCTAAAGGGACAAGCCGAGAGGAAAAGAAGAAGAAAGAAGAAGTTCAGCTGTATGGCTTTGCAGAATGGTGGATCTGTATGCTTTTTGTGCTGGAACAGTTTTGCTCTGCAACATGGGAGTTTGAAATACTCCCTCTGCTTATTATTTAAGTTCTGAATTATTTCGGCGGCATGGTGGACGACTGGTTTGCACATCCGCCTCACAGTTTAGAGTACCGCCTGTGTTAAGTTTGCATGTTCTCCTCGTGCCTGTGTGGGTTTTCTCCGGATACTCTGGTTTCCTCCCACATCCCAAAAACATGCAAGGTAGGTTAATTTAAGACTCTAAATTGTCCGTAAATATGAATGTGAGTGCGAATGGTTGTTTGTTTATATGTGCCCTGCGATTGGCTGGCGACCAGTTTAGGTTGTACCCCACCTCTCGCCCAAAGATAGCTGGGATAGGCTCAAGCACGCCTGCGACCCTCTTGAGGATAAGCAGAACGGAAGATGAATGAATGAATGAATTATTCTGATGTTTATTGAAAATGCAGCCACACAGAAAAGGGTTTTAGGGGACGGACAGAGGGACAGAGTGGTCAAGGGGAATTGGGGTGCAAACCACAGCAGAACAATAGTTAGTCTAAATATATAACCTGTGTTTTTATTAGTGGTCCCAGCACAAGCAATTAAATCCTACAGCGTGTCTATCGAACTTATTAGTGAATGAACACCATTTCACATGTTAGTCAACTGGTGTACGGAGTTGCTGAGCCGGCGCATTGTGGAAGGGTGGGCGTGTCCCCCTCCATCCGCAAGGGGGGGCCAAGCCAGCGAGCCCATCCTGCAGTGGACCCAGCCAGGGGGACGCCACCCACGCTGCAGGACCCATGACGGTTCCCAGCCCAAACCGAAGCGTCCTGACAAGTCCCAAAGGAATGGGGACAGGAACCGGACCACCGCACCCCACGGCCAATCTCCCCCCATCATCCACCCAGCGTGCCCCACCGCCGGAGAGCATGGGGGCCCCAGCCACCAACAGGGTCAGGCCAGTCACCACCCAAAAACGGTCATAGCCCGACAAAAGCGAGCCCGTGTACAGCACTCGTCGTGAGCAAGGACAGGCGAGGGCACCAAGAGAGGGGAGAGGAAGGTGGGGCCCCAAGGGGGGGAGAGGAGGGCAGAGACCCCCATCTCACCGCGGCCCGACAAGGGGGCGTAGGCCACAGGAGTCAAGCCAAGAGAAATATGAATACCCACCACCCACCCTATTACTATGGTTACCAGGTCCCTGACTGGCAACCATTCACCCTTACTGTGATCGTGTCTGGTGGGGTGTCGTGCCTCGATATCGCACCTTCTTTCATTTTTATTCATAAAGAATGCGGCGCTGCTGGCCCCATCTGGATTGGCTAATGTGCATCGGCAGAACTTCGGCCGAGCAAATGCATGCTTGGAGAACTATTGTGATGTGATTATGCCAACATTACCCGTTTGTTGTCTTAATTACGGAGACGCTACAATTCAATAAATAACATACATACTGTAAATAGTATATTTTGATGAAAATGAAATGATTTCCAGACTTTTTTACCACACCAATCACAAACACTATTAGATTTGTGACTGGATGATCGAGGATGCAGTGTAACAGATTTCGGCCTATGCTGTGGTGCAGAAAACTTCCAGCTTACAGCATTGTACTATGCACGCTGTCTGTAAATGATTGCCACGCACCGCGAATAGAAGAACAACAGATCCTTCCATTTGTCCATACCAAGACCGTTCACAAACTGAAAATAATACATAATTAGAGGTCATTATTCTACAGAAACTCTGTACGTAACCCGATTTGTTCGTAAACAGTCGTACGCAACCCGAGGTTCCACTGTATTTGAATGAAAACCTGTAAATATAAAACAATCAAATGAAAAAAATTAAGTCGTACAGTATATCAGTACCATCATGAACTAAGGACACACTGTAAATATTTTACCACTGTCTGTGTCCCACCCATAATGAAATCACGACCCACTTTTGGTCCCGACCCACCAGTTGAGAATTTCTGATTTAGAGCGTGTCTGGCTGATAAATTAATGACAAATACACAAAATGTCATATCAATATGTCACCAAATCATGAATATATATCTATATAATATAATATAATATAATATAATATAATATATATATATATATTATATATATATATATTATAATATATATATATATATATATATATATTATGTATTATATAGATATATTATATATATTATATATATTATATATATAATATATATATATATATATATATATATTATATAATATATATATATATATATATATATATATATATATATATATATATATATATATATATATATATATATATAAAATTGTCAGCTGCAGATTGTTTAAATTTAGAACTATATAAGTCTTTATAGTGGCACGGTGGGCGACTGGTTAGAGCGTCAGCCTCACAGTTCTGAGGACCCGGGTTCAATCCCCGGCCCCGACTGTGTGGAGTTTGCATCTTCTCCCCGTGCCTGCGTGGGTTTTCTCCGGGCACTCCGGTTTCCTCCCACATCCCAAAAAACATGCATAAATTGGAGAAACCAATTTCTAAATTGGCTGTAGGTGTGCATGTGAGTGCGAATGGTTGTCTGTTTGTATGTGCCCTGCGATTGGCTGGCAACCAGTTAAGGGTGTACCCCGCATCCTGCCCGATGACAGCTGGGATAGGCTACAGCACGCCCGCGACCCTAGTGAGGAGAAGCGGCTCAGAGGATGGATGGATATATATATATATATATGCACACACACACACGTCGAGACACACATGCACACACACCTACGATTGAATTGAGTTTTTCAGACGAGAAAATTATTAAGAATGATTGCATGTGGCGGGAGGATGGCCGACTGGTTAGCATATCAGACTCATAGTTCTAAGAACCAGGGTTCAAATCCCGGCCTCGCCTGTGTGGAGTTTGCATGTTCTCCCCGTGACTGCGTCGGTGTTCTCCGGTTTCCTACCACATCCCAAAAACATGCATGGTAGGTTAATTGAAGACTCTAAATTGCCCGTAGGTGTGAATGTGAGTGTGAATGGTTGTTTGTTTATATGTCCCCTGCGATTGGCTGGCAACCAGTCCAGGGTGTACCCTGCCTCACACCCGAAGATAGGCTCCAGCACGCCCGCGACCCTTGTGAGGAAAAGCGGTACGGAAAATGTATGGATGTATAGATGATTGCATGTAGAATATTACACTATTCCTTAATAAATGTAAAAACCAAAATTATTGATTTATTAAGGATTGTTGTTTTGTTAACAGACTAATTGCAAGGTACTCTAATGCTTGACATTCGTACAGTCCTTAATAAGTCCTGCTCATGAGTAGTCCACTGGTTTTCAAGCTGCTGCATTATTGCAATGTAAAATTAATGTTTGGTTTTATGTTTGTTGCTGTGTGGAGATTAATTTATTTCTTCTGAACACTGACAATGTTTTTTTCCTTAGATTTGAACACATTTGTTTGGAAACGCTTTTCTTTTTTCTTTTTTTCCTTTTCTGCCTGACTGCGCTAATTGACACTTGTGTGATGTGTGAGCAGCAAAGCACCAGCAGATGGTGATGCAAGGCTGCAGAACACTGCAGATCCAGTCAGCTCAACACCCAGTAATGAATCTGTTTGACTGCTCTGAGCCACTGCCATTTATCTGCATGAGCAGCAGGGGTATGTCTTATTTTAACATGTTATTGCAATTTCAGAAGTTAATATGGATGGTAAACCATAAACCATTTTATCAACAGATAGTCCCAAATGTTTCTTTGGATTACAATGCAACCTTGGTCTCCTAGCCAAGAAGAGTGATGGTTTTGAGCGTTTAACCTTTAAGGGTTAATTTTTCACATGCCTTTTTGTGTCCTTGAGCATTCCTAATGAAACTTAAATCTAACTTTACAACCTATTGTGAATATTTATGAGCGATTAGAACTATCCATTTGCCAAAAGTAGGTAAAATGCCTACAATTAGGCTTGATCACTGAAGACTTAAATAAATAAAGATGGCAAAAAAATGTTTTAATATACATTATCCATTCAAACTCAGGCATCCACAGGCCCAAATAAATAATCGAAGACAATGGGATAATGTTTTTTTTTTTTTTTTAATAAATAAAAGAAACACAGCTTAGGTTAGCTAAGCCTTAGGTTAGCTAAGGCTACTGTACATTAACACTATGTTCCCGACACCTTGGGATTATGGCGATATTTTTCTCTGTATTCAAGTCTTGCTAAAATTGCTAAGATTTATCTATGTCTATCACAGGATACATGACGGGCCATGGGAGGACAGGTGCTGTCCCAAAGGCTCAAAGCCTTGCTACATTTTGGCCCAAGTTAACCACAGATCCCAGTAAATTAAATTTGATTGGGTGCTCTTGTTTCTAATGTTCTGTCAAGGCTCTCTGTGGATAAAACATGGACACTGGGTAGCTTTGGACGCGTTTTTTTTTTTTTTGCCCTAGGAGAGATAAATGAACCTCCCCTATCTGGCCTGGCTCCAGAGTTGGCATCAGTATGGGGAAGCGCATCCGGTTTCTAAGCCATATCGTGACTGCCATGGCAAATATTTTGAGAGTTCAAACATCATACCGGGCATCCCGTCATGTTTACCCATCTCATTCTCCCACGTTGTGCTCGACCATCCCGTTTTGACCACGGTGGTCTGCAATGGGGTTACCGTGGCGACCAGGAACAGAGTGTAAACATAACTTAAGGTTGTTGAAACACACTACTTCCACATAAAAACAAACATTTTATTTTGAAATGGGTAAAAGAATAAATTACGGCATAGCAAGCTACTGAAATACGTATTTTACGGTATTTGTATGTTATTCCTACTTTATGCTATTTAATTTTTTATTATTATTATTTTTTATTTTATTTTCTCCACTTATGTCGAAATACAAAATAAAATGCATCCTTTACACCACACACCACTGCATTGACACCATGTTGTTTTCATTGCCTTTTTTTTTTTTTTTACCCAGAACGTTACCTGAAGATGAAACAAATGAGTGAATCCCAAAGCTCTCAACCCTACTGCCTTCATGAATCATCTGATGAAACTTTCCAATAATAGCCAGGTAGACCTCATACATCATAAATTTTTACATATGCATTTCATCCTTCTCTTTTTCCTTTCCATGAGCTGATGTTTACTTACTGTTCTTAAGAGTTCCACACGAGACTACTTCAGCCTGCTGAAAAATGGCCTTTGGTTGCTGTGATATTGCTGTCACCATGATAAGGTTGAAAATTTTTAGAGTTGTGTGAACCATTATGTACCTTAAACACATAAACGCTGACATCAAACCAGTGTTGCGTAGTCAGATTATCACAAAATTATATCATTCTTGCCACTAGCAAAGTTTAGTATGTTTGCATCTATTCTATTCTAATCTTATTACATGTACAGCAATAGCACATACTAAATCCTGTACATTTGCTTCTCTTGATCTATATGCTATACCTACACTAATTACTACTCATCATAAACAAAAAATTGCTTGTGAATATTAACATCCTGCGTCAACAGAATTTGAAACTTACTTTTAGAAGTTAGTGTAAAACGAGCATACCTGGCTGATTGCAGCCTATCATGTTATCAGACAATTACCGCAGATCTTACTTTAATGTGCTGTTATTGAAATTGTTATGGAAGAATATAGCAGGCCTGTCTCTCCTCTCAGGCAGTACTAGGGCAGCAGTCATTATGGCTGAGCAGCCTGGCCGAAGCTTCCGCCCTGCTGGACATGTCTGTCCAGGCTCTGCAGGACACAAGGCAGGAGGGACTGCAGCCAACAGATATGGTTTCCCTCATCCAGTTGCTGGCTCTGGCTGCTGATGTTCCCCCACAGCTTTCTGATTCCACCAACCACACCAAGAAGCGCGTCGAGGAGCTAAGCAAGCACTTCATCAGTGTGGCCGACAGCGTCATCAGCCAGGACAATGCCTTCAAGTGGCAGGCCATCAAAGAGGTAGCATACACTGCTTTGCACCTTCTTATCTCCTCTTTGCCTTGCTGCACTTTTGGCTCTGCTTTGTCCGATTTTATGTGGTAATTCATTTCGAGCTGCTGCCACTGTCACCATGCATTGACGTGGCAAACAAAAAAAACATTAGTCGGGGGGGAAACTACACAGCCTTACAATTGGAGAATAAATAAATAAAACACCTTTTTAGTGGGCTTGGTCCAAAGAGATATTATCATGAAATAACTGCATTTGCCAAGTCATCATTTCCATATTACTATACTGTACACTCAAATATTCAAAAATTCATGAATTCAAACATTAATCATCAGCCTCATGGTCATACAAAGGTTTGGATGATGCTGTCAGAAATAAACTAAATCAATAATTAATATAAGTATTTTATTTCATGTGGAAGGTCGTACTAGCTATACAAAGTTATGGGACTTAATATTAGAAACAAGTTTGACGTACAGTATTTCAGACATTTTTTTCTCAATGCCTAATAATAGTTTGCATGCAAACTCCACACAGGCGAGGTTGGATTTGAACCTGGGTCCGAGTCGTACACCATGCTGCCCTATTATTATTATTATTATTTTATTATTATTATTATTTATTTATTGATTGATTGATTCATGTTCACAGAAGGCTGAATGACATCTTTTTTTACTCCCCTGTTCCACTCTTGCTAGTGATGTGCTTGTGGATCCATATTGAGGCAACTCATGGCAAGTGTTGTGTTTGTATTACACTCGCCTCCTTTCCCGCGGCCTCTCAACACTCCAAGGCCATCTCAGCTCAGATTCAATGGATGAGCATCTGACAAACTGTCGCCATGCTCTTCATCTAACCGCCTGCTTGCCACAGTGCCCCTGCTTGTACCCAAGGCTCACCTCTCAGGAACATTGTGTTTAGAATGAGAGGTTTCAAAACTGACAATGGAAAAGTCCACGATTACCGATGCATTATAGGTTTATCCATTGGACTCTGTAAGTGTTATTCAGCCATATTGTATTTACGCTCTGGAAACAGTAAACAGTGCTCAAAACCTTTTGGTTTGGGATGAAGTACTAGGTTAAAAATATTGCGAAACATCTTTTAATCATTGCATTAATAAATAATGGGCTCAGTCAATCAGTTCACTTTGATTATTAATTATTAAGCTTGTAGGATGTCATTCTTAGAATACTAGAAGCTTTTATAAACTGAGCCAAAACTTCACATACTGTTCCATAACAGTATGTGAAGACAATTATCTGCATGCTTTAGTGAAGCACGGTAGAGCTCAGTATAGCAGGGAGGATGGTTGGTAATGTACCACTGTTGCATGTGTTACAGGTGGTGAATGGTCCCATGGATGTGGTGAAGAGTATTGATCGGATGGTGACTAACTTGAGCCCCGGCTTGATGGCAGAGAGAGATCACCTGACATTTCATAGCCCCAACATCAGTGAGTGTCACACACTAACTTTGATTGAGTCGCCATTTTAGGACAGTGGACTTGCTTGGCTAAAATTCTCTCTCGCTCTTAATTTGGTATTCATGAGACTCGACTTGACTTAAACTTAAAACATTTGTCTTGTCAAGTCTTTTTGTTGTTTACGGTTGAAAATGGGCATTTTCAACAGTGTGTGCTATTAGGTTTTTTTTAAAAAGAAAATTATATTTTGCGCAAGCTAAAAACAACAACACAATTTCATTTTCTTTTCCAACCATCTGCCCTGTCCCACACATACAGGCTCTCCACTCTCGCTCACTCCTTCTACCTGCAGCTTTCTTATTTATTCACAGATCAGGACTCAGACTATACCATTTGACGGCTTTACAGGCCATCAGAATTTAAGGAACTCTTAACACCATTTTACATAACACATAACTATATTTAGAGTCATTAACGGTTTTAAAGATCTATTCCTAGCGTCAACAACGTAAAATGTAAAAGCTACTTGTCATAAAAAAAAGCTCATTAGCTTACACGTTCATCCATCCATCCATTTTCCGTACCGCCTTACCCTCACAAGGGTCGCGGGCATGCTGGAGCCTATCCCAGCCTATCTTCGGGCAAGAAGCGTCCACCGTGCCGCAAGCTTACACTTAATTTTTGTTATGTAATATTATGTAGCCGGCACGGTGGACGACTGGTTAGCACATCTACCTCACAGTTCTGGGGACCGGGGTTCAAATCCCGGCCCCAGCTGTGTGGAGTTTGCATGTTCTCCCCGTGCCTGGGTAGATTTTCTCCGGGTACTCCAGTTTCCTCTCACATCCCAAAAACATGCGTGGTAGGTTGATTGACGACTCTAAATTGGCCGTAGGTGTGAATGTGTGTGCAAATGGTTGTTTGTTTATGTGTCCTGCGATTGGGTGGCAACCAGTTCAGGGTGTACCCTGCCTCTCGCCCGAAGATAGCTGGATAAACACTGCATAAACATATGGCAATTATTCCAGGCTCCTTGGACATGGTGGCATGATGTTAAATATTGGTGCCCCAATAATAGCTTCCCCGCATGGTACCCTGGGAGTGCCCGATCTCGTCCGCTCTCGGAAGCTAAGCAGGGTCGGTCCTGGTTAGTACTTGGATGGGAATGGGAAACACCCTAGGAATACCAAGTGCTGGGGTTGGGCAGTGGGTACCTGCTCCTGTAAAAACCTACAGATTACAGAAACTGCAATTGCAGCCTATGTCTGCCTCATGGCACTGAGAGCTCTAACTAACTAATAATAGCTTAGTATGTTCTTTAGTTCAGAATCATAGACAAAACATTTCAGGTGTTTTTACTTTCGGTGAAGGTCAGGAGAGTTTTTGGCTTCTCAGGCAGATTGCTATCAGCAATGATTCTTCCATCCATCCATTTTCTGAGCCGCTTATCCTCACAAGGGTCGCGGGATTGCTGGAGCCTATCCCAGCTATCTTCGGGCAGGAGGCGGGGTACACCCTGAACTGGTTGCCAGCAAATCGCAGGGCACACATAAACAAACAACCATTTGCACTCACATTCACACCTACGGGCAATTTAGAGTCTTCAATCAACTTCTCATGCATGTTTTTGGGATGTGGGAGGAAACCAGAGTGCCCGGAGAAAACCCATGCAGGCACGGGGAGAACATGCAAACTCCACCAGGGCGGGGCCGGTCCTCAGAACTGTGAGGCAGACGCTCTAACCAGTCGTCCACCATGCCGCTGCAATGATTCTTGTCTTGTAAATATAGAATATTTACTTATCTTAACCCTATGAAATGAAGACAAAAATATTACATTTAGTGATGAATCAAAGCATTTTTAGCAGAGCATGTTCTCCATCTTTGTGTGTTCAGGCACGACTGCATTGTTCTGGAGTGGGTTACTCCTCGGGTTTGCATGCGGATGCATTGACATTCATGTCACATGAACATCCACAAAATTCTAACCCAATTATATGCAACTACAAATGTTTGCTGTGAGCTTTTGTTTCTGCTTAATTGCATTCTTTAACCCTTGATTTTCTTTTTTATGGAATGGCATTTACCTAGATTTCTACAAGGAAAATATCTTGTTGCATTTTTGCACCCCCACAGAAATATGCATGTTGTCATCGTAACATAATTCCTACAAAGGTTAATCAGTCTCGATTTTTACTTTCAGTGAAATCAAGTTGAATTATATTCATTTCAGATAATACTGATACCTTGATATATTATTTTTAAGATACAGTATAAATCAAGAGTTTGGACACCCTTGTCCTTGTGCAATTTAAGAGACGGTGTGTCCAAACCTTTGATGGGTACTGTTTTATTTCATTATATAACATGCTCTACATTAGTGAGGATTATCATTATCAGTACTTTTTTCCTAATGGCTAGATAAATCACATGGATCTATAGCCTTATCATGAGGTGTGCTAGACTTATTTGAGTTGGACTAAAAGGAGACATGTATTTTTTCAGAGGTGGCAAAACCACCTGTAATTTTGTATGTATAATACGCTCTCGAGCATAATAGACACCCCCAAAATCGACCCCAAAAATAAAGAAAACCCTTCTACCTATGTATAATACGCAGCAATACTGCTATCCTGGCTCAAAACATGAAATATTATCCGTATTTTATACGGTTTTAAAATTAATATTCTGCTCTATGTGCATGAACTGTGTGTTGCTTTCTCACCATGCATTTCTACTCAAGTTCTTATATTAGCAAAGAACAAAAACAGTGATCGACTGGAATGTATAACATTTCAATAGTACTGTAGCGTCTTCTAAAGATCACAGGAGAGGTTAGTCCATTAATCTCTGTCTGTTAATTATAAAACAACAAAACACGACTATTGTAGGCCGTAGCTGATGCCAGAGCAACCAAGACACGAACAGAACACGACCGGTACGGAAAATGATTGAATGAATGCTTGATAGCTTGGCACAATGAAGAAAAAAAAACTGCGCACAAAATAGTTTCCCTCTTTTATTAACTTACATAGTGCTTGTACTCATGATCACCATGTTGTTGTTTAAATGCTAAATCAGACAATGATAATTGGAAAAAAAATAAACCTTACTTGTAGATGCTTTTTTTAGATGAGGCAAACAATTTGGGAATGCCATAAGATGGTGTTTTTTAGGCTGGCACAAGACAACACGCCATAATTCATTGGTGTAGCCGACGACATTAAACAGTTCTTTTAAATAAGACCAATGATGGAGAATATCTTGTTTCTCCAAATCTGTTGCCATCGTCATCATTGCCCTCTGGTTCATGTTCCTCATGTCGCTGCTGCCCCTGTTTTTTTCACCTCATAAGATCCCAAGATCTCTATCAATCAAGATCTCCACCGTAGTTAACTTAACCTCTCTCTATTTTCATCTTTTTTTAAATTGTGTCATCTGTCTCACAGGTTGAAAAATGTAACACACCTATTTTGACAACATAAGGAGTAGAAAGTACAGATATCTGTTTTCAAATGTATGGTGTAAAAGTAAAAAGTCTTCAGAAAAAATAACACTCAACTAAAGTAGAGGTACCTGAGAAATCTACTTATGTACAAGTTTAACAAAGTATTTTTCCAAATATATCCTTTTTAAGAAATGACCCACCTTAAATGTGCTTTACTCTCTTCTTATTTACAGAAGTAGCAGTGCAGCAGCAAATGCTTCAAGAATCATCAAAGGGAACAACTTTCTGTGGGCCTGAAAATGAGAAACATTCCAACTCAGACTGTATTTCAGTCCCACATCAAAAGATCCAGGATCTCCTTAACAAAGGTAGACTGAACACTCCTAGTGCCAATAATTTTCTTACTTACTTGCTTACATTCTTAAATCAATTGCATATTCAAACTTAAAGTATTTGTCATAAACGCAGTCACGTCATTTTGTTTACGGAGGAGACACATTCAGTCATACAGGTGTATACATCGACTATGAACAGACTTGAGAATGCATAGTATGCATTTTTTTTCCTTCCAAGGTCTTGCAATAAAGGGCAGATGGAGGCACGTTGTTGGATTTTGCAACAACTATTCATCTTAAACAATAAACGATCCTGAATTAACACTTGCTCAGTATTGTTTAATTTATTGATCTGGTGAAAGCTGGGGATACCTTTTTAAACTGTTATTGTGTTTAATGTACAGGATTCTGTAAGATGACCCTGGTCAACACGTGGTATGGTTCTCTGCGGCCTCTTTTCAATCCTGAAGGAAACATCAGCATGGTCCCTACTGTCACAGATGGCAGCCAAAGGTATTGTACATGAAAACAATTGTTTTCTCTTCTTAGGCCTGGTGCACACATAAGGATTTTTATAATCTCAGAAGGTTATTTATTTGTGGCAGACTCCACACATGAAAATAAAAAATCTGCCATTTAACAATTTTGGTCGTATTGTGTGTGGTGTGCTCTGATAAGCTCCACACAAGAATATCACACACAGAAAGATTATGTTCCACCGCTGATTTTTGGTGAGTCAGGATTCTTCTTCATTGGCTACATTCCATTCCATGTCACAATTCACGGCGTCGGGACTCGGAAGAAGTGGGCTTTTCCCCACACACATGAAGACTTTTGGTCATAAATATTAGAGGCTTTCATCATGTAAGATTGTCGGCCCTGATCTGTTTCAGACCCTAAAATCATGACGAATCCACTTTTAACACATATTAGACCTAAGGACAATCTTATAGAATAACCTCAAGGATTTAAGATTGTCTGGCATTTGACGTGCTTGGTCGGGAACGGGCAAAATTGGCACAAAAGAGACCGATTGTCTTTATGTGTGTACCGGGCCTTAGTTAATCCTCTTTTGAGCCCTCAACATTGCAGTTTGACTTGCAATTTTAAGATATACTGTGTTTAAATCTGAAATCTTTTATCTCCAAATCTAGACATCACATAAAATTATGATTTACTTTTTGTTTCATATCAGGTCCAGTAACATTGCAACAGAGTTTTATGCAGAATCCTCAACACCTTTTATCGATATACTTTGTAAAGTGAAACATCTTCTTTTTTAGGGCTTACTAACAAGAGTTTAGGACCACACTACAAGGCCCATTAGATGTCCACGTGAGCAAATACTCTGACGACAGGGACTAGAAATTGCTATATGGGTCATTTTCATACAATTTGATCAATAACAGTAAAGACACTTGTAAACAATAATGAATAATCTAATTTAACAATTTGTTCATGCCGTCTTGTTTTTTTGGGGTAAATGTCTCCCATGCTGAAACAGCCACGCTCAAAGTCCTATTTTCAAAAAGTTATTAATCATTAAAAAATTTGAGGCATTCATAATAAAGGTAATCCTTAGTTACAGAGCAAAATGTGGTAGCCCATTGAAAAACCCTCCTTTTTATACAGTAACCCAAACGTGCATAACGCTAAGGATAAACAGCTTCATAAAAATCTGGTGAGCTGCACAATTTACATGTGTGGCCCTTCAAACAAGTGTGTAAATGATCCTAGCTAAGCCCATTACACTTTTATCTTTATGAAATTGTAATTACGGTAAAGACAAGCAATAGAGCCGACACTTTCATAAATTCATCCATATTCATTCAGATCTCAGAAATAACAATTCTAATTATTTTGCTGTCTGCTATTGTGTGAATGCGAAATGGCCGTTCATCCTGCCACTTCATTTCAAAGAACCCTCTGGTTTATTGCAACAACATAAAGAGGCTCTTTTGTTTGAGTGACAAAGAAGAACTGTTTGTAAAAGAAAGAAAGGAACTCTGAAGACACGAAGATGCATTTGTGTTAGTTTTCATGGAAACATTTGAAAAATCTTATACTGTATATTCAAAAATGTAATTAGCATCTTCAGAAAAGATGTTGCAAATCATGAAGCTTCATTTCGGACACCTACCGGTAAGAACATTTTGGCATTAAAACTTTTTTTTTTTATTCTTAGAAACAATTACGACCTTTTGATGTATAACAACTGCCAAGAACTCAGTAAAATGAATACACTTTCAAAAGGAAATTCAGTGGGCCATGTCTTTACCGTTATTGGTCAAATTATATGAAAAGGACGCATATCCTATATTCATTTGTATGAGTATACACAGTATATATTTTCAATGTAAATATAGTATTCGTCAGTGATTTAATTTCTTTATTTGAAGGTGTAAGCCTCGCCACCGTGTTGATTGTTGTAAAATCAATGTGTGCAATTTAGGTACCTGGGTACTATCCTGGGGTCCTCTGTCATATCCACCACAGTGCTGGGAGACAACCAGCCCGTCAGTACAGCGGTCCACTTTCAGCTCCGTCACAAAGTGCAGGTGAGAAACACAATATAGTATTCGCAATTATTCTTTCAATGCATTTATCACATTTATCATATTGGCTCTATGTATCTCATAGAATCCTGCTGGGGCTGTATATGATCCAGTGTGTGCCTTCTGGGATTTTAATCTCACGTAAGAACATTTTGGAACAAAATAATTTGGAATTTTGGATGCCTTTTGAATACCAAAGTTATCTTACTGAAAGATAAAAACAATGGCAATGCCCCCTAACAGTTTAAGATATGAAGATATTTCCATTCTTCCCATTCCTGAATGGGTTTAGATAAATAGATATCTGTGTCTATCTAGTCCAGAGGCTGGCGGGTGGTGGAATACCAAAGGGTGCGAGGTCGTTTCCAAACAATATGGCTACACTGTGTGCTACTGCAATCACACAACCAATTTTGCATTGCTACTACAGGTCTACGAAGCCCAGGTAACATTCACTCAGTGTTTATCCAGGCTTTTTGCTGTTTGCTGCTATTTACAGCTCATGGTTTTATTATGTACTGTATGCGGGGACTGGGGGGGGTTGTGTATGTATGTGTGTGTGCGCATGTGTATGTGCGTTTTAGCCAAGCCCAGAAAACAAAAAAGCTTTGCAGGTGCTGACGTTCATTGGCTGTGGAGTGTCTCTGTGTGGCCTCGTCTTCACCTTCATCCTCTTCATTGCTGTGGGGTGAGTCACAAATAATCACAGTGCACACCCTTTAAAGTGCAGAGAGTGAAAAGCATTTAAAAAAAACCTACCAGATTCACATCAGGAAAAAAACATATAGACATCGGTTTGTTGAAGAGTGTCAGAGAATTTTATTTTGAGATACTGAACATTCCCAATGGATGTTCAGTTAGAGCTTTGATGAAAACATAATATTGTACTTATATTCTCAGAATTATAAACATTAAATAGCTTTTAAATAATGCAGTTTCGTGTCATCTATTTGTTACATTTGGTCAACTTACTCTATGCATATTTCACGTGTATGATGTTTTTGTATGCACTGATATTCATTTGTGTTTGCCTTTATATAGGGTTCCTAAATCGGACCGCACAACTGTCCATAAGAACCTGATTGTTGCTCTCAGCATTGCTGAGCTACTATTAATGTGCAGTGACTGGGCGTCTGCCAATGAGGTGAGAATCCATGCTGATTCTTTCACAAAAGGCGATGCAAGTAGCACGACGTTGACACCAGCTGAAAAATAATTGGTGTTGATTGAAAAAGAAGTCAGCATACACAAAGGAAAAAAAAACACAAAGAAGATGAAAATCACAGTGGTTACAAATGAGTTTAAACAGATGAACTAAGTAGTCTCAGACTGATCGCACAAATGACACACGAATGGGTCAAATACAAGGCCGTGCGATAATCTAATTGCCAGAAGCTACCAGGTAAAACAATTGACACAGGCGAATGGAGAATAAAACTGTCGAACCCAACAGAATATTAACCTAAAACTAAATATAAAGCAGCAAAAACAAATTGTGTGATCAACATATTTGTAATAGCGTTTCCATGAATTGCAGCTACTAGATTTGGTCCGGTTCATTTTAAACGAGACATTATTACATTTGTTTTCACAATTTACGACAGTTCCCAGGTGTCTTGATAACATGTCTGTGACATTTTTTCATCAAAATATCAAATATCAATATCAAGCATCAGCTACTTTACTCGCATATTTTTAGGCCTAGCTGAAATTATCCTAATTAGAAGAGGTGGTTCTGTCTCATGGTGAGCCATTGCTCACCACACCCTCTACTGTGAGGGCAGTATCAAGTAGGGCTTCTGTTACCATGACGACAGGAGCAAGCGGTTGTGATGAGGCAAGAGGCAGAGTGTGAAGAAAAACGTAAGCACCCATAAAGGCATTGGTTGTTTTTTCACTTGCGGTAAAAGCACTTGGTCACCAATCTGGGGAATTACACTTAATTAGTTAGTGCTGCTCAGGCTGAGGCGAGGCATGCTCTGACATCGCGAGACACAACAAGATTCCCAGCGGCAATGCTGCAAAATCAGATTAGCAACCCCAAGACTTAATTTGCTCCTCATCCACCTTTTTTTCCTCGTTTTGCGGGGCTGATTATTATTGATTCATTTATTCCAATCCCTGCTGATGCAAAGATACCATTGTGAATCCACTCAAAGATTCCATCGACGGATCTTTCGAACGCTTCGTCAGGTAAGCTAGCAAATCCCATCATGACAAGCACAGCAAACTGCTGAAAAGACGGAAGGCTAATTCGTCCACTAGCAGTGAAGATCTACGAGCCAGCTCAACCAACGCCCATATTCAAGTCTTCTCCTCCATTGACAAGAAGCTATCACTTCTCGATTTATTGCACCAGGAGAATAAGGAGCTCAAGAAGAAGAAGCATGGAGGACAAGGGTCGTGAACCCGGCAGTACAACTGAAGTGCGGTGGCATTAATTATGTTAATTCTAAAAGTCTACAGGACGAGAGTATAAGTGAGGGGATACACAAGCGATTTGCATATTCACGAGTTATTTGTCGCAGAAAGTGCGTGACCCCACACCCAGTGAAAGAGTCCTAGGTGTGTGCCTGCGGATACATGCAAGTAAATTGATACCGTTTTACATGCACAAAGACTAACCATAGTGTCCTGTAATTGCTGTGGCCGCACCGCGGCAGTTGAGGACCCCACCCAATCAATCGAGGGGTGGGATCAGGCTCAGGGGTCCAACCCGAGACCAGCCCGGCGGACAGGACATGACCCACACCGAGGGACCCAGGGTGGTCCGCCGACCCCACCGAGGCGCCCCAACAACCGGTCACCCAGCGGGGGGCGCAGGGACCCAATGCCACTCCCCAGCAAACCACCCCACACCACCCACCGCCCCACAGGCACCGCCACCCCACCCCCTCCACCCCCAGGAGAGCCAGACGCCCCCCCAACCCGCACGACCCACAATACAGCCAGTCCCCGCCCAGCCCGAGGGCGGGAGAGTGTCCCTTGTTTGTTGGAAAGGAGGGTGGATAGGGGCACCCGACAAAGGGAACGATAAGGGGAGGGGGGGAACCCAAGGAGCAGCCGCGAGCTATGAGATGTCAGCCCTAACACCAAGCAATCATCCAGCCCGGGGGGCCCGGCCTCAGGAGCACCGCCATGCAAGTAAGTGAGACCCACCTCCTCCCTTGTTACTATGACTGCCAGGTCCCCGACTGGCAGTCATTGACCCTACCCCGTGTATCAATGCCCCTCCGAGTGGTGTGGTGCATTAAAATTTGGAGAGGTCAGTGAGCCGAGGGGGTGGGGGCAGGGCTGCCAGGCACGACTGCCGAACAGCCAAACACCCCCCCCCCCAATCCACGACCCACTGCCCCCCAGAAAGGTGTATGTGGTGCATTAAAACATGGGGAGTGTGTGATGCATTTAAAATCCAGGGTGGGAGGCAGGGCGGAGGGGCAGGGCACACGGACCGGGAAACAGAACAGACGTGCTGAAACCCAATTCGACACCAACACCCTCCCGATCCCATACCAGTCCCCCAGGAACCCTTTGATATGTGTATGTGCCCAGATGTGATTAGTGAGAAATGTATACAGTGAATAGTGTGAGTGTGTGCTAAGTGAGCGATTAAGAGGCATGGCTTCCGCAGGTCGGGCCCATTAGACCGGACAACCACAGACGAAGAGGGGCATCCCACCCAGACCCGCAACACGAACCCCGGCCCCCTCCCACACCTCCGCCAGCACCCACAACCCGCCCCTGAGCATGGGAGGTGGACCCCCCCCCCCCCCCCCCCCCTCCCAAACCAGGCAGGGAAAAGAACCCCATAGCAGGCCCCACAACGTAATCTTGTTCTATTGGTTAGTTGTTGCATGACCTCACCACGTGTGCCACCCCTCACCTCCCAACCACAAATAACAACACAATTTGACTGTTGTAATGTTACTTGTGGTCAAATATCTCGGCTGTCTAACTATTGTTCTGCTTTGGTTTGCACCCCGATTCCCCTTTTCCATTCTGTCTCTCTGTCTGTCCCCTAAAACCTTTCGGAAATTAAAAAATAAGCATAGGGAGTATCAAACTCCTCTCTTGAACAGCAAAACTGTTCAAAAGGCATACAGATCCACCATTCTGCATGGCCATGCAGCCGAACAGGAGAAATTAAAAACAATTTTTAAAAAAGGACATTTTTGCAATTGTCAGAAGATGCTATCGATTGGTCAAAATAAAAAATACTCCCTATAACGACTAACCCATCGAATCATGCAGGCCAAAATCCAAACTTTCCTATTCTGACAGGGAATATCAAATATCTATGCATTAATATCTCAGCAAAACTTAAAGAGTTAAATAATCTAAATCACGTACGGCTACTGGAAATAATTTGTGAAAATATAAAGCGTTGGAACAGCCTACCTATCTCACTTCTTTTTTTTTTTTTTTCCTGTTTAGCTGTTAGATCAAGCAGAATGGGCGATCTGTATCCCATTTATACCGGAACAGGGCTGCCAGGTGATATGTGATGCATTAAAATCCTGGGGTGGCAAGCAGGGCGGAGGGGCAGGGCGCCCGGACCAGGAAACAGCACTGACGAACTAACCCTAACACCAGCACTCACCCGACCCCACACCAGTCCCCCAGGAAACCCTGGATATGTGTGTGTGCCCAGATGTGACTATTAAAAAAATAGTTACAGTGAGTGGTTTGAGTGTGTGCTAGGTGAGTGATTAAGAGGCATGGCTCCTGCAGGTCCGACCCCGGGATTGCCTCCACATTCCAGCCAGCACTCCATAACCACCCCTGAATGTGGGAGGTGGACCCCCCCCCACCCCCCGCACCCTCAAACCAAACAGGGACAAAGAACCAAGAACCCACAGCGGGCCCAACACCCTGCAGGCGACCACCCGGACCCCCCACGAGAAGAGCAGTAGGCGACCGCAACAGGGAACGTAGAGAAGAGGAGGAAGCAGGCCCCAGGGGCGACAAGGGGGGGGTCCCACCAGCCCCCACCAGTAGCAAGACCAAGGCGTGTGCTAGTTGCCATCGCTCCAGCACCCGCGGAACATGGGCGAGTCCACCATCACACCATCAATGCTCTCCGGGAGGTCAATCCAGTGCCCCCCCCCTACCCCCCCAAGATCATGAAGGAGTAAAGAAAGTCCCGCCCCTACAGACGCCGGAACCGCAAACGTGTCCTTTCACCATGCCAATCAGTCTAAAGTGTGAAAAAAAAATCACAAGTACATAAGTCCATCCATTTTCTGAGCCGCTTCTCCTCACTAGGGCCGCGGGCGTGCTGGAGCCTATCCCAGCTGTCATTGGGTAGGAGGCGGGGTACACCCTGAACTGGTTGCCACCCAATCGCAGGGCACATACAAACAAACAACCATTCGCACTCACAGTCACACCTACGGGCAATTTAGAGTCTCCAATAAATGCATGTTTTTGGGATGTGGGAGGAAACCGGAGTGCCCGGAGAAAACCCACGCAGGCACGGACGGGGAGAACATGCAAACTCCACACAGGCGGGGCCGGGGATTGAACCCGGGTCCTCAGAACTGTGAGGCTGACGCTCTAACCAGTCGGCCACCGTGCCGCCACAAGTACATAAATGAAAAAGAAAAAATTAAGGGAATGAAAAATCGAATAATAATAAAACAACAACAGCAACCTCGACAACAAAGAGTAAAAAAGAGTTTACGTCACTGCTAGTGGAGCGTTACATTACATTACAAAAAGATATTATCACTGGGGAAAAGCCAAGGCTTAAAAGTACCATCCAAAGTGTTGTGTGCTACAGTCCACAGATTTGAAACCAGCTTAATGCTCGTTTTAAGACCACCCAATCTCTCTCTGTCTTCAAGAAGAAATGAAAAACCAAAACATTGTCCGTGTATTTATAATTTCAATCTTCTGATTGGGATCAACGTCCTGTTTTGTTTTGTCTCTAAAGTATTAATCAATTGTGTCTCTTACCTTATGTTGTTTTGTCTTTTGTTATTATGTGTTAAATGTCTTGAACCTGCGGCACAGTGACCAAATGGTTAGCACATCTGCCTCACAGTACTGAGGTCCCTGGTTCAAATCCATCCTCCCTGTTTGGAGTTTGCATGTTCTCCCTGTGCCTGTGTGGGTTTTCTCCAGGTACTTCAGTTTCCTCCTACATTCCAAAAACATGCATGGTGGGTTTATTGAAGGTTCTAAATTGTCCGTAGGTGTGAATGTGATTGCGAATTATTGCTTGTCTATTTGTGCTCTGCGATTGGCTGGTGACCAGTTCAGGGTATACCGTCTCCCGCCCGAAGTTGGCTGAGATAGGCGCCAGCACACCCATGACCTTAGTCAGGAAAATCGGTAAGGAAACTGGATGGATGGATGTCCTGAAGCCCCACCCATTAAGCTTTGAATAGCTTCTGTGGGTTGTCTCTTTTCACATACTCTTAGATACACCTGGTTATACCCAGATGCTGATGTGTGTGCTGCTGTACTGCTTATGGACATTTGAATACACTTATGAACTCAGCTATAACCTGTACACAACAACAGGGTACATTCCTTGAAAACTGGTTGTACGACCAGATATTATGAATGGCATTTTTGCACTGATTAATTGTTTTATTGTATTTGTCTTTGGTTCATTTTATTGTGCTTTCTGTGTAAAATATTTGGTTTATAAATAATTGCAAGTAATTTCATATTTTTTAAGAAAAATATTACATCAGGATATATATCGTTGGTATCAGAATAAAAAAATACCTCTATTCGGATATAACATTCTGTCCATATCACACAGCACTACCCCCGCCACTAGTCGTCACAGTAATGAAATCCGTACTCACCTTTGGCCAAGCAGTACAAGTGGCAGACTAACCAAGGACTCAGGGTAATTTCAACATGACAAAAACAGGGTGTATAAAGTACATTATAATTTTTCAGCATTTTTTTTTTCTTGATGAAAGTATGTCACAAAAATGTTAAGACACCTGGATACTGTTTAAAATTTTTTAAAAATTAACATGTCCTTTTAAAGTCTTTATGGGTGGAGCTAGCTAGTTTTAGTAAGGTTTTATGTACTCGACATGATCAAACAAAATAATATGTCCACCAACAATCGGGAGTCTCCTTCCCCATACCAGATGTCTGACTGGTTGCAAGTCCATCACAGAATGCACCAGCTGCACAAGAGTCAGTCAAGAGTATGTGTACCATTGCACGACCAGTGCCCCCCGCATACAGTTGTGAAGTTTGATTTACCTGTAAGTCTTTATGCTGAACTAAAAGTAAATATACTTACATTTCTTCAGACAAATACATTCAGAATATGTGACTTCATTGAATAATTTCCAATGCTGGGCTGTGGATTTGGTACCTGGCCCTTCAATGGGGACTTAACCCACTTAATTCACCTCTTAAAGCCACCACTATTGCCACCGCAATTATATAAACAATCAATACTATACTAAAACACATGCATGCCATGCACATCATCTGGGGCAGTTCAGAATCTATATTTATCTAATAGCATGCCAAAAACATAACAAAAAATAATAAAATACACCATACTCACCAGAAATGCTGATTGCTAATTTTGTTAATGTGTGTGTGAAGTATTTACTTCTGCATCTGACACACAATTTAGAGAATAGCATTAGTTGTAACTAAAAATATTTAGGCCAGCAAAAGACTTAAATTAGACTGAAATTAATAATACTACATTCACACCAGATACGAAACAAACTTTGATTGAAGGAGTATTTTAGATACTGAATGCGCATTCACTTAATTTGTGCAAAATGTTATACTCTTCCCACCCCGGTCTTCTTCAGTGGGCCATCAGCGCGCTGGCATTCAAAGATGGTGTGCTATGGCTACGGCTAAGTCACATATTGCGTCGTGACAGCCAATCGCCGTCGAGAATGGTGAGCAAAGGGCCAGCCTGTGGGACGGGATGTGTGGCCTCTCAAAGCGCTTTGTCACCGGCGGCTAGAGTCGCAGGCTGGCGGGGCTTGAATGAGAGTAATTTAAGGAAGAGAGAGAAAAAAAGAACCAGTCAGCACCTATGGAAAGCAAAGCAAATTTATTTATATAGCGCATTTCATACACAAGGTCACTCAATGTGCTTTACATGATTAAAAGCATTTAAAAACAAAGAAAAAACAGCTTCTAAATGTTTAAAACAAAGAGAAACAAAATAAAATTAAATAAAAATACAATTAAAACAGCATACAGTGCAAGAAATATCATTTAAAAGTGGAAATGCTCTAAAAAGAATTGGAAAAAAGAATAATTTTTAACCTGGACTTAAAAACATGCACACTTGTGGCTCACGCCACTTCTGTTGGCAACTTATTCCATTTATGTGTAGCATAATAGCTAAATGCTGCTTCACCATGTTTGCTTTGGACTCTGTGCTCCACTATTTGACCTGAGTCTGTCGATCTCAGAGCCCTACTGGGTTTATATTCCATTAGCATTCCATTCATGTATTCAGGACTTAAACCGTTTAGTGATTTATAGACCAGTAGCAGAACTTTAAAATCTATTCTAAAGCTGCTTGGAAGCCAGTGTAAAGACTTTAGAATTGGAGTAATATGCTCTGACTTCTTTGTTCTGGTCAGAACCTGAGCCGCAGCATTCTGAATGAGCTGCAGATGTTTAATGCTCTTTTTCGGGAGTCCAGTCAGAAGACCATTACTATAGTCAAGTCTACTTGAGATAAAAGCATGGATGAGCTTCTCCTGGTCTGCTTGACACATGCAAGCCTTCACTCTTGATATGTTCTTCAGATGGTAGAAGGCAGTTTTAGTAATTGATTTGATATGACTGTTGAACGTCAGGGACAATCAGAACACCAATGTTTCGGAATTGGTCTTTGGTTTTTAAAGAGAGTGACTCCAGGTATTTACTAGCAGCAATTCTCTTTTCTTTATTGCCAAAAACAATTATCTCCGTTTTGTTGTGGTTTAATTGAAGAAAATGTTGGCTCATCCAGATATTTATCTGTTTTAGACAGTGAGACAACACCTCAATTGAACTGTAGTCATCTTGAGACACAGCTAGATATTACTGTGTGTCATCTGAATAGCTATGATAGTCAAGATTCAAGTTATAAGAATTTGACCCAAGGGTAGCATATACAGACTGAACAGGAGGGGTCCAAGAACTGACTCTTGAGGGACCCCATAGGTCATTGCCATTCGATGAGATTCAATACTTCCAATGGTTACAAAATAACTCCTTTCCTCCAGGTAGGACCTGAACCATTTAAGGACTATTCCATTTAGTCCTGCCCAGGTTTCCAACCTGTTCAGCAGTATATTATGATCTACCGTATCAAAAGCCACATTGAGGTCCAACAGGACCAGAATTTACACCTTTCCCGAGTTAGTATTCAACCTTATATCACTGAGCACTTTGATAAGAACAGATTCTGTACTGTGATGAGTTCGGAACCCCAATTGAAACTTGTCAAAAAGTCCATTTAAGTTCAAGAAATTTCTGAGTTGATTAAAAATTACTTTCTCAACAATCTTGGCTATGAAAGGGAGATTTGAGAAGGGTCTATAGCTTGCTAACATGGAAGCGTCCAGCACTCTATTTTTTTTTTTAGCAGAGGCTTAATGGCAGCTATTTTAAGAGCTTTAGGAAACTCGCCTGACTGAAGTGAGCAATTGATTATTTGCAGCAAATCAGCTAGCACAGACTTTACAATAGCTTTGAAAAGTCTGATGGTATTGAGTCAAGACAGCTCGTTGATTGTTTCACCTGCTGAATTGTTTTCTCTACGGTTTTTTGGTCAATTGTATCAAATTCTGACATGGTAACAGAGTGATTCCGGGATGGCTTCAGATGTAGTATAATTTTATCATTTGTGCTAATATTTAACCTGATGGATTGTAATTTTTCACTAAAATAACAAGCAAATTCATTGCGTTTATCTGCTGTTAGGAGTTCTTGAGCTATCTGATTCGGGGTAGTTGTGAGCTTGTCTACCACAGCAAACAGAGTGCAAGTATTGTTGAAGTTCTTACTGATGATTTCAGAAAAGTGTTGCTGTCTAGTCCTGACTAACTCTTGGTTAAAATTACAAAGACTTTGTCTGTAGAGGTCATGGTCAATTTGGAGTTTAGTTTTTCTCCACTTACATTCTGCTTTCCTACACTTTGATTTAGAGGTCTTTACCATCATTGTGCTCCTCCACGGTGTTCTAGGTCGCCTCAAGATTGTTTTAGATTTAATAGAAGCAACAGCATTCATGACATTTGACATTTTCCAGGTGAAATTATCCAAACATTCATCAACTGTCATTCACAGTTTGTGGCACAGCAATGGTCTCCATAAACTTAGTGGCGGTGCTCTCATTTATGTACCTTTTCTTAATAGACATAGAGTTTGTCTCAACCTTTGGAAGAATCTGTAATTCAAAGAATACATAAAAATGGTCAGAAATAGCCATATCCTTAATGTCAATTGATAGAATTTCAACATCCTTAGAGATGACCAGGTCTAAGATGTGACCTTGAGTGTGTGTTGGACTCTTAATATGTTGAGAGAGATCAAATGTATCTAGTATAGCAGAGAGTTCTTTAGATTTGTTTTCCATGTTATTGTCAACATGAATGTTAAAGTCTCCCATTATGATAAAATAGTTGTAGTCAGGACAAATAACTGACAGCATTTCCGAAAAATCCTCAGTAAATTTTGTATTGTATCTTGGAGGCCTATAAATTATTAAAACAATAACCTTTGGGTCACCTTTAACTTTATTCAAAAGAGCTAAAATCACCCATTATAATTTCTTTACAAAGGAAAGAAAAACACTCATCCATAAAATCCAAATTATTGGGGCAATCGTTCTGATGTTTTCAGAGGTTGAAGTGGGCATAAGTAAAGATGTCCACATAAATTTTGGTGAAGATCGATCACACATTTCATTGGCTGTGAGAGTTGGCAGGGCTGGAAAGGGGAGTAATTTAGGAAAGAGAGAAAGGGGGGGAAAAAGGAACCAGCTGGGGTGACTTGCGTTGGCCATGACCGCTCACAGCTCACCATCTTCAGAAGTAAATGCAACGACGACCCGCTGAAGAGGACCGAGAAGGGAGGAGCATTAAATGTAGCGCAAATGAAGCAAATGCACCTTTAGCGTGTATAAAATACTCCCACAATCAAACTGGTGCCAGGGACGTGATATAAAAATTCGTTTCACGTCCCTTGTGAATTTAGCATAAGAATTTGTAACTAGTTGCTTGTAATAACTGTATTACGCATGTGACACACTGACATCACCAAACCTTTGCATTACTCTTTTGTGATGCATGCTGTAGAGGGTTTAAACCTGGAGATTGATTTGGCCAGTCTAAAACCTGTAACCATGTAACCAAAGTGGCCCAATTATTTTTTGTACACTCAACAAAAAGTGGTCTGCCCCGTAATACTTTACTGCAAGACTTTGTTTCCTGAACACACATTTCATGAAATAGAAAACACCTCTTTAATATTCAATGTCCAATTAACTTTAAGGGTAACATAGCTGAAGCAGTGATGAGGGTAATATCACCCTGTGTTCAGTAAGCCTTGCTTGATCATGACAACACCATTTTTGTGTGTGACAAACACATAGTCCAGGCTGTGCCACTAATATTATACTGTATGTCGAAAATGTATGATATGGGGTAGGGTAAAATTACTACGTTATCACTGTAAAACTGTTGCTTTAGATGTGTCGTACACAACATCCAATTGCACTGCTGCTAAACAGACATTCAACAGCTAAAACAGATTGAGAATAAAACCACCTGTTTTAACAGCATCATTATTTCTCTACACTTCGATTCTTGCAGGGTGCATGTTTTGTGGTGACAGCATTGCTTCATCTCTTCTTCATGGCCTCTTTTTCCTGGATGCTGGTGGAAGGTTTGCTATTGTGGAGTAAAGTTGTGTCTGTCAACATCAGTGAGGACCGCAGAATGAAATTGTACTACATCATTGGCTGGGGTAAGATGATATTTAATTTCTTACTATTGTCCACCAGTGCAGTTACCAACACAATTGACATTGACATGTTTTGGTCAGGCAGCAAGGTGACCTCCGATGTGAAATAATACAGGATCAGTGTTGGGAAAGTGGCGGCACAGTGGACGACTGGTTAGCACATCTGCTTCACATTTCTGAGGACCCGGGTTCAAATCCGGCCTCGCCTGTGTGGAGTTTGCATGTTCTCCCCACGCCTGTGTGGGGTTTCTCCAAGTACTCCGGTTTCCTCCCACATCCCAAAAACATGCATGGTAGGTTAATTGAAAACTCTAAATTGCCCGAATGGTTGTTTGTTTTTACTGTATGTGCCCTGCGATTGGCTGGCGACCAGTTCACGGTGTACCCCACCTCTTGCCCAGAGTCACCTGCGATAGGCTCCAGCACACCCATGACCCTAGGGAGGATAAGCGGTTCAGAAAAATGTATGAATGGATGGATGTTTTGGTCAGTCGGGGAGAGGGGTTGTGCTCATAAGTTTGATTACACAGGCAGAATTTGTACGACGGGTACAGTTCTTTAAAGAGAACATGAAGGTGAAACACATTTAATTTTATTTTAATGGGATTTAAATTAAAATGTCAAGCATTTCAGAAAAGCATTATCATTAAACAAAACATAACCATAAAGAAATAAATGATGGTTGTTGTTCAGTCATCAGTCGTATTTGAAAAAACAATATTTCACAAATTCTGCCAGGGTATGTAAACATATGAGCACGACTGTACATATATGGAGTCATATGTACCCCTGTCATATTGGAATGAAACTGTAGGCTACACATTTTTCATAACCTCTAGATGGCGGCATACATTTATAAAATGTGAAAGTGTTTTCCATTTTCCCCTATACCTATGTATAATCCTCACTATTGACTTTTGACACTTTTTTGGAGAAAAAAATGCACATTATACAAGAGAAATTACGGTATGTCCCTTGACGGCCCCTTAAACTTGTTAAACCTCACTTGTCCCGTCCACACATGTACGTCAGTAGAAGTTGGCAAAGTTAAATAGTGAAAAATCAAAGCATGTAAACATCATTAACAACATAATTTAATTATCTTTCCAACTACATTAAGGGTGCCCATCTGCGGCACAGGGCATACTCTAAAATTAACAATTGCTCAGAGTGGAGGTGGAGACAGTTTTGAGTATTGATACATGGAATGTGGGATGAATTTTTAGAGACTGGGGAAGTTTCAGCTGAACCGATGTGGGATTGATCATTTTAGTAATAGGGAAAAGACCAATGAAGTGCGGAGTGAGTTTGCGTGATTCCGTCTGGAGCGGGAGGTCATGGGAAGAAAGCTAAACCGACTGAACCACCTTGTACTTAGGTGTAGGAGAGCGATGAAGGTCCACAAGCCATTTGTTTCTTTTGGCGGACCGGGTCATCTTTCCACATGGCCTGGACCCTTTTGAGGTGATCCTTAACTGCGGGAACCGCCTGCTCCTGTTCCTTAAATAAAGGAGGCTGGAAACCGTAGCAGGCCATGACCGGGAACATACAAGTAGCGGAGCTGGTGAGGGAGTTGTGGGCGTACTCAATCCATGGGAGGAATGAGCTCCAGGAGGAGGGGTTGTGTGCAGCAACAAACGGAGGGCTGATTCCAGGGACTGATTCGCCCGCTCCGTCTAGCCGTTGGTCTACGGATGGTATCCTGAGCACAAGCTGGCTGCTGCACCCACCGCTTTACAGAATTCCTTCCAGACCAGGAATGAGAACTGAGGACCTCGTCAATAGGGATACCTTGGAGTCTAAAGACATGCTGGACAAGGAGGTTAGCAGTTTCGAACGCAGATGGTAGTTTGGGGAGGGGTACGTAATGGACATATTAGGAAAAGCGATCAACAATAGTGAGAATGATAGCGTTACCTTCAGAGGGGGGTTCAGAGCGATATGGGACCAAAGGCGGGTTGAGATAGGCAAGAGACCAGCTGGGGGCAGGTGTGAAGACTTCCCTCAGGCACAGCCGGAGAAGGCTTGGACGAACTCCTGGGTGTCTTTACCAAGGCTGGACCACCAGAAGTGCTGCCGGATTAATTGAATGGTGCGGGTGATGCAGGGATGACAAGTGAGTTTGGAGTTTTGGGACCACTGAATGACGTCAGAGCCTGCGGAATCGGGTACAAACATGCTGTTTGGAGGCCCGGTCTTGGGATCCGGGTGAGTCTTTTGAGCCTCGTTAACCACCTGTTCGATTTTCCAAGTGGCTGCTCCTACGAAGCACGAGGAAGGAAGGATAGTTTCCTGTTCTTCAGGACTGGGCGTGGGGTGGGGTGGGGGGGGGGGGGGGGTTTGCTATTTCGGGAACCAGGACTGAAGGAGAGACTGAAATTAAACCTGCTCAAGAAGAGGGCACAGCGAGTTTGTCGGGGATTAAGGCGTTTGGCGGAACTGAGGTAAGCGAGATTCTTGTGGTCAGTCCAAATGATAAATGGCAGTTCAGTCCCCACCAGCCAGTGCCTCCACTCTTCCAAGGCCCATATAATGGCCAGCAGCTCTCAGTTGCTGACGTCATAGTTCCTCTCGGCAGGGGACAGGCGACCATGAACTGGAGGGAGGGGTCGGAGTGGCGAAGAATGTGAGCACTGGTGAACAGGGTCTAGAGTTGACTGAATGCTTGGGATGCTGCCGGGGTCCACTGAAAGGAGGAGCGGGTGGATGTGAGGCTGGTGAGGGGAATAGCGGCCTTGTTGTAAGTAGGGATGAATCGACGGTAGAAGTTGGCGAATCCAAGGAAAGGTAGTTCTTTGCGGTTGGTGGGAGTGGGCCAGTTAACGACTGCTTGGATCTTGGCAGTGTCCGGTTGTAGTTGTCCTTTGGAGATGATGTAGCCTGTGTATGGAGGAGAGGTGGAATTCACACTTTTCGGGTTTGACATACAGGCGATTTTCAAGGAGGCGCTCGAGGACTTGGCACAACTCATCGTCTGCGATGTTCTTCAGGGGAGCGGGTAAAAATGAGAATGTCATCCAAATTAACAAAAACAAACCGGTTCAACATATCACAAAGATCGTCATTAATGAAGGTTTGGAAGACAGCAGGGGCGTTGGTTAATCCAATCGGCATGACTTGGTGTTCAAAGTGGGGTATTGAAAGCAGTTTTCCATTCATCCCCCTCTCGGATACGGATGAGGTGGTAGGCGTTTCGTAGGTCCAATTTGGTGAATATCTGGGCGTGACAGAGGGGTTCAAACGAGGGATCGATGAGGGGAAGCGGAGAGTTATTTGTCACGGTGATGTCATTGAGTCCACGATATTCGATACATGGGCGGAGAGTGGTGTCTTTCTTTTCAACAAAAAAGTCACTGCTGGAGATGAGGAAGGTCGAATGAGTCCGGAAACCAGAAAGTCGTGGATATAGTCCTCCATTGCCTTTTTCTCAGGTCGGGAAAGGTTGAAGAGACGGCTGGAGGGAAGAGGGGCCCCCAGCAGCAGATTAATTGAGCGGTGGGGGGGTAGAGAAATGGCCAGGTCTTTACAAACACCGGCGAGAGATCATGATATTTCTCAGGGACTTGGGAGAGGTCAACAGGTGTGGAAGAGCGTGGTGTTTTACCACAGGGTGGTACAGCTGACAGCAGGCATTGCGAGTGGCAGTGAGGGCTCCATCCGGTGATTGCCAAGTGCGTCCAGTCTATGGTGGAGTTGTGTTTTTTGGCTAGGTAATTCTGAGGACTAATGGGGTGCCAGGGGAAGGGATAACAAAAAGAGAGATGTTCTCGCTGTGATTTCCGTAAATGAGCAAGGTGAATGGCACTGTTTGGTGGGTGACAGGGGAGATGATTCGGCCATTCAGGGCTGTGACTTTCTTGGGAGACGTGAGCGGTTGGAGAGTGAGTTGGAGCTGATGTATTATACCTTCATGAATGAAACTATCGTCTGAACCGGAATCAATTAGAGCAACTTTGGGTGTGTTGTGAGCTGAACCTAGAATGCAAGCAGGGACGGCCCAAGCTTTCTTTCCAATCGCAGTGCACATATAAACAAACAACCATTCACACTCACATTCACACCTATGGGCAAATTAGAGTTTTCAATCAACATACCATGCATTTTTTTTTTCCATGCATGATTTTTTTGGGGATGTGGGAGGAAACCGATGTACCAGAAGAAAACCAATGCAAGGCACGGGGGGAACATGCAAACTCCACACAGGTGTGGCCGCATTTGAACCCGGGTCCTCAGAATTGTGAGGCAGATGTGCTAACCAGTCATCACCGTGCAGTACATGTTGAAATTACATAAATTCAAAGGACTGTTTTTTCAGTGTAGTGAGTTCCACTAACATGCTGTTGTCCACTCGCTGGCAGTTGTTAAAGCTTTTCATACTCACCAGTGACACTGATAAAGACATGATGAGATAATGGCATTACGAAAATGTTTTTCATATACATGTAGTTATGTATTATTATTATATATTTATTATGAAAGACCAAAATTATTCAGTATTAGCTGTCACACTTACGATTCAAATGCTCTCATACTGTCAGGAGTGTACAAGCTGTGTGTGAATGATCCCAAGAATTAATATAGTGTTTTACTAAACAAGAGATGCACGATAAACATGGTAACAAATAATATGAAAGTACAACCAAAAAGCAACAACAAAAAAGGTATTTAAACCAACAATAATCAAAGGGCATGCTGGTGGGCAGAGCCTCAGCGGAAATAAGTAGTCAAATGAACAGTAAATCCTACACAAAGATATAAGGCAAACTACAACGGCAAAATTGTACTCAAGTTAAAATACAATAGGAGTACGGACATACCACTGAACCATGGACAGGGGCCTCAAAACTCGGAATACTAGAAATATGAAAGACCAGTGGTAGTAAGCAGAAGGAATAATCTGATAACTCCTTTCCGCCACTGCTGGGCTTTAAACTCCATAGAATGAAATAGTTTGCAGGTGCATCTACGCCGACTTCGCCCACAAACGCTCACTGAGGGAATTGAAAGACAATCAAACCAAATGACAACTTGGAACATAACACCAACTACGAACATAACACATACTGTACACTCTACTGAAAAACACTCATACACAATACTGAAATTCTTCGCTCACAAACACTTGTCAAATGCTCTCATAAATACTAGTCAAATGCTCTCGTAAGAACAACTGAATGTCTTGCTCTCATAAACAACTCAAACACACTCACGAACGCATGACACTGACGCTAACACACATGTGAGTCATGCTCATGCGCTCAAGTCCCTGGCACTCATGCGGGCATGTCAATTACGCTCATGCGCGCATGTCGATCGCGTTCGAGCACACGTCACGCCCAGACTTCCCTCTCCCCAGCCACTTCATCAAGCTCTTCCGGGGGGGATCCCGAGGCGTTCCCAGGCCAGCTGAAAGACGTAGTCTCTCCAGCGTGTCCTGGGTCGTCCCCGGGGTCTCCTCCCGGTGGTACATGCCTGGAACACCTCACCGGGGAGGCGTCCAGGGGGCATCCGAATCAGATGCCTCAGCCACCTCATCTGGCTCCTCTCGATGTGGAGGAGCAGTGGCTCTACTCTGAGATCCTCCCGGATGACCCAGTTTCTCTCCCTATCTCTAAGGGAGAGCCCGGACACCCTGTGGAGGAAACTCATTTTGGCCACTTGTATCTGGGATCTTGTTCTTTCGGTCACAACCCACAGCTCGTGACCATAGGTGAGGGTAGGAACGTAGATCGACCGGTAAATTGAGAGCTTCGTCTTTTGGCTTAGCTCCTTCTTTACTACAACAGACCGATTCAAAGTCCACATCACTGCAGATGCTGCACCGATCCACCTGTTGATCTCCCGTTCCATTCTTCCCTCACTCGTGAACAAGACCCCAAGATACTTGAACTCCTCCACTTGGAGCAGGATCTCATCCCCGACCTGGAGAGGGTATGCCACTCTTTTTCGACTGAGGACCATGGTCTCAGATTTGGAGGTGCTGAGTCTCATCCCAGCTGCTTCACACTCGGCTGCGAACTGCTCCAGTGAGAGATGGAGATCATGGCTTGATGAAGCCAACAAAACAACATCATCTTCAAAAAGCAGAGATGCAATACTGAGGCCACCAAACCGGAGCCCCTCTCTGCCTCGGCTGTGCCTTGAAACTTGAAATTCTGTCCATAAAAGTTCAACAGAATCGATGACAAATGGCAGCTTTGGTGGAGTCCAACCCTCACTGGAAACGAGTCCGACGTACTGCCGGATATGCGGACCAAACTCTGACTGCGGTCGTACAGGGACCGAACAGCCCGCATCAAGGGGTTCGGTACCCCATACTCCCGAAGCACCCCCCACAGGACTCCCCGAGGGACACCATCGAACGCCTTCTCCAAGTCCACAAAACACATGTAGTCTGGTTGGGCGAACTCCCATGCACCCTCGAGGACCCTGCTGAGGGTGTAGAGCTGGCCCACTGTTCCACGGCCAGGACGAAAACCACACTGCTCCTCCTGAATCTGAGATACGACTTCCCGATGGACCATCCTCTCCAGCACCACTGAATAGACCTTACCAGGGAGGCGGAGGAGTGTGATTCCTCTTTAAAAAGGGAGACCACCACCCCAGTCTGTCAATCCAGTCTGCCAATCCAGAGGCACTGTCCCCGATGTCCACGCGATGTTGCAGAGGCGTGTCAACCAGGACAGCCCCACAACATCCAGAGCCTTTAGGAACTCTGGGCGAATCCCATCCACCCCCAAGGCCTTGCCTCTGAGGAGCTTTTTAACCACCTCGCTGACCTCAAACCCAGAGATAGGAGAGCCCACCTCAGAGAACCCAGACTCTGCTTCCTCATGGGAAGGCGTGTCGGTGGAATTGAGGAGGGCTACGAAGTATTCTCCCCACCGGCTCACAACGTCCCGAGTCGAGGTAAGCAGCACCCCATCCCCACTATACACAGTGTTGGTGGTGCACTGCTTCCCCGCCGCCGGATGGTGGACCAGAAATTTCTCGAAGTCGTCTGGAAGTCTTTCTCCATGGCCACACCGAATTGCTCCCATACCCGAGTTTTTGCTTCAGCGACACCAAAGCTGCATTCCGCTTGCCCAGCTGGTACCCATCAGCTGCCTTAGGAGTCCCACAGGCCAAAAAGGCCCGATAGGACTCCTTCTTCAGCTTGACGGTATCCCTCACCGTCGGTTTCCACCAACGGGTTCGGGGATTGCCGCCACGACAGGCACCGACAACCTTACGGCGGCAGCTCCAGTCGGCCGCCTCAGGAATGGAAGCGCGGCACAATACGTTTGTGCCTGCCACGTCGGACCGGCATCTTCCCCCACCATCGAAGCCAACTGACCACCAGGTGGTGATCATGTCCACGCGATGTTGCAGAGGCCACCAGGTGGTGATCAGTTGACAGCTCCGCCCCTCTCTTCACCCGAGTGTCCAAGACATGCGGCCGCAAGTCCGATGACACGACCACAAAGTCGATCATTGAACTGCAACCTACGGTGTCTGCTGTCAAGTGCACGTGTGGACACCCTTAGGCTTGAACATGGTGTTCATTATGGACAATACGTGATGAGCACAGAAGTCCAATAACAGAACACAGCTCGGGTTCTGAACGGGGGGGGGGGCGTTCCTCCCAATCACGCCCTTCCAGGTCTCACTGTCATTGCCCACGTGAGCATTGAAGTCCCCCAGCAGAACGATGGAGTCCCCAGCGGGAATGCTCTCCAGCACCCCCTCCAAGGACTCCAAAAAGGGTGGGTACTCTGAACTGCTAGGCATAGGCACAAACAACAGTCAGGACCCGTACCCCCACCCGTAGGCGGAGGGAGGCTACCCTCTCATCCACCGGGGTGAACCCCAACGTACAGGCGCCGAACCGGGGGGCAATAAGTATACCCACACCTGCTCTCACCGTGGGCATCTCCAGAGTGGAAGAGAGTCCAATCCCTCTCGAAAGGACTGGTACCAGAGCCCAAGCTGTGTGTGGAGGCGAGTCCGAATATATCTAGTTTGAACATCTCGACCTCACACACCAGCTCGGGCTCCTTCCGTGCCAGAGAGGTGACATTCCATGTCCCTAGAGCCAGCTTCTGTAGCCAGGGATTGGATCGCCACGGTCCCTGCCTTCGGCCACCGCCCAGCTCGCACTGGACCTGACCCCTGTGGCCCTTCCCATAGGTGGTGAGCCCATGGGATGGGGGACCCATCTTACCCTTTCGGGCTGTGCCCGGCCGGGCCCGTGGGTGCAGGCCCAGCCACCAGGCACTCGCCTTCGAGCCCCACCTCCAGGCCTGGCTCCAGAGGGGGGGCCCCGGTGACACGCATCCAGGCAAGGGAAACCTCAATCCATTTATTTTTCATCATAGGAGTCTTTTAGCCTTGCTTTGTCTGGTCCCTCACCTAGGACCTGTTTGCCATGGATGACCCTACCAGGGGCGTGAAGCCCCAGACAACTTAGCTACGAGGATCATTGGGACACACAAACCCATCCACCACAATAAGGTGACGGCTTCCAGGAGGGATACGCTCATGCACACATGTCAATCACGCTCACACGCGCATGTCAATCACGCTCATGCCTACATGTCAATCATGCTCACGCGTCCATGTCAGTCAGAATTACGCACGCATGTTGATTATGGTCACGTGAATAGTTTCAATATTAATTTAGGTATGGCCACTTCCTCATTCATTACCTGACCCATTGCGTGGGTTCAGTTCCCACTCAGTGATGGTGTGAAAGTGAGTCTGAATGGTTGTCCGTCTCGTCAGTATATGTGCCCATTTACTGGCTGGCGACCACTTCAAGGTATAATCCACCATTTGCCCAAAGTTAGCTGGGATAGGCTCCAGCACCCCGTGACATGGAAAATGATAAGCTATTTAGAGAATGGATGGATGGATTAATACTATCAGTATAGCATGCAACAATGTGAAAAAAAAGAAATCTTCCCTGAAGTGTAATGTGTTTTGTCCTTTTCCTTTCGGGCCTCCTTGATATATATATATATATATATATATATATATATATATATATATATATTTGCTGTATCCCTTATCCTCACTAGGGTCGCGGGCGTGCTGGAGCCTATCCCAGTTGACTTTGGGCGAGAGGCGGGGTACACCCTGAACTGGTCGCCAGCCAATCGCAGGGCACATAGAAACAAACTTCCGTTCTGACTCACATTCACACCTATGGGGAATTTAGAGTCTTTAATCAACTATCATGCATGTTTTTGGGATGTGGGAGGAAACCAGAGTAACCGGAGAAAACCCACACAGGCATGGGGAAAACATGTAAACACCACACAGCCGAGGCCGGATTTGAACCCGTGTCCTCAGAACTGTGAGGCGGATGTGCTAACCAGTCTCACACCATTCCATATGCAGTATATATGTGCTGGGAAGCGAGATCGCATGTCGATGTTCAAGCTACTCACTATTATTACTACTTACAGCCTAGACTTTGGAAGTTGAGAGGGGTTTGATTTCACTCTGCACATACTTGCCACCAAAGAGAGGTAACAGTGAGTTGTGGGTTATTAATGCTCCCTTGTCACAAGTTGGTGCCATTACCGGTGAACGTGAGGATTTGTTCCCCATGCCTTCAGGGTCAGGAACTGGATCTGACGTTTACATGGCAAACAGCAATTCATAGTAGCTATACTGTATGTCTTTAGAGTCCCTTGGTAAAGCACTGGAAGGTGGTGGAGGAAGGTGGAAGGAGGTCTTGTTCTACTGGGAGACTTTCACATTTACAGTATGTTGGCACTGACAGTGTGACCTTTTATTCTGTTCTACATAAATCTGGCCAAGTACTGTACCCTTGCCATGATACTGGAAGCTGCATGGGAGCCGACCAGTTCACATGTACTGTACATTGTGGATTTGGAAGGCATTCGACAAGGGGCACCCCTTGTAGTGTTCTGTTGAGGTGCTCCAGGAGGATGGGACCCAGGGGCTCTCTCTATAAGCCATTCGCTCACTGTATAACCTGAGCTTAGGCTTGGACTCTTCCAGAAGTATTGGAAATATTTTTTGTTTCTGCAGCATGTTGAGGCTCGACCATCAAGATAATGCAAGGACCTTGATCATTCAGGATGCAGTCTGAAGAGAGCCACTACTCTTCCACATTGAGAGGAGGCATTTGAGCATGCCTAGGCATTTATTTCAGAAACCTCCTGAACCCTTACTGGGTGAGATGTTCGGGCATGTCGAACCTGGATGAGAACGTAGGGCAAAACTGGGAAATGGTGGACAGACTCATGTCTCACATCTGGTTTGGGAACATCTCGTAGTCCTCCCAGTCCGATTGGAGGAGGTGGTGAGAGACAGAAAAGTCTCCTTTAGAGTACTCGTACATCATAATTTGCCAGAGCACTAAAATAATAATAATAATAATCATAATAATAGTAAATAAGTGGTTGTAGCTTTGATCGTGCTTACACAAACCTACAAAATCTACTTAGAAATGTATAGTGCAAAGTGAGTATTAACATGCATAATGTGAAAAGACATGCTTTTTTGAAATTGTTGTTTTATGGCAACCTTAACCCAGTCTGCAGCCTTTGTAAAACATCCTGCAGCTGTCCATGTTCATGTCCCTAATTGTGTCACTATGTGTTATATCGCATGAGGAAAAGAGAACAGAATGTGAATAAGCACAACAAGATTGAGATGTTTCCTGTAGCTCTCCATGCAGATGTGCTGAGTGTTAGACAAAATAGGCTTGGCGATGAAGAACAGACTAAATAGTCCAATCATGAGATCCCAAGGCAGTCACTGTTCTGTAAATATGTCTTTAAACATGTTGCATATTTTATTCTAACACCACAGCCATGCTTAATGTGCTTTTATTGAATTGTTTTGCAGGACTACCTGTTCTAATAGTTGTTGTGACACTGTCAGCTACAGTGAATGAGTACAAGGCCGATGGACACTGCTGGCTCAATCTAAAGACTGGCACAATTTGGTCTTTTGTGGGACCTGTGATATTTGTTTTGGCGGTATGTGGTTCCATTTAATCCCCAAGAATTTATACATCTTTGTGTGTGCACCTGTGTGTGCGTGTGCGTGCGTGCGTGTGCATGCGTGTCTGTTTCATTCTGTGCATGGGTATGTGATATCAGTAATTATTTTGGAAATTGTGTGATTATATTTGCTATAGGCTAGATTTCCTTTGTATTGCATGAAAAAGAGGTGAGAGAGTGAAAGATGCCTGCAATAGATATGTATTTGTGGGTGTTCTATGTACTGCTCTAAGGCTCTATGATAATTCTCTGCCTTTGACCCCGAATGCAAAATCTTTTTAGACTGAGTTTCAGAAATTATTAAAGATTAATATAAAAAAAAGTGATCACTGCAGAAGGCACAAAAGATTGTGCACCTGTTGGAGTATTCGTAAGAAGGCAAGCCTTCTCGTGTCTCTCAATGTTTGCTTGAGGCCAAGTGGAGCTATGTAATCAGTTTTCTTTTTTTTGAGACGATGCTAATGCTGTCATCCACTTGCAGGTCAATTCAGTTGTGTTGTGTCGGGTTGTCATGGTGACTGTTTCCAGCGCCCGTCGTCGTGCTAAGATGCTCAGTCCAAGCGCAGCATCAAAAATGCAGACCTTTGACCTCACCTGGTAAGCTACAATAGAAATGCAATTTATCCCTGACATTATTTTTCTTGTCCCACTTGTGTGTGCACTATGTGTATGTCTTCCTTCCAGGGAAGAACAAACCCTTAGACACACAAAGATGATGTTTCCTTGTTATTCCCTCAAACTATGTTCAATAGAGACAGTGGAGAGATTAAGAGCTGTGGGAGTTGTTCAACCTTATCAGCTTAACACCTGGTCCCAGTACAACATACTCTTCATGTATAACACTTAACGCTAACTGTGTTATTTATGTTAGGGCCAACCAGAAACACACAAACAGTGCCTTAACTCTAAGTTATGAGGTAAAGAGTGAATAGAAAGGTCAAGTTATTGTCAGAATTTAGTGAATGGTCGTTTTTGAAGAAAGTAGCTTTTTGTTAAATTACAATGAAACACTTCTGGATTTAGACACACAAAAGATGTCTTGTGAAATCAAGAAACCTATTGCACCTATGTTTTAGGCTGCAGGCTATAGAAGCTAAGCAGCAGTTTCATTATGGTTACATGATGACAGTACTATTTGGGGATTTTCACAATATTGTCACACCTTTGCCACAAAGTTTTAGGGGGCTACCTGTGATCCAGTTCTGGCAAGCAAACATACAGGTTAAATACAATTTTCATGGCCATTCTTAATCCATCCATCCATTCTGAGCCGCTTATCCTCACAAGGGGGAGCGCTGGAGCCTATCCCAGCTATCATCGGACAGGAGGCGGGGAACACCCTGAACTGATTGCTAGCCAATCGCAGGGCACATATAAACAAACAAGTCACTAGTAACTATAGCAGAACACAGTATACTATAAATATGCAGTATACACAAAACTCAGGAAATATATGTAAAATAAAATAATTTCACACATCCTAGACCTCTGAATAATCCCTGCTTCGTTTAGATTATT